>NW_028234443.1:3842849-3857849 GCF_977035675.1 Penaeus japonicus
GTCCCCCCCCATACCCCATCCACCACCCCCCCCCCCCCCCACCCAGCCACCCACCGCCCCCACCCACCCCCCCAGCCCCTCCCTCCTCCACCACACCACCCAAACCACCCCCCCCCCTCCCCTCCTTCCTGTCTGGTCTTTTCTTCCCTGCTCTTTCTTTCTGCTCTTTTACTTTCTTTTTTTTTTTCTTCTGCTCTCTTATTCTTCGTTTTCTTTTTTTTTTTCTTTTCTTTTTTTTTTATTAACTTTTATTTTTTCTGCTCTTTTTTTTTTTCTTTCTCCCTTCTTGGTGATGTTTTCCTATTTCTCCCTTTTCCTGCTCTTTTTTTCTTTATTGTTTTTTTCCCCTTTTCTGCTTCTTTATTTCTTTTCTTTTTTTTTTCTGTGCTGGTCTTCTGCTGCTTATTTTTTCTTTTTTTCTTCTTTTATTCTTCTTTTTTTCTTCTTTTTTCTTTTCTCTTTCTTTTGTTTCTTTTGTCATTTTTTCCCCCCCCTTCCCCCCCCCCTTTTTTCTGTTCTTCTTTCCTTTTCCTGCTATTTTCTTTCTCTTTCTTCTTTTTTTTGCTCTTTTTTTTTTTGTTTTTTCTCTATACCCCCTTTTTTTCTTTTTCTTTCTTTCTTTTTCTTCCTGCTCTTTTTCTTTTTCCCCTTTCTGCTCTTCTTCTTCTCTATTTCCCCTTTTTTTCCTTTCTTTTTTCTTATTCTTCTTCCCCTTTTTTTGCTCTTTTACTTTTCCCCTTTTTTTTTTTTCTTCCTTTTTTTCCCCCTTTTTTTTCGGATCTTTTTTTTTTTTTTCATTTTTTTTTTCTGCGCTTTTTTGTTTCTTTTTTGTTTTCCCCTTTTTTCTTTTTTTGCTCTTCCCCCCCTGGTTTCTTGTTCCCCATTCTACTTCCTCCTTCCCTCCCCTTTTTCCCCTTGCCTCAATGTTTCGTCTCCTCCTCCTCCTCCATCCATTTCTCTGGCACTTCTCTTCCCCTGCCTCGACTCTTCCCCCTAGCCTCTCTGCCACCTCCCTTCTCCCTGCCTCTCTGTCTCTCCTCCCCCCTCTCCCTTCCACTTCTCTTCCCCTGCCTCCCTGTCTCCCCTCCCCCAACCTCTCTGCCACCTTTCTTCTCCTGTCTTCCCCTCCCCCCTCTTTCTCTTACACCTTTCTTCCCCTGTCTCCCCCTGTCTCCCTCTGCCTCCCTCTTCCCCTGCCTCCCTGTCTCCCCCCCCCTCTCTGCCACCTTTCTTCCCCTGTCTACCCCTGCCCCTACTTGCTCCCCATCACTCTGCCTCCCTGCCCCTCTTCTCTTTCCCCTTCCTCCCCAGCCATCCTTCTCCCCGCCCTCTATTACCCCCCCTTCATCCACCTACCTTCCTACCTCCCCCCTTAAACCCTCCCTACCCCCTACCCCATCTCTCCACCTACCTCCCTACCTCCCCCCCCTCTTCCCTTCCCTTCCGCCCCTTCCCTACACCCAAAACCCCATCCATTCACAACTGCCCGCCCCACCCACCACCCGCTCCCCTCCTCTCATTACGTTCACTTCTCACCACTCCCCCTCCCCTCCTCTCCCATACCTCCCATCCACCCCCACCACTCCCCTATTCCCCTCCCCTCTCCGTCCCCTCTACTCGGTTCTCCTCCATTCCCCCCTCCTATCCACCCCTCCCTAGGCCATCCACCCACCCCTCCCTCCCATCCTCTCCAACCCTGCCCCTCCCATACCCACGGCTCGTCCACGCCACCACGGCCCCAACCATCCATCCATCCCACCCACCCCCCCTCCCCCCCCCCCCCACCCTCCCCAACCCTCTGCATCCACGTCCCCTACTATCCCCCTTCCCCTCGCTATTTTTCCCTCGACTACCCAGTATAATAACATTAACTTTAATGGTTGATTTTTTTTTCTTTCTTTCTTTTTCTTTTCTTTTTCTTTTCTTTGTGGTGATTGTGGTGATGGATGAGAAGAGCGGGTGAAGGAGCGTCCTCTTCTCATGGATGTCTTGTGTCATCCACTCTACTCTCGTTGTTATATTTGTTTTTATTATTGTTATTATTATTGTTATTGTTATTGTTATTGTTATTATTTTATTATTATTATTGTTTTTGTTGTTGTTATTATTGTTATTATTATTGTTGTTGTTGTTGTTGTTGTTATTATTATTATTGTTTTTTTTTATTATTATTATTATTGTTATTATTATTGTTGTTGTTGTTGTTCTTATTGTTATTGTTATTATCATTATTATTATTGTTGCTATTATTATTGTTATTATTATTATTATTATTATTATTATTATCATTATCCTTTTTGTTCTTTTGGTTGGTAGTGGTGGTTTTCATTACCTTATTATCATTGTTTTTATCATTATTATCATTATGGTTATCTTCATCATTGTTATCATTAGCATTATTGTCGTTATTAGTATCACAATTTTTGTTATTACCATTATTATCACCATAATCGCTTTTATCATTATCATTATGTTTGTCATTACTACTTCTACTGCTACAACAACAACTACTACTACTACTACTACTACTATTACTATTACTACTATTACTATTACTATTACTATTACTACTATTACTATTACTATTACTACTACTACTACTATTACTACTATTGCTATTACTACTATTACTACTACTACTACCACTATTGTCATTACAATTATCACCATGTTATCATTATAATTGCCATCATTATATCATCACCATTATCCTTATCTTATCCTTATCTTTATCATCCTTCTTCATCTCATTCTCTTATCAATGATTTGTCAACCGCGCTTCGTCTTGATTTCAGAATCATTTATTTTTTTTTACACAAAGGCTGTAAAACACTATGGTTTTCTCGTCCTTGTGTGCTGGGTGAGAGGTGCCACTTGGTGCCACTTGGTGCCACTTGGTGCCACGCCAGATGAGCGGGAAGCTCCTTGGTGTTCTGAGATGCTCGGAAGTGACGAAGGAAAAGACGAAATTCACTTCATTTTTCCATGATCTTGTTTTGTGTTTTTTGAGATGATATTAACATGTTTTTTTTTTGTTTTGTTTTTTTTGGGGGGGTTGAGAGATGTGTTAAATGAATTGGTGTTTTTGTCGTGTGAAAAAAATATTATTGGAAGATGAGTGAGTGGATGGGTTTATGCCTGGTGTTTCTTCTGGTATATCTGTGTGTGTGTGTCTGTGTGTGTGTGTGTGTGTGTGTGTGTGTATCTATCTATCTATCTGTGTATAAATATATATATATATATATATATATATATATATATATATATATATATATATATGTATGTATGTATATATCTACACATATACATATATACATTTATTATACATTAGATACAATACATTAATATTTTTTCATTCATATATATGTATACATTTTCATATCTGTAAAATTAAACGATAAATAAAAAAATAAATAATAAAAAAGGCACAATACATCCACATATGTGCGTGTGACTGTGCGTATATGTATCCAGATTTTGCAGTGGTGACGTCACGGCCAACCCCCCCCCCCATCCCCCCCCACCATCCCCCCTTTTCCTTTCCCCCAAAGTACCCACTGCTACGTCAATATACACTCCAAGCGGTGCGGTTGCCAGCGTTCCCTCATACGCCTCCTTTACCCCCCCTCCCCCTCCCCCCCTCCTTTCCTTTCCTCTCTCTCTCTTCCTTTCCTCTCTTTCTCCTTTTGTTTCGTCTTTCTCTCTCCTTTGTTTCGTCTTTCTCTCCTTTTGTTTCGTCTTTCTCTCTCTCTCCTCATTTCTTTCCTATTCATCTCTTTTCTCTCTCTCTCTCTCTCTCTCTCTCTCTCTCTCTTCTCTCTCTCTCCCTCTCTCTCTCTCTCTCTCTCCTCCTTTCCTTTCTCTTCCTCCTTTTCCTCTTTCTTCCTCTCCTTTTCCTCTCTCTCCTTTCTTTCATCTCTCACCTTTTTTTCCTCCCTCTTTCTCTCCTCCTTTCCTTCCTCCTTTCCCTCTCTCTCTCCTCCTTTTCCTCTCTCCCTCTCCATTTTCTCCCTCACTCTCCCCCTTCTTCTCTCTCCTTTCTTTCCTCTTTCTTCTTCTCCTCTCCTCTCTCTCTCTCCTTCCCTCTCCTTTCCTCTCTCTCTCCCTCCCCTTTCCTCTCTCTCTCCCTCCCTTTCTCTCTCGGTCTATCTTTTTTCCTCTCTCTCCCTTTCCTTTCGTTCCCCCCTCCCTTTTCTCTCTCTCCTTCCCCCTTTCTCACTCTCTCTTTCCTCTTTATCCCTCTTTTCCTCTCTCCCAACCCATTTTCCCTTCCCCCATTTCCTCCCTTCCCTCTTCCCTTTCTCCTCCTCTCCCTTTCCTCCGCCCCCCTCCTTTCTCTCCCCCTCCCTCCTTTTTCCCCCTTTACTCTTCCCCCTCCTTTTCTCCCTTCTCCTTTTCCTCCCACTTCCTTTCCTCCCCCTGCCCCTCCCTCTCTCTCTTTCCCTCCCCTTCTCCTCTCCCTCCCCCCCTTTTCCTCTCCAACCCCCCATTTCCCCCCTCCCCCTTTTTTCTCTCTCTATCTATCTATCTATCTATCTATCTATCTATCTCTCTCTTTCCTTTTCCCTTCCCCCTTTCCTCACCCTCCCCCCTTCCTTAGTTTCCCTCTCCTCTCCCTTCCCTTCCCCCCTCTCTCATTCCTCCCCCTCCCTCCCCCCCTCCTTTCTCCTCTCCTCTCCCTTCCCTCCCCCTCCCACCCTTCCCTCCCTTTCCTCTCCCCTCCCCTTCCCCCTTCCCTCCCCCCTCCTTTCCCTTCTTCCTTACTCCCCTTTCCCACCCCCTCCCCCCCTCCTTTCCCTCCCCCTTCCCTCCCCTCCTTCCTCCATCCCCCCACTCACCCCTCCTCTCCCCTCCCTCCTCCCCCCTCCTTTCCCCCCCCACCCCTCCAAATTACCTACACACTCCCTCCATGCTACCTCCTCCTTTTTCTTCATTCGAATCTTCTTATCTCGCATCCCCCCTTCCCCCTTCTGTGTCTGTCTTTGTTTTGTTTTGCTTTTTTGTTAATGTTTTTTTTGTAACTTGTTTTTTTACTAATTGTTATATCTCTTTTGTTTCCTCTTTTAGTCTTTGTTTTTCCTTTTCTTCATGTTGTCATATTTATTGTTTTTTTTTTTTTGTATTTGTTTGTTTACCACTTTTGGCTCCTATTCATGATTTATCGTTGTTGTTCTTTTCATTGTTGTTATTGTTTTTGATAAAAATTATGCTATCATAATCTTTATCATCATTATTCTTATCGCTGTTATTATCCTTTTGTCTTTTTCTTTATTAGTTTATTATTTTAGTATTAGTATTTTGTTATACTTTGAATTATCATTACTATTTCTTATTTATCATTACTGTTATTATCATCATTATTGTTATTATCCTTATTAATTATCATTGTTATTATTATCCTTATTAATTATCATTATTATTATTATCCTTATTAATTATCATTCTTATCATTATTATTGTCATTATTATTGTTTTGATCATTGTTATTATTATTATTAGTAGTAGTACAAATAATATTACCATCGTTATTATTATCATCATCATCATTATTGTTATCCTCATCACATTATCATAATTATCATTGCTATCCACCTCATCATAACCATAATCATCATTACCATCCTCATCATCATGATAATCATAATCATCATTACCATCCACCTCATCGCAATCATAATCATCATTACCATCCTCATCACAATCACAATCATCATTACCACCCACCTCATCACAATCATAATCATCATAACCATCCACCTCATCACAATCCACCTTATCATTACCATCCCCATCACAATCCTAATCATCATAACCATCCTCATCATAACCATCCTCATTATAACCACCCACCTCATCACAATCACAATCATCATCACCACCCCCCTCATCATAATCAACACCACCACCACTCCACCCACCTCATCACAATCACAATCCACCTTATCATCCCCATCCTCATCACAATCATCACCACCACCCTCATCATAACCACCCACCTCATCACAATCACAATCACCAAAACCATCCCCATCCTCATCACAATTATCCCCACCATCCTCCCTCTAATTATCCCTCCTCGAGGAACCCCCTCTAACGCCAGCTCTTCTCTCCGCAGGTCCTCAAGTCAACAACCACACCCTGCTCGAGTTTACACAGAGTGATGAGGACGTGGGTTCCCTCCGGGTAACGGAAGCGATGCTATGGGTGTACGTAAGACGGTTACCGGGGGCACGGCACCATGACCCCTCTGAGTCCAAGACGACACTGTGGGTCTTTCGCATCCCGCCGGAGGACACCAGGGAGGTACTGGAGGCTGTGGTTTGGTTTTTTGGGGTTTGGGGTGGGTTGGGGAGAGGGGGTGGGTGATGGGTGAGGGGTGGGGGGGGGTGTGGGGGGGGGTGTGGGTGATGTGATGGGTGGAGGGGGATGGGGTGGGGGTGGAAGGGGAAAGGGAGGGGGAGTGGGTGGAGGGAGGAGGGGATGGGGGTAGATGGAGATAGATAGAGATAGAGAGAAGTAGAGAGAGAACTAAAGATAGAGAGAGAGATGGAGAGATAGATAGAGAGAGAGAGAGAGAGAGAGAGATAGATAGAGAGAGAGAGAGAGAGAGAGAGAGAGAGATAGATTGAGAGAGAGAGAGAGAGAGAGAGAGAGAGAGAGAGAGAGAGAGAGAGAGAGAGAGAGAGAGAGAGATGGAGATATAGAGAGAGATGGAGAGATAGATAGATAGATAGAGAGAGAGAGAGAGAACGAGAGAACGAGAGAACGAGAGACAGAGAGACAGAGAGAGAGAGAGAAGGAGAGAGGGACAGAGATAGAGAGAGGGGTTTTATTCAATGGTGTGCTCACAAAATATGCCCTCTATGACCTCAAATATCTCAAAGTTGATATTGTTTTTTATTGTTTTCATAGTCCATAATATATAATAGAGCAACAATGCAAAACGCGTGCTATCACCCGTGATACAAAAAGTCATCTCTACCTCAATTAGAATATTTAAAACGTCAATAAGGAAAATGCAGTATGCTCAGTATAAGCTCTTATTCTTTTATTGTACGAACCTTCCATGGCGTTACTCTAAAGCGTATTGCATCATCCATTCCACTGGCGTTACTCTAAAGTGTATTGCATCATCCATGGCACTGTCGTTATTCTAAAACGTATTGCATCATCCATTTCACTGGCGTTACTCTAAAGCGTATTGCATCACCCATTGCCCTGGCGTTACTCTAAAGCTTCTTACTTCACCCATTGCACTGCACGTTGCCCCTCTCCGCCCCTCACTGACCCCGTCTCCTCTCCGCAGAATCCCCTCGCGGAGCTGGCGACGTCGCTGCGCGTGACTCCGACGCGGGACGGCTGGCGGCGACTGAACCTGACGTCGTTGGTGCAACGGTGGTTCGCGCGGTCCGGCGAGAGGCTGCGGCTGCTGGTGGACTGCAGCAGCTGCGGCGGGGAGCTCGAGGCGCCGCTCTTCACGCCACGCAAGCACAAGGGCGCGCACAAGCCCGGGTCTCGACGGGCGGAAGCCTCGCACCGGCCCTTCCTGGTGGTGCACACGGCGCCCACGCCCTCGCGACGCCTCTCGCGCCGCGCCCTCCAGTGCGACAAGAACACACAACTATGCTGCAAGCAGGAACTCTTCATATCCTTCAACGAGTTGGGCTGGGACGACTGGATCATCGCGCCTCGGGGCTACAAGGCCAACTACTGTAAGGGCTCTTGCGACAGCGTGTACCGCACCCCGGACTCCTTCACGAACTTTCACGCCCATGTCCTCGAGGAGTTGCGAAGGAACCGCCCGGCTGGTGCCCTCACGCAGTGCTGCGCGCCCACCAAGCTGTCGCCCATGTCGCTCATATACCTGGACGAGTATTCCAACATCATCAAGCGCGACGTGCCCCGCATGGTGGTGGAGGAGTGCGGCTGCGCGTAACCGGGAGCCCCCTCACCCCCAGGGAGCCCCCGCCCCCCTTCACCCCCGGGGGGCGTGTGATGGTTGACTGTGATCGGCGCGCCCACGCTATGCCTTGCCCGGGCGCCAAAGTGTTCCTGTAACGGGACGAACTTCGGATATAGTCTGATCTGTGATCATAACTTTAAGCCAAGTTGTCGTTGTGTTGTTGTTATTGTTGTTCTTGTTGTACAGACTGTCGAGTGTGCGTCCCCCTCCCATCCATCCCCTCCCTCCCCACGTGCGTCCCCTGTGGTCGCTGTACCCCGTCTGCTCCGCCCCCTGCCCGCCCCCCTTCCCCCCTCCCCCCTCCCCCCTCCCGTTCCCGATCATGCCGTGGTCGTCATGGGGACTCTGGAGGTCATGAGCTTTGATCCGGCGCTCGTGCCCTGCGTCCCCGTGCACAGGACGAGCAGCATGTGCGCAAGCAGATGCTCACTTGTCAGCATACCGCCCCATAACCCCGGGAACCCTGCCATGCGACGACCGCCCCCCCCCCCCATTCACATTAACACTGCCCCTTTGACCCTAGGTCATTATACTCGCACCCCGCTTCGTGGTCGTGACCCCGCCCACCGCCCTCTCCTCTATGTAAGCTCACGCGCCCCGCCCATACGGCCTGCGCCCCGCCCACATGTTCTACTATCCGCCCGCCGCTCATGCATCCGCCCAATACATATGTGTCCGCCCACCAGCCTGTGTTCACACGTCCGCCCACCACCCTCTGTCCGCCCGTCACTTTCGCCTTGCGCAGTGTCTCCCGCCCACACGCCCCTACCACGCCCACCTACGACCTTCTGTTGTCACGACTGCGTGGCTTTTCCCCACCACGACCTAGCGTGTGAGCGTTGAAAGCACGACCGCCAGAAGGACACGAGAGGACATGAGGTCGTCACGGTTCCAAGCTGAGACTCACAGCTCCTCCCCACGCCACGCCCCCACGCCCCCACGCCCCTCCATTCCCCTCCCTCGGGGCCCCACCCACGCTGCAGGTCCGCTCTGCCCTTCCCCGGGTCCCTCCAGCTGCCAGACCGGGGCTCTTTCGGGTCCTGGACCGACCGCGAGCCACACGCGACCCGTCGACTGCCACTAACATCTCGGAGCCCATGTCGCCTTAGAGACCAACCAGAGGAGCTCAGTTTGTTCACGCCATGACCTACTGCTGCCACTTAGTCTCTGCGCTCCCCCCGAAAAAAAAAGAAAGTGCATTATCGTAGGCCTATTAAACCGACCCCTTTCGGTAGCCCATCCTCTCCGGAGAAAAATATCCCGCAGGGCCTTCCACTTGGCAGCAGAGTTCTCTAGGCCTATGATTCTCCGCCCCCCGAGATCGAGGCGTGGAGGTGAAAGCAAGCTCGGGTACAGGTGCAAACAAACGACATGATTTAGGAACAGGTATGGATGGCCCATGGAGCCACCTGGATTTGCAAAAAGGCTAAAAAATTCTCAACTCGATGACAAGGCCCCTCTAGCGGCCCCAGCCATTCATGTCGTGGTCCTTCGTGCCGCGTCCTTGGAGGGGCCCCCCGCAAGCAGGTATCCATCCTTCAGGCAGACGAACGCAAGCTCACAACCCCGGTTCGGATCGCAAGAGAACTCACCAAGGCAAGTGCGACGATGGGAGAGGCTGGAGGTGTGGCTGGGGCTTCTGCCTCTGTGTGATAATAAGTGTAAAGATATTCAGAAATATTCGTGACAGGTGTGACCTGAGGTGTGCTCATGTGGTGTACAGAAGCGCAGTATCAAGTGTCAGCAGCGGGTGCTGTATGTACCACAGGAGGCAGCTGGTGCTATCTACGTACCAAGTAAGGCCAGCTGGTGCTGTATATGTACCACATGAGGTCAGCTGGTATTTTATGTACCACGTAAGGCCAGCTGGTGCTATGTGTACCGTGAGACAATGTGACGTGTAACATTCCATTATCTTACATCGCATTTATTATGCGCATAGATTGATATGTTCATTATTTAAAACCTTTTAAGAAACTGGAATGTCTTTCAGCGAGACAAAACTTCAGAAAAAGAAAAAGAAACGAGCAGTTGTGAACGAATGACTGAAGCCACTTTACTTTACTTTACTTTACTTTACTTTACTTTACTTTACTTTACTTTACTTTACTTTACTTTACTTTACTTTACTGAACTTTACTGAACTTTACTTGAACTTTACTTTACTTTACTGAACTTTACTGAACTTTACTGAACTTTACTTGAGCTTTACTTGAACTTTACTGAACTTTACTGAACTTTACTTTACTTTACTTTACTGAACTTTACTGAACTTTACTTTACTTTACTGAACTTTACTTTACTTTACTGAACTTTACTTTACTTTACTGAACTTTACTTTACTGAACTTTACTTTACTTTACTGAACTTTACTTTACTTTACTGAACTTTACTTTACTTTACTTTACTTTACTGAACTTTACTTTACTTTACTTTACTTTACTTTACTTTACTTTACTTTACTTTACTTTACTTTACTTTACTTTACTTTACTTTACTTTACTTTACTTTACTTTACTTTACTTTACTTTACTTTACTTTACTTTACTTTACTTTACTTTACTTTACTTTACTTTACTTTACTTTACTTTACTTTACTTTACTTTACTTTACTTTACTTTACTTTACTTTACTTTACTTTACTTTACTTTACTTTACTTTACTTTACTTTACTTTACTTTACTTTACTTTACTTTACTTTACTTTACTTTACTTTACTTCACTTTACTTCACTTTACTTTACTTTACTTTACTTTACTTTACTTTACTTTACTTTACTTTACTTTACTTTACTTTACTTTACTTTACTTTACTTTACTTTACTTTACTTTACTTTACTCTACTTTACTTTACTTTACTTTACTTTACTTTACTTTACTTTACTTTACTTTACTTTACTTTACTTTACTTTACTTTACTTTACTTTACTTTACTTTACTTTACTTTACTTTACTTTACTTTACTTTACTTTACTTTACTTTACTTTACTTTACTTTACTTTACTTTACTTTACTTTACTTTACTTTACTTTACTTTACTTTACTTTACTTTACTTTACTTTACTTTACTTTACTTTACTTTACTTTACTTTACTTTACTTTACTTTACTTTACTTTACTTTACTTTACTTTACTTTACTTTACTTTACTTTACTTTACTTTACTTTACTTTACTTTACTTTACTTTACTTTACTTTACTTTACTTTACTTTACTTTACTTTACTTTACTTTACTTTACTTTACTTTACTTTACTTTACTTTACTTTACTTTACTTTACTTTACTTTACTTTACTTTACTTTACTTTACTTTACTTTACTTTACTTTACTTTACTTTACTTTACTTTACTTTACTTTACTTTACTTTACTTTACTTTACTTTACTTTACTTTACTTTACTTTACTTTACTTTACTTTACTTTACTTTACTTTACTTTACTTTACTTTACTTTACTTTACTTTACTTTACTTTACTTTACTTTACTTTACTTTACTTTACTTTACTTTACTTTACTTTACTTTACTTTACTTTACTTTACTTTACTTTACTTTACTTTACTTTACTTTACTTTACTTTACTTTACTTTACTTTACTTTACTTTACTTTACTTTACTTTACTTTACTTTACTTTACTTTACTTTACTTTACTTTACTTTACTTTACTTTACTTTACTTTACTTTACTTTACTTTACTTTACTTTACTTTACTTTACTTTACTTTACTTTACTTTACTTTACTTTACTTTACTTTACTTTACTTTACTTTACTTTACTTTACTTTACTTTACTTTACTTTACTTTACTTTACTTTACTTTACTTTACTTTACTTTACTTTACTTTACTTTACTTTACTTTACTTTACTTTACTTTACTTTACTTTACTTTACTTTACTTTACTTTACTTTACTTTACTTTACTTTACTTTACTTTACTTTACTTTACTTTACTTTACTTTACTTTACTTTACTTTACTTTACTTTACTTTACTTTACTTTACTTTACTTTACTTTACTTTACTTTACTTTACTTTACTTTACTTTACTTTACTTTACTTTACTTTACTTTACTTTACTTTACTTTACTTTACTTTACTTTACTTTACTTTACTTTACTTTACTTTACTTTACTTTACTTTACTTTACTTTACTTTACTTTACTTTACTTTACTTTACTTTACTTTACTTTACTTTACTTTACTTTACTTTACTTTACTTTACTTTACTTTACTTTACTTTACTTTACTTTACTTTACTTTACTTTACTTTACTTTACTTTACTTTACTTTACTTTACTTTACTTTACTTTACTTTACTTTACTTTACTTTACTTTACTTTACTTTACTTTACTTTACTTTACTTTACTTTACTTTACTTTACTTTACTTTACTTTACTTTACTTTACTTTACTTTACTTTACTTTACTTTACTTTACTTTACTTTACTTTACTTTACTTTACTTTACTTTACTTTACTTTACTTTACTTTACTTTACTTTACTTTACTTTACTTTACTTTACTTTACTTTACTTTACTTTACTTTACTTTACTTTACTTTACTTTACTTTACTTTACTTTACTTTACTTTACTTTACTTTACTTTACTTTACTTTACTTTACTTTACTTTACTTTACTTTACTTTACTTTACTTTACTTTACTTTACTTTACTTTACTTTACTTTACTTTACTTTACTTTACTTTACTTTACTTTACTTTACTTTACTTTACTTTACTTTACTTTACTTTACTTTACTTTACTTTACTTTACTTTACTTTACTTTACTTTACTTTACTTTACTTTACTTTACTTTACTTTACTTTACTTTACTTTACTTTACTTTACTTTACTTTACTTTACTTTACTTTACTTTACTTTACTTTACTTTACTTTACTTTACTTTACTTTACTTTACTTTACTTTACTTTACTTTACTTTACTTTACTTTACTTTACTTTACTTTACTTTACTTTACTTTACTTTACTTTACTTTACTTTACTTTACTTTACTTTACTTTACTTTACTTTACTTTACTTTACTTTACTTTACTTTACTTTACTTTACTTTACTTTACTTTACTTTACTTTACTTTACTTTACTTTACTTTACTTTACTTTACTTTACTTTACTTTACTTTACTTTACTTTACTTTACTTTACTTTACTTTACTTTACTTTACTTTACTTTACTTTACTTTACTTTACTTTACTTTACTTTACTTTACTTTACTTTACTTTACTTTACTTTACTTTATCTTACTTTACTTTACACTTTACTTTACTTTACTTTACTTTACTTTACTTTACTTTACTTTACTTTACTTTACTTTACTCTATTCTTTACTCCTTTCTTTATTTTGTTACTCTTTATTCTATCTTTACTTTAGTCTTTACTTTACTTTACTCTATATCTTATTCTTTACTCTTACCTTATTTTACTCTTTACTTTAATCTTTATTTTAGTTTACTCTTTATTTTACTCTTTACTTTACTTTACTCTTTACTTTACTTATCTCTTTCTTCTACTTTACTATTTATCTTTACTTTACTATTTGCGTTACTCTTTACTTTACACTTTACTTTACTTTACTTTACTTTACTTTACTTACTTTATTTTACTTTACTTACTTTACTTTACTTTACTTACTTTACTTTACTTTTTACTTTACTTTACACTTTGCTTTACTTTACTTTACATTACTTTACTTTAACTTTACTTTACTTTACTTTACTTTACTTCACTTCATACTTTACTTAATTTACTTTACTTTACATTACTTTACTTTAACTTTACTTTACTTTACTTTACTTACTTTACTTCATCCTTTACTTACTTTACTTCATCCTTTACTTACTTTACTTCATACTTTACTTACTTTACTTTACTTTACTTTACTTCATACTTTACTTACTTTACTTTACTTTACTTTTACTTTACTTACTTTACTTTACATAACTATTATTAACATACTTTACATCACACAATACCTTACAATACATTTACATAACAACCTAAACTATACTCACCATACTTTGCTTTACTGACTTTACTTCACACTTTACTTTTACTTTACTTTACTTTACTTTACTTTACTTTACTTACTTTGCTTTACTTTACTTACTTTACTTCACACTTTATTCTTTACTTTACTCTACTTTACTTCACACTTTACTTTACTCCCATAAGGCCTTCTTCCGGTCCGTTCCACCGAGCTGTTACTCTCCTCTTCCTGTGCTTTACCACACTACGGTGTACAACGCTACGGTGTACCTCGCTACGGTGTACCTCGCTACGGTGTACCTCGCTGCCTTGGGCTGAGAGGTGCATCTATCTGGATGTTGTATGTACCACTGTTGTTAAAGTTTTTTTTTTTTTTTTTATTGTTGTTGGTATCAATTATTTTCGTTATTGGTGTTGTTGTTATCTTTATTATTTTTGTGTATATTATTATTATTATTATTATTATTATTGTTTTTATTATTATTATTGTTATTATTGTTATTAATATTATCATTACTAGTGATATTAATATTATTATTTTTATTATTATCACTTTTTTTGTTATTGTTATTATCATTATTATTATTATTATTATCATTATTATCATTATTATTATCACTATTATCATTATTGATATCATTATTACTATTGTTGTTATTACTCTCATTATTATCATTAAAATCATTACCATCATAGCTAGTATTGACATAGTCATCATTATCATCATTTTTCAATATCACTACCAGATTTTCCAATTATTATCCTGCTTCTCTTTGCTTGTTTCAGAGTTAATGACGTGTGCATGAAATTAAAAGAAAGTAGATCTGACTGAAAATAAAAGTCAATCTTATTAATTAAAATCAAAACTGATTCCTTGACTAATTGCCTTCTTATGAATACAAAATGTCGGTCCACAGATATATGTTTTCTTCTGAGACACTTTTCACTCAGCACACATTCTCCACGTGTTTTCTTCTGTTTTTTTTCTGGGGGGTTTTCACTCACTTTCTTCACGTGTTTTCTTCTGTTAATGTCTGG
>NW_028234443.1:3862849-3867849 GCF_977035675.1 Penaeus japonicus
GATACTGATAATAGTAAGGATGATAATATCAATAATGATAACAATTATTACAATAATGATAATAATGATAAAACAACCGTAATAATGATGATAGTTACATTAATAACAATAACAATAATGATGATAATAATAATGATAATAATAAGGATAATGATAATAAGGATAACAATAATAATAATAGTAATAATGATGATAATGATAACAATGATAATAATAGTAATGATAATGATAATGATGATAATGATGATGATAACAATAATAATAATAATAATAATAATAATAATAATAATAATAATAATAATAATGATAATAATGATAATAATAATAAAAAGTAATAATAATAATAATAATAATAATAATAATAATAATAATAATAATAGTTATAATAGTAATAAAAATGACAATCATGATAATAATGATAATAATAATAACAGTAATAATAATGATAATAATAAAAACAATAATAACAATAGTAATAATAATGATAATAATAATAATAACAATAATAGTAATAATAATGATAATGACAATGATAATTATAATAATATTAATAAAGATAATAATTATTATTATTATGATAATGATAATGATACTACTGCGAATGATTATGATGACAATAATAATAATGAAAATGATGATAATGATAACAATATGATAATTATGATAATAGTAATAATAACATCAACAACGATTATGATAATAATAATGATAATGACAACAACAATAATAACAATGATAATGATAATGTGATGATGATAATGATAATGATGCTGATGATGATAATAATAATGATAATAACAATTATAACAAAAATGATGATAATGACTTCATCAATATTAATGAAAATAACGATATAACGATATATTGATTATAATCTCTGATAATAATGATAATAATGAACGAGATAATTATATAACGAACAACATACTTTAGATAACAATTGATAATAATAATGATAATCAATAATAAGATATCAAGAGTATACGCTGCGGACGATAAGATGATTACATATTAGAATCAATGATGATATGAGGATATTATAAATCTACAAAAGCAAAAATAATATAAAGGAGTACTAATAATAATAATAATACTAAATAATATAATTAATAATAAAATATAGATAACAATAATAGTAAATAATACTAATAATAATGTAAATATAATATTAAACAAGTATTAATGATCTAATGCCAATAACAAAACATTCAATAATAATAATAGATGATTAGTAAATATCATATAATAATAATAATAATAATAATAATAATAATAATAATAATAATAATAATAATAATAATAATAATAATAATAATAATAATAATAATGATAATAATAATAATAATAATAATAATAATAATAATAATAATAATGGTAATAATAACAGTAGAAACGACAATATATAGAATACCTCCTTGACGTAATCTGAAGATGATAATAAGAATAGCAATACTACAACTAATCATGACCAAAATGTCCATTATAAAAGATGAAAGGATTGAAAAAAAAAATACTGAATGAAATCCTCTCGGAATTACACGAACGGGTAATAAAACTGAATGATTTGTTAAATTCCTACTTACAAAATAGAGATTTTATCAATAATATTTACTCTTTATGAACATTTATTTCTTCAATTCTACCTTATTACTACTTTATTTATTATTTATACTATAAATTATGTGGATATAGTGAAATAAAGAACTATTTTTGGAGAAAAATATATCAACTATACAAGCTGTATTTATGACGAACACAGTTGTAAACAAAACTCTCTCAGTAGCACGTGTCTTTGGGTGTTTCTTATAATATCATAACAATGGTAAGCTTTTCGTTTGAATTAAGATGATATTGGCATTTTAGGTTTGATAAGAGTGTTTAGGATTTGTATTATGATGTATAATTATGGTTATTTTATGAATGATATTACGATATATTCGGTGTATTGATATCACCAATATTATGCCACGTAGAAATGTCAATCTATTTATTTATATTCGCTTAAGCTTCCATATTATTAGAGACTGGAAGTCAAAGGAAAGAAAAGAAAGATATAGACATGTAAAGCACAAAGTTTGATTAAGATAACATAGGAACTTAAAGAACTAAGTACCACAACACATCATATGTTGTGGTGGTTATTCATCATCGATTTTGGTATTGGGGGATAATCTATGGTGTCTGCTGGCCAGATATAGTTGGTATTGTTTTATTTAAATGAGCTATAGCTGTTACTATAGGGGTGATATCTGGCACAGTGTCATGTGACTAGGGAGGTTATTAGGTTTGTCAATGATCTGGTAAAGACCTTGTAGATCTACTTGTAAGTTATTGCTAAATAAGGAACAAACACAAGCTTTACTTTTTTTAGAATAGGGATGATTTGTTGGCACTTTTGGCAGAGATCTCGATGGTGCGCAAAATAAGAACTTGAATGTGAAGTGTGTAGTGGTTAACAAATGTATACTCCAAGTATGATAATTTTCCTTCTCAGTTTTTCAAAGAACATTGCTTATGCCAAGAACACTTTGGTACGTGTAATTGTACTATAATTACTATTCATCTCTTTCTGCTTCTAACCATAATCTACTAGTCACACTCTGTTCTACCGATGGTTTCACCAAGATCATTTAGGTGTGCAATGAGCATCTGGGAAAAAATCACGAGTGTGCAGTTGCCATACTTGTCATACTGAGGAACATCCACCACATGACACTGTAGCATTCTTACATGCTGGTTCTCATTCAACCATTGACAGGAGGGTTACAAGAGCAAAACCCCTTTGAAAATTACTTTTTAATCTTTATTTTGCATGGTAGTATGTCTGATAGATGATTTCTTGTTTATGGTTAAATATATTAATTGCTCTTTTTCTAGTGGTCAGTGGTTGTGATTCATAGTCGTTATAACCAAAACCACGACCTCAAATTTAACAACCAATGTAACCTCTAAGCTCTCAGACCAACTTCAAACGAGATAGAACCAGACGATCTACAGATTTCCCTTTTTTTGTAAATAGCATGAACAGTGCATAGCAAATTTTAATATCAGTTGTTAAGAACAGTAATTTGGCACTGCTTTTCAGGTTTAGAAATTGATCAGAAACTTTCAAACATTTTTTCCAGAGTACGTTTGGCTTGCGTCAGCAGGCGAGGCTTCGCCGAGAGTACTTATACCGGAAAAGCATCGAAGAGCGAAATGCTGCCATGCAACAGAGGAAGGATAAGATTAAAGGGTCATTGCAAGGTATTTTTATTTTATCTTGTATATATATAAAGATATTGATTTATTTTTTATATATGTATATAGTCAAGCAAAAAAAAAAATAATAATAATAGAAATTTATATATATAATAAAATCAAATAAAACACAAGTCCTTAAAAAATCAATATTTAATCCTATCTTCAACAGATGGAACAGAGATTCCAACAGATCTGCGTCAGAAGGCCATAGGGCTGATGAACGCAGGCGACTGGGATGACCCCGGGCCACAACTAGCCGTCGAGCTTGGCGGGGAGGCTGCAGGGGGCGCGACCAACATAGACGACGAATATAGATGGGCGGGGGTAGAAGATCCCAAAATTATTATTACTACATCTCGAGACCCCTCTTCGAAGCTCAAACAGTTCGCAAAGGTGGGAAGGTTTGTCTTTTGTCCTTTTCAAAGATGGTTTCCACCTCCTTTGGGACACATGTGTAAGGCATTGAAAGTTATAGAGCTTTGATGTTGAATCCTAAACTTGCCGTCATCTCCACAGGAAGTCAAGCTCTTGTTCCCCAACTCTCAGCGCATGAACAGAGGAACGTACGAGAGCAAACAGCTGATCGAGGCTTGCAGAAGTAACAACGTCACCGATTTCATTGTTTTGCACGAGACGAGGTTGGTGATTTTGTTAAATGTTCCATGCTATATTATCTTTACATCTCTGACTCCCTTACGTTAACTAAATGAATTTAACACATTCCTTTTGATGCCCCAGCTATATATTGTGTTTTACTTGAATTAGCTGGCATTTGGTCTTTTTAGAATATCACATATATTCTTAGTTTACTGTATGAATCAAAATGCCTCTTTTATGCATAACGTTCTTTGTTATGATTGTAACAAATTGCCTTTTACCTTTTACATTTACCTTTATATATACTGTATATGTCAATTTGAACTTTTTTATTACTCACCCAAGAAGTGATCCCAACATTGTTCATAGTATTTCGTTTCTGGTCCACATTTTATTAAATGACTTTTGGTAAATAAATACTTGTGCTTGTTTGCTTGTTAGCTGTAGATAGCTTTCAAAAAGCAGAAGAGAAGACAGAATCCATCTTCCTTATTTGGTCAAATTACTTCCCAAAAGGTGATCATTACTTATGAATATGCTATTGGGCTAGCAAATTGTAGACTCATATTGTATCTGGGACAACATAATAAATTATTTTGACAACCCTGAGCCAGACAAAGATTTCATTGAATAAAGTCTTAAAAGCTGCTTGAATAGAAAGTTGAATCTGCTTCTTTAGGAAAAAAGAACCAGGAAAATGTTAGTGTAAGATCATTGACTGTGTATTCCAATCTTATCTTTTATTTTTAGGGGTAACCCAGACGCGATGGTGATATGTCACCTTCCTAACGGGCCGACAGCATACTTCAACCTGGCAGACGTTGTGATGCGCCACGACATCCCAGACATTGGGACGATGTCAGAGCAGTACCCTCATCTTATTTTCCAAAACTTCAAATCAAAATTAGGTCTCAGAGTAAGTTGGCGTTATTTTTGTGCGTTGTTTGGAAATTATTGTTGCAGCTTAAACAGGGAAGAACTTATCCTGAAATGTGTAAAGAGTCTCCTTCTCCCTCTCCCTTCCCTTCTCCCTCTTTGCATCCCTTTCCCTCCCTCTGTCCCTCTTTCCCTCCACTCCTTCCCTTTTTCTTTTTCTCCCCCTTCCCCTTCTCTTTCTCTTCCCCTTCTCTTTCTCTCCCCCTTCTCCTTCTCTTTCTTTC
>NW_028234443.1:3875349-3900349 GCF_977035675.1 Penaeus japonicus
AAAGAATGACAACAACATTATAGAAATAAAGGAAGAGAGGCATAGAACAATATAAGACAAAAAAAAATATTATCTAACATGACCAGCTGAAGGGCTAAAATAACATTTATAAAAATCAGGAAATGATTCTACCCACTTGAAAGAACAATGCACAAATATCCTGCATGCTGACAGATGTAAACCGACATCAGATTTTGGATTTGATAAGTCTGAGAAACAATGTTTAACAAAACTATAATATGAAAGCATTTTTTTGACAATTCTTATAATTAAGAACAGCCTTAATTCATTCAAAGAGCCAATCTTTTGTCTTGTGATAGATTAACACCATAAAAAAAATTAATATATAGTATGTACATTAGCAACACCAAAGCTTACAAAATAATCTTTATCACAATCAAAAAAATGTAAAGAAAGTTTTATCATGGAATGACTGATTCAATACATTACAAAGCATTCACAATGTACAAATGAAAGATACAGCTATCAACATTGTTTATTATTGCCCTCTGGAATACCTACAGATACTAAAATTTCAAAAAAATTCCTCCCTGGAAAAAAAATACTGTTTTTTGCCTGACCTATTTCACAAAATACTTTACAAAGCATACAAAACTTGGCCACCGAAACCACGTCACTTCTTGAGGGATTGCATAAAGGTCGTGAGTTCGTATTCGTTCTGATACTGGTCTTCGTCCCAGAGCTCCGGCAGGTTCTCTAGCACTGCCTTCGCTCCCGTGCAGCCAACGCCAAGACCCTGAGTGCTACCTGTGTCGTCGCCACCTCTGTTTTGTGCCTCGACCTTGCCGCCAGCATCAAGTGTAAACAGGTCAAGCAGCTGAAAAGATAATGATTTTAAGTTAATTAATTAATTAATAATAAGAATAAGAATAATGAGAATAGGCAAGTAAAAAATTAGAATAAAATAAAATAAAGCAAAATAATAATAATGATAATCCAATGATCATAAATGTCAATGTTTACAACAGTAATAAAGCAAAATCTATTCAGAACTTAAAACCAACAAAGATAAATTTGCAAATGTACAATTATCACTATCAAGATTTAGTCAGTCAATTGGTTACAGCTATTCAAGAAATGGCTGTAACTATTACTAACTATTACTAACCTGATTGGTGGCCATGCTAAGCAGACTAGAATTTTCGTGGCTAATCACCGTGTTTGCCGTCATCATTTTAAACTTCTGTAGCCTGAAATGACACGAGTAACATCAACGATAAAACCATGAACTGTTATGCGACGACTGAAAAAAATCAAGATTCTCAATATTTTGTTGTGAGATCCAAATTATTTTCATACCCCATGATCTTCTCCTCAAGGGTTCCTCTTGTGATAAGGCGGTAAACGTTGACGACGCGTTTCTGGCCGATACGATGAGCACGATCCATAGCCTGTAGATCCCTCATGGGGTTCCAGTCATGCTCCACAAAAATCACCTATAACGACAAAATTCTATCATATACAAAAGCACAGGCAATGATGAATTGATTACATACAAGTCTACATGAATAATAGATAATAAATTAATTAATCTAAACCAAACTCACAATATCTAAATCTTTCAAAAGATTCCATTCTTGAATACCTTTTACGAACCAGACGTAACAATAGGACAAATTGTACATCATTAATATTGCCAAGTCAAGTCCTAAGTGGGTCGTGTTTTGATATACTCACAGTATCTGCCCCTATCAGATTGAGCCCCAGACCTCCCACTTGCGTAGTGAGAAGCAGCAGATCAATGGAGGGGTCGGCATTGAACCGCTGCACGAGAGCATGTCTGGATCCTGCGGGGACTGAGCCATCCAGCCGCAAGTACGTCACGCTTGGTAAGTGTCGCCTGTCAGGTGTGAAAGAAAATGTAAAGATGGGGTTCCAGGATTGACTTGTAATAAAGGGTTATTCTAGGTGATTTTACTTCAGTTACCTTAGCTATCAAAAGAATGGGGTTTTCTATATAAACAAAAATAATCAACCTAAGACCTTCTCCATATCTGGTTAAACATATTGAGAAAAAATATATGCAATGAATTTTATAATAATAGACAAAAAAAAAAGACAATAAATGTCTCCACGTTACATAAAATGTACACATTCACTTACTTCAGTAAATCATCCTCAATTATGTCTAACATGCCCTTCAGCTGACAGAAAATGAGAGCCCGATGTGGTGACACAACAACTTCAGTCTCTGGGCCTCCACCGGCACCAATGCCACAATCCAGAAGCAACTGTCTGTAATCAAGAGAACACGATGTAAAAGATCGATAATATTCAGATAATCTTTATTTCCAAAGGTAAAATAGCTTTTCCTTGAAGATTTATTAGTTTTCTCTTGTACACATTCATTTTAGTACATAGCTTCATTTTTGGTGCTTAGTGTTTAACAGCCCACTCAAAACAAAGGAAAAGCCAAGGAGCATTATCACAAGTTCATTAACCCATTCGCGCCGGATGATGTGCTGACATGTTTCATGGTTTTTGCATCAGACATCGGTGACAAGATATCTGGGCAAGGCCGGCACTTGCAGTGAGCGAGCGGGCAGCCCAGGCTCGCAGCTTGTGCACCCGAGAATTTCGAGGCGTTAGGCTCATGTGTTCGAAAACCCTGGCATTACGACCATACAAAACCGGAATCTCCCCGGCGTGAATGGGTTAAGCTTATCATCACTCCAATTCTATAAACACAGTATAACTTTCTTACAAGCCATATACACTTGTATTCCCTATTCAAGTTGAACCATCTGTCAGTCATGGACTTCTCAGTGCTGTTTCCTAATTTAGAAAATTCTTGATGTTTAATTTTTTTTTTTTTTTTTACCAATTGTGGGGAATCTAATTCAAGAAATTATGCCTGCTTAAGTAATACTAATATTTAAGAGAATATTCATCACTTTAGTACCTAATTCATCCCTATGACATAATGATGGGTCTTCTACCGGTAAAGATAATGTTCGTAAGGAAATTCATAACAATCACTAAAACAAGGACTGGAAGCTCACTTGATTTAGCTAACGAGTTGTGTAGTTATTTCAGGTTGCTTATATTGAGAAGACAACATAGACAAAGAATGCAGAATTTGACCATAAAGAACATTACAAAAACAATATATGGAGATCATTCTTAAAAAAAGCTAATTTCCTTAATGTAATCCCACTATGAACTTACTTCAGAGCTGGCAACTTGGCAGAGTGCGTTACATCCGACAGTGAAGAGCTGCATTCCTTGAGCTGGGCCGTTATCCGCTCATACTCGGGATGTTGTGGTTTCAGTACCAGTTTCGGGTGGTTGCACACTTTCCTCAAATACTGTAGTGCCTGGAATTTGAGAAAGAATGCATTATTTAATATTTAATCGAGCTATAGCTTTTGGAAAATCATATATGGTTGACCTTTTCAAGTTCATATCATGAAATATATCAAAATGCTGATAATGACCTCACTGTGATGTCACTAAAATCAATGATGAAGTCACTAAAAAATAGTCACTTAAACCAATCATGAAGTAACTAAAAAACAATGATAATCAAGAGTGATTATACAGTAAAACTGACAATAACCACAACAAGAACCAAGAAAATATTTTTATCTCACCTGGAATATATGACTGTGAGGTTTGTTTCCAACATCCTTCTTCTCTTGGTCTGTACTTCTGAGTGCATCGTTAATATCCTGGTTGGCTTGAGTACGAGCAAAGTCCTCATACAACTGTTGTTGCAACGGACTTAGATCACAGTAATAATCCTGTAATGAAAAATCCCAATATTTGTAATACTGAACAACACTTTCTTTTCTTTTACATTCATTATAAAAGGTTTATAGCTTTGAAATCAAACATGTTGCTTAAAACAAGTACAGCTAACAGTATGAGACATGTCCTAGATACACAAGCACAGACTCTTCCACTTCCAAGTTTAGAAGTTTATATTATTATGTACAGTCCACTTTATATGGGCAGGGCTGAGGTTATCTTTATTTGTTTGAGGGAAGAGAAGATAAATTGGAGGAGCAATTAATGCCCATAATAACTTTGTTTGTAATCTAACAGAGTATAATTTTACAACATAATCCCTCATAATATTGTACAATTGTAAATAACTCAATATAGAAACTGTCTGATATTTCCTTTTTGACATACAAGGTGAGATTAATCACTAAATTCCCTAATCTGCCAAATTACCAATCGTAACTTACCAACTACATCACCCCTTTGCCACTCTCTACCAACAAATATCCTAATACAACAGCCCTGCATATTGTCAATAATTAGTGAACATCAAAACAGAGGGGACACGCACAACTCCCGAAACCTCAGACCACCTCGTTAATTTCCATACCTGAGTAATCTTGGGAGGCAAGTCTTTCAGGACATCTTCCTTAACTCGCCTCAGCAGGAAAGGAAGAACCTGCCTATGTAGTGCCTCCATGGCCAGGACGCCTGCTTCTTGCTCCTTGCTTGAGCTCTTGGCGTCCCGAGACTGAAGGATTGGCTTGGCATACCGGGCCATGAACTGCCTTTCCGTGCCCAGGAAACCGGGCATCAAGAAGTCGAAGAGTGACCACAGTTCCAGCACGTTGTTTTGTATGGGAGTGCCGGACAGAATCAGCCGATGATGGGCGACAAGCTGCTTTATAGCCTTAGAAGACTGCAAGAACACAAATAAAAATATTATTTATCCATGAGTTGCTATTATTATATTCAACTTATTAATTTTATCATTCACCTTGTATCAAATTTTTCTTAACCGATTGGTGCCAGGTGATATGATATCAGATCACGTGAATAGTTCGCTCTGGCCGGATATCATCCTGTCCCATCATGATCTCTCCCTCAAAACAAACTTCTTTCATTGTTACAGATGTATATAATCATATGAGTTCCACTTGTATCAACACATTTTTATTTGCTTGTGAAATTAATATAAACAAATACAAAAACCTCCAACGATTAGTGCTCATAGAGGCACAGCGCGGCATTGCGCACTTAGAGATCTCAAACTTAGTCACTGCGCACTCTTGTTATCTAGCCGGGGGGGCGGCATTACGCTAAATAAGGCATGGCACAAACAGGTTAAAAAAGACTTTCTTTTAACAAGTAATTTCATAAGAATAACAAGAAATAAACACACAATCAAAACCGAGTCCCTCATACATTACCTTCGTCTTCCCATTTTTGATAACGTGACCCTCATCGAGAATCACATAATTCCACTTAATTTGAGAGAAGAAATCAATCTCATTTCTCACGATGTCATACGAGGCTACTATTAGGTTGTGGTCTGGGAAGAACCTCCTCAATCTGTAATAATAAATGAGAAAATTAGCAAGTAAGATTACAATTTGATATCCATTCCCCTATATGCTCACAGACCTGAATGCAACAGTGCTGTATAATGTGTGCCCACTGGACAGAAAAATGAGGGGGATTCAAAAAAAAACAAAATGGAAAGAGGAAGAAAATCAACAGTAAAACCACTTTAGCTAACTTCTGCCTCTGGGAAACTGACATAATTAATTACCACACTTGTAAGTAAACCTTTATGGGTTAATAATAGGAATAAGAATGATGCTAATGGAAACAGCAAACTGCACCTAAAGCAGAAGTAGATAGACTTATACAGAATAGAGTATGAGTATCAAACATCTAATACAGTGATATATGTTACAAAAAACAAAACGTACTTCCAAGAGTCAATTATATTGAAAAGTGTTTGTTAATGCACCTATTTGAAAGTCAAAATACACTACCATGTTGTAACAATGCCTGAAAAACCTACTATACAAAAAAAGAAGGATTTCTTTCCATAAACAACCCTTGCATAAAGTAGGATTTCCTGACGTGTACTTACTTGTATCTCTCAGCCGGGGGACCAAAGTAATGGAGTGGATTCAGGTATTTCCTCTTAACAAACTTCTCAACTTCGTAAACCCAGTGTCCTGTGAGCGTCGGGGGGCAAACCACCAGGGACTGAAGGGGTTTACTTCCATTCTGACCCGATTTCTGCACGATAAATGCCAACATTTATAAGTAAAAAAATAAGTCAAAACACAATCGAGACTCATCAAATCTTAAAAACATTTCCAAACATAAAGCTGTAATCCTTTGAATTATGCTTAATTCCAAAGAGGTATTATCATGACATGATCGAGTCATAAACTCTGATTCAGTCCTTACAAAAGCGATAAACTCACCATGTACTCTTTTTTCTTGCTGAAGTGATCACCTGCTAGAATACAGATTGACTGCAAAGTCTTACCAAGACCCATGTCATCACAGAGGATTCCATGAAGTTTGTATTGGTTCAGAAAATAAAGCCAATTCACACCACTCTGCCAAATAAACATGTCCTTCATTAGTAACCAGTCCTCCATTTCTCTGCCTCTAACTTTATCTGTTGTTTGGGTTACTTAAATATTTATTTGGTCCAAATGAAAATAAAGGATTTATTTATGTTGGGTTACCATTAATATAGCAGTATTTGCTTGTTCTTTGTCCTTTACACACTTATTCTGACTTTCCTCTCTACAAATTACTTCATTATACAGTGCACATTAAAGTTTCAAATGAGAACTCTTATGAGAGCGGCAACACACTTCAGAAAAGACTGTCAATTAGCTGACAACACGCAATTTATCATGGCTGGAGTCTTCATTTTCCCAATGGGCAACTGGGCAATGTCATTATTCCTTAAGTAACAAAAGCAATTTAGCAGGCATCCGAGAGATAAAGAATGTGAAGAAACTTGCATAATGCCACAATGAAAAAGGCATGTTCTTTATAAGTCTATTTTTTTCTATTTTTTCCACTGAACTAGATCATTTACTCCCAGATTTTTATATTTCAGTATCTTCATCTCAAAAGAAAATGAAATCAATTGATAAAAAAAATAAAAAATCAATCAGCCTTTTCCCACAATTCCAGGTACAAACTTACCTGTTGATACGACCTTAAGTCTGCTTTGATAGGCAAGGGAACGCTGTAGTTCTCAATTTTGGATGGATCAAGCAGTCTCTCGAGGAATTCCCTTTCTCTTCTCTTCTGCTCTAAGAGGACTTCACTCAGACTAGGAGGGTCCGGCACCCCCCCCTCGAGAGGCAACAATCGGATGAGAGTCGCAAAGCAATGCGTGGCCATGAGGCGCACACTGTTGTCTTGGTCACTCATGCGACCTGGGTACAGATAATATAAAGTTGATTTCTCTATAGATATCATAAGCATCTTTATGGATCATGTATACTATGCATCTCTTCTGCAAAATAATTAAATGATTTATGTATCATTTACTATGATAAAACTATGGTCAGTCAGATACAAAGAGATGACTCAAATCCCTATCAGATATTTGAAGCTTGATGAAAATCCTCTATAATTAGAGCGACAAATAAATTCCTCGGGAATGGATAAACAGTCGCAATCATCAATGCCACATTAAAAATCTTGCTTACCCAATAAAGGCACAATAAGGAGAACAATATAAGGCACGACATCGAATCCCAAGCGATCAATAACAGCAAATATGCACTCTGCAGCTCCTTGTCTCTTGTTGTCGTTATCGATGGCAGTGAGCGCTGGCACGACCTGCTCCACAACATAGGTCATCACAGGCACAGTAAGCACAGTGGCAAGGGATCCCATCACCCGAGTCGTCATGTGCCGCACTTCGCTGTATGGGTGGTAGAGCCAGTGCTCAAACAGCTCCAGCTTTGCCTCGAACTGAAATATTTCATCTTTATTACTTGGGGATCAGTTAGATAAAAAGATGTTCATCCTTCACATTAGAGGTATTGAAATTGCGACAGACAGTGATGGCGATAGATGTGGTTTCACATATGACAATGCTGTGTGTCTGGACAATTATGTGTTTGTAATTTGATTATCTCTTTATAACACTATAAGATCACCTATGCAATCTATCCATTTTATACATGGGTGCATTTTGAACAGGCTGCACTAAAAATCAAAATGTAGGTTTTGAATCAGTTTATATGAAACAATTTCCTTCCTTCTTATCTTAAATATAAAAAATATATGTGCATTCCTAAATTCAAATCATACTGTCCCAGAAGAAGTACAACAAAAAGCTAAATCTCATAAACTTGACAAAGGAAACAAATGTCTATTCTAATCCAAGATCTCCAGGCCAGATTGCAGGAGGGTAACGAACCTGAGCGACCAACTGAGGATGTAGCGATGGCACCACCATCTCCAGAAGCTGCAGCTGGTGTACTGCCTCCTGCGAATCCTTCACAGTGACCTCGTCCTGAAGAGGTACACTGAAGGGACTGCACATGAGATCCCACAGCTGAGGTACTTTGGTTGGCAGTTCAGCACCAAAATACTGAGCAATGTGTGTCAGAGCTTTTGTGCACCCTCTTCGCTGAATTTCCGCAAGCTGTTGATTCTGCAAACAATAAGTTAATTGAATGCTAATGCTGAATTCAGTAACTCCAAAAAATATTCAATGTAGGTTATATATATTAACGTGATTTCTGATTTAATGTTTCATGAGAGGAAACAGATATGTTGCAATCAATAATTAGTTTGAAAAGTTACTAATCTAACACATTCTATCACTATCTAGTGTCATATACAAGAGTACTTGCCAACTCGCATAATTTACACCACAATTACTGTTAACCAAAAGAGAAGTCTATGGATGGAAAATCCTATTTCACTTTCTCTTCTCTTAACCTTTCTGTGACAGGCATGTTTCTCGGGGTGGGATCACTTTTGTATTACGTTTTTCCTATTGTTAAAATTACAAGCTATTTATTCCTTCAGTTGTGTAACTATGTGCAACTAAATACTAATCAACATCAGTACTATCATACCAAAAATAGACTCCATATCATACTATTAGTACTATCATACCAAAAATAGACTCCATATCATACTATAAGTCTAGAAAATGAGAGAAGGGTTAAATTATGTGCTAGCTGGGGGTAGCAAGGGTGAAGTGACCAAAATGATGCTTTGAGAAAACTGTGATCATAGTTTTGCATATCAGCACCAAATACAATTTTTAAGAAATCATATACATTCATTTTACTAATTATATACATAGTTTGCCAAACAGATTTCAAAAGTCAGAAAACAAAATAATGTCATGTCGACAAAACTGTTTAAATTTGCCAATTTGTGCAGCTTTGCCCTTCAATCCACTATAGGCACCTCGCACTAACACCAATTCCTCCATTGAATATTCCGCTACCAGGAAAAATCACCGTCAAGCTAACCCATCGGTCGCGGTTTTAAATAAATATTTGTGCAGTAGGATGGCTGGATTACATTGTCTGGCACGGTGCCATCCGCGTCTATGACCGACTCTGCCTTTGCAAAACAAATCATGCCATCCGCCACTAATGGGTTAACAAACAATCCAAAGTTCACCTCAGAATCAAGAATGGCCTCGGTAACCTCGCTCGGGTCTTCTTTCTTTGCATTGGCGGGTGGTCTTCCCGGGCCGCGTCCAGTAACTGAAGACGTTCGCCTGAGAAGTTGGCGTTCCGCATTCTGTAAAAAAAAAATTGTGAACCTCGTGAGGATCGTGGAATCTTAATAAACTCTCAGAGATTTATATATCTATATGTGATTTTGAATTTTAGATCCAGATCCCAATTTCTAGTCTGATTTCCTTCTTCAGCTTAATCTCAGAATCTGTTTCAACCAGAGAATCATTCTGCTTAGAAGTCTGGCCATCCAGAAAATTAGTCAAAGCAACTGGCAATTATGATATAAGACTCTGCATTATGTACTGCAAATGATCACATTGACTTTACAACTCTATTAATATAATCATAATTATCATAATAATGAAAATGAAAATGAAAATGAAAGTAACAATAACAATAATAATAATAATAATAATAAAAACAAAAACAAAAATAAAAATAAAAATAAAAACAAAAATAATAATAATAATAATAAAAATAATAATAATAATAATAATAATAACAATAACAATAACAATAATAATAATAATAATAATAACAATAACAATAACAATAATAAAACAAACAAAAAAAGAGCCATACCTTTAGCTGTGACGATAAGCTCAGTATTCCTTTATGTTTATCAGCATCTCCAGTATTTTTAGATTCCTGTAAATAAATGAGACACTTAATTAATGTGTTGAACCCCTAAAGGACAGCTAAGTTCAGAGGTTTATGTAAACACTGGATGGACAAATTTTTTTAGTTATTGCCTTTTAATTAACTGAAATAATTTGTTCAAATTGTTCTGATTTGGATATCTATTACATAAATAAATTTGGAGACATTTTTGGAAGAGTCTGCTGTGTTCCATCCAGTGAGCACACACACCTCAAGACAAACAAATATTTTGTCCAGAAGGGTTAAAAACAGACGGTATCTATGATAAAGAATATCTATGATAAAGTCTCAACTTACATCACTCTATATCACCATGCATAACATTTATTCCATTTCTATTACAATTTTTTCTTCTTCTTTTTCTTTACCTCATGAGGAATTTTGGGAGTAAATTCCTGATCCACGCAGAGAAAAGACGCAAGGTTCTTGATCACTTTGCCGTTGGGGTTGGTCTGTCGGTCCATACACAGCTCCAGCAGCTTGGTGAGGTCCTTTGCAGCTAGAGTCTGTGATACAAACAGGTAACGAATGACTAATGTAAATGCTGTATGAGTCTACTATCCAAATAATATCAAAATATCTGTATCATGAAGTTTTACAATGTTGTTTTTATAATATGTATATAAGCACATAAGTTGACTCATATTTACATACAATATCAAGAAGTTTGTTTGTTTGTTTTTTAAGAACTTTAAAGATCTGATCATTTTTTTAGATACACACCAATATATGAAGTTTGATCTTAATTCATGTGCAATATTTTTTTTTTCTTTTATAACATAAGCCTGAAAATAAGTATTCTGAATATCATCTAATGGTAGAAAAAAAATTCATTTGAACTCAACATAACCTGACACAAGGCTCGTACCCTGACACTCCCTAGCTAAAACTGCACCTCCAATACCACAGGTTAGAGGCTGCAAGTTCAAGACTCTTTTCCATACCTGCAATTGTTCAATCTTTTCTTTCTTGATGCTGTCCATGAGGGGTTTAATAATTGGATTGAGCTTGGCCGGTAAAATACGAAACCTCACGACAGCTCCAGAAATTATTGCCTGAGTCCTGTAGGTAAATTTAAGAAAGGGATCAATAAATAAAGATAGTGTCAGTACAAGTTAACTTTTTTAGTTCGTAGATCATAATTAGGAGCAATTATGGTTTTCTAAGGCGTTTATCTGTTTTTAGTACCATGTATAAGCTGATTGTGCCTAGATTTTATCAAGACTCTTTGATCAATATTCTTTTATTATACTTCACATCTTCAATAAAAATATGAATAAAATATCTATGAATCAAAGGTTTCTATTCTTAGAAATCAATTAATATTATATATACATATATGATCCTAAATTAACCCTTCAGTAAAACAAGCAGAAAACTTACGTTGTAGATAAGCTTATTTGGTCAGTTGAGGTTTGGGATACATTATTCTGAATAGCTTTCCGTCTCTCCTCCAGTGTACTATGAACTTTGGGTCTAAGGCGTCCTCCGTTAAATAATGTTAAAGCTACATGCCCGCTGAGATTCTGAATCTGAAATAATAAAGGTTAGAAATTTTTTAAAACATGCCTTAGAACTAAGATGCTGCGGATGAAGAAAGGTACCATTAGCTATGGCTACTGTTCGAACTGCCAGTTTCAACTCTCGTATCCAAAACACATGTCCCCTACCTGATTTGGCAAGCATTTTGGATAAACTGGCAGTCTACATATTGAGAATACTGAGCCACGAACTTGAAAGTACAGGGACTGTACTTCTGCTGATACAATAAATCTTGGCATATAAAAGGATGAGATACAGTCGCATTATCACTAGAAAGCAAATACCCCACTTCTCAAAACCTAAAGACTGTTGCATAAAAAGTGCATTCCCACATCCCTAGAAGTGATCATCCGCATATACACTATTTTTACGAGGCCTGGAAATCATTAGATAACCAGCCACATGAAAAGGGTCTGTACTTTCATGCTTGCTCCCAACATTAACCTTTTCCCGACGGGGCACTCGCTACGCAAAGACCCCTATGCCGGGCGATTGCAATATTGCATTGAAATCGTCACACTGGCATGACGCCCCGGCATCAGGAGTTTGGCTGTGTCACACGAGTGTGATGCACCATCGTCATAGGGTTAATAACATTACTGATGAAGATCATGGAAATGTTGATGATGATAAGACACAATTCAAAAAGAATATAATCATACTTTGCTGTTAAATATAAGAATAGAAAATCCCATCTCCTCTTAGACAACACCCACTGAGACTGACCCTGACACTTCATTCCTCATAACGGAAAGTCGTCTGGCCTTTATGAGTTGCTTAGAAATAATTTCCTAATTATATATACCCAAAAATATCTCAGACAACAACAGACATCAATATATCAAATTAAAGGAAAATAACAAGACACCAGTGAGTCAAAATAAGCTAAATAACAACAGACAACAATACGGATTACCTGTTCTAGGGTTAATACTGGAGCATTTGTGAAGGCATCATCCAAAGGAAGCTTATAATGTCTTAGCATAGCCATAAAGTCACGTGTTTCCTGTTGTAATCTAAAATGTAATAAAAGTGTTACAAAGTACGGATGATCATGCTGTAGATAAATATCCCACATACAAATTACCTCAATAATTCACACTTGTAAAAGAATCAAGCTCAACTCACCTTGTAAAAGACAGAGCAATTTCATCATAATAAACAACCTCCATCAGACATGAATGCAGGGCATTCTGTAGGAGTGAATGGCACTCTTGGTTGGCATACATTGATGCCCATTCCCTAACCACAGCTCCTGCTGCTAGTCGCTGCACTGCCGAACGTGAGCTGAGATGTGCAATAAGAAGGCGAATATAGCATAGAACAGGAGTTTCCTCGGGAGGGTATACTATCCCAGGCATGGGCTTAATCACATAGTTTGAAAGGCAACCTGGAACAGTAAAATAGGATGTAATCATTGTTATCTTCTAAGGAATGAAATACAAGTGGAAATAACTCATAAAGAACAAAGACATTAAGGCACAAACTCCTACATTTTCAAGTTCCTCATTCAGTGTTGCGAATATAAAATGCCAGTTTCAACACCTGTATCTGCAGTACAGGCAAATACAAATAGTGCAAGGCATGTGTTTCAAATACAAGAGTCAAAACTAGTAGTTCAAATATAGGCAACACTGAGTAACAAACTCTTTCTTTCATTCTGATATAACAAGGGGAAAAAACAATAACCATAAATGATCACTTACCTAGGAGTCTTGCAGCAGCACATCTGGCCCTCACAACCACAATCTGTTTCTCACAAGGATCATTATACTGTTCACAACCACCCAGGTAATATTTGGCTTCGGGTCTTTCTGCTGGGTCACTTAGGGTGCCAACACGCAGTCGTTTCCCCTCACCCGACTGTGAAAGAAAAAGTATGTGTATCAGAATATGTATATGGAGTAGATACATGAAATTGTGTTATCACTGTACTCAAGAGAAGAGAGAGAGGGGACAGAGAGAGAGAAGGGAGAGAGAGAGAGAGAGGGAGGAGAGAAAGAGAGAGAGGGAGGAGAGAAAGAGAGAGAGGGAGGAGAGAAAGAGAGAGAGGGAGGAGAGAAAGAGAGAGAGGGAGGAGAGAAAGAGAGAAAGGGAGGAGAGAAAGAGAGAGGGAGGAGAGAGAAAAAGGGAGGAGAGAAAGAGAGAGGAGGAGGAGAGAGAGAGAGAAAAAGGGAGGAGAGAAAGAGAGAAAAAGAGAGGAGAGAAAGAGAGAAAAAGAGAGAGAGAGAGAGGAGAGAGGAGAGAGAGAGAGAGAGAGAGAGAGAGAGAGAGAGAGAGAGAGAGAGAGAGAGAGAGAGAGAGAGAGAGAGAAAGGAGGGAGAGAGAGAGAGAGAGAGAGAGGGAGAGAGAGAGAGAGAGAGAAGAGAGAGAGAGAGAGAGAGAGAGAGAGAGAGAGAGAGAGAGAGAGAGAGAGAGAGAGAGAGAGAGAGAGAGAGAGAGAGAGAGAGAGAGAGAGAGAGAGAGAGAGAGAGAATGTGGAAGGTGGGAATTGATCAATATATGTGGTGGACACATATACACGGTACATGTCCTTGCACATGAACAAATATCACGTACACATAAACACCACAGCTACCATACTTCTATGAAACATTAAATCTTACCTATTTGTGCACACTGAAAAATCTCATGCAACTGACCTTATTATGATGAGCAATTAGTAAGAGCGTCGGTTCCAGAGGAACCTTGGGGTTGGCCATCATGAGGCACAGCCATGAGGCAATCATGGGACACACAGCCGGTAGCAGGTTCTCGAGCGTCGTCCTTGCCAGCATCTGCTCCCATATCTGTTCCATGCAACAGAAATAAAGTATGGAAAATCTTCTAAGGCCAAAACAATGATAATTACTTCTTACAAGTATGAACTATTTTCATAAGTACATGACAAAAGGTTTCATTCTTTTGTCATGTAATCATGAAAGCTCTCTCTAAAAAAAAAAGTGATCACGTAAATTTTTCTTGTTCTTAGAACTTTCAAATAGGTTATGGGCAGTGAACAGCCATTAATTAATTTAATTCATATATCATAACAAAAAGATATTAGTGCTATGCAAGACAATTCAAGTAACTGTTATGATTAAACCCTGTACTGCAATTATGGAATGGTATGTTACTGATAACAGTAATCAAGAAAAGTATGTTTTTGATGACAGCAATTAAGAAATGGCACATTACTGATGCCAGCACATAGTATCATATATAGATGGCTACCTTATAAACAAGCTCAATGTTCTCTTCCGAGGTTTCTAACAACGCTCTCTGATAAACGTGAGAGAGCGCTGGCTGGATGATGGGATTCAGCCATTCTAAATAATTCCTACATTCCGTGTCATCTTCAGGTGATTTGGAATCTGCCTCCATACTTTCTGGCTCTCTTTTCACTTCCTCCTTTCCTTTTTCCACTTCTGTTTCCTTCTCTTCTCCCGTCTCTGGCGACTGACTTTGGCTGCTAGTCTCGTCCTTCCCTGCCTGAGCATCAGCAGAGGGAGGGACCGTCACGTCATCCTGCTTCTCCTCATCAACCTGCATCTGATCCTCCTTCTTGATATTCTCTTCCGCTGCCGGTGATTTCTCCGTCACCATGTCCTCTACCTTGGCTGCCGCGTCTTCTTGACAGTTTGTTGTGTCTTCTTGCTTGACGTCACTCTCGCTGCTTCCTTCTGGCTCTGGAGGTTTCTCCGTTGCCGTTCCTTCCTCTTTGGCTGCTGTGATTTCGTGGCTGTTTACCGTATCTTCTTGTTTGACGTCAACTTCCATCCCCACTTCCTCTGACTTTTCTGTTTTAATCTTTGAGCTGTGTGAGGTTATCGTGAGCGTGGCTAGGGTCGCGAGCGCAGATCCTCTCACGGAACTACTCGAGTGGTAAAGAAATGGCCACAGTCTAGGAGCTAGTTCTTTCAGGTCACTTTGCATACTGTCAAATAGAAAGGGAGGCTATCAATTACTAATAATAGATTGACTGTAGAAAATCACATTCAATTACAATTTCTATAATAAATTCATTACTGTTCACAATCAATAAGTATTCCCTACCATTTCTGGCATTTTCATTTCACCAAAAAAAATTTATTGTCTGAAACAGACTTTATCTTACATCTATGTTACATATATTTTCATTCAACCATTTCACTTACCTCTGTCTATATATTAATTTCACATTCATTTATCTTTAATTTGGAACCCCATATCTAAAACTAATTTAAAATCTAATCCCTTAACCCATTCACGCCGGGGCCGTTCCGGCTTTGCGCGGTCGCAATACCGGGGTTCTCGAACGCATAAGCCTAACGCCTCGAGATTCTCGGGCGCACAAGCCGCGAGCCTGGGTTGCCCGCTCACTCTACCCAAGCTCGCGGCTTCCCCTCATAACGCGTCCAGGGCGTCTGACACAAAAACCACAATACGTGCTATCACGTCACCCAGCGTGAATGGGTTAAAAAAATATGAAAATGTCATTGAACACGTCTTTGTATACCTGTCATTACTACTTAAATGGGAAAGAAGTTTCGATAAAAGCAGTAGTATGGAGTTGGTAGAAGAAGTCAAATCATCTATGTCAAGAAGAGAATCCCACAGTGTAGCTACCAGCTTTGCAACTACTTCTCGATCTAGCAGTAAGACAACACTGTCGGACACAGGAACCAGACAAGATGCAGCCACGGCCACTACATCATCCATTTCATCTACTAGGCCTGGGGTTTTGGAAGAGAGACATTTTCATTAGCCGACTTTGTTTAACATAAATTAACATAACCTTAACATATGTAAATCACAAGATTAATTGAAGACATATTATCACAATTAACATAACCTTAACATATGTAAATCACAAGATTAATTGAAGACATATTATCATAAAGACATCAATTGATATATTTCAGTTTGTTTCCATATTTCCTCAGTATTCAGATGAGATTCATATTGGCCCTTTGGAGAACCACTTATTTCACCCCTATCAAAATTTATCTTCAATAACCTAAACATTTCATCCATTCCCCCTTTTTCTATCTAGATTTAATCAAAATTCATCGGAAATTCCTCATCGAGAGATTAAAAAAAGAATGGGCTCAACTCCAAGCCCATAAGGAAATATCAAACCTTTGTATATATGTGGATACGCGTGAGTGAGAAGCTGCGACCTAAGGTCATCTCGCACAGCCAAGAGGTACTTGAGGCCGAGCAAACCCCCATGCCGAGCTTCCCACTCCTTCCACGACAACATCGTTTCCAGTAAGTTCAGGACGCCAAATACCCCTCTTTCTGAGAGTAAGTGTAAAACCCCACCTGAAAGAGAAGGTAATTTAATCATTGGGATGCTAAGTTCAGTACTAAAACTAAAGAATAAGAAAATGAAGTATGGGAAAAAGGTACATACATATATACATACATACATACATACATACTTACATACATACATAATTACATACATACATACATAAATATATATATACATGTATAGTTCAGTTCAGACAGATTTGCAAAGACGTCGCTTCGCCCGGGCTATATGCACAAGGCGCCCTGGCCTCTGCCAGCTATGAGTGCTGACTCATCTTATCTAATCTTATCTATATATATGTATATATATTATTGTTTATATATATGTATATTGTATGATATTGTATATATATATGTATATATATGTATATATTGTAAATATATATGTAATATATTTATAATATATATGTATATATTTGTATATATATATATGTATATATAATATATGTATATATAGTATGAAATATATATATATTATATATATATGTATATATATAATGTATATTTATATACATATATAAATATATATATATACATATACATATCAATATTAAAATATTATACATATATTATATATATTTATATACATATTTTATATCTTATAATTATTCTATATCTATATCTATATCTATATATACATATACATTATATATATTTATATTATAATACATATAATATATAATATACAATTACATTATTATAATTAATATAAATACATATTATACATATACATATATACATATATATATGATATATAATATATATATATATATATATATATATATATTATATATATATATATATAAATATATATATATATATATATAATATATAAATATATAAATATATATATTAAATATATATATATATATTTAATATATATATATATATATATATATATATATATATATATATATATATATATATATATATATATATATATTAAAAATTTTTATATAAATAAATATATATATATATAAAATATATAAATATATAAATATAATATATTTATATATATATAATATAAAATATATAAATATAAATATATATAATATATATATATATAAATATATATATATATAATTATATATATAAAATATATAAAATATATAAATAAATAAATAATATATAATATATATATATATAAATATATAAATATATAAATATAAAAATATATATATTATATATATATAAATATAGATAAATTAATTATTTAAAAATATATAAATATATTATTTTTATATATATATATATATATATATATATATATATATTTAAATATAATATATATATATATAGTAAATATATAAATTAAATAAATAAAATATTATATATATATATATTATATATATATATATATATAAATATATATATAATAAAATATATTTATATATATATATATTAAATAATAATATATATTAATATTATATAAATTTATATATATTAATATATATATATATATAATAAAAATATATAAATATATATATATATATATATATATATATATATATATATATATATATATATATATATATTTTATATATATATAATATTTATATATATATATATATATAATATATATATATATATATATTTATATTATTAAATAATATATATATATATATACAAATGTTTCTTTGATCTTAATATGAAAGGAGGGTAAAGCATATCCAGACATATTCATATAAACATACCCAGAGCTTGTGCACATGTCTCCCTAACAGGTGCCACAACTTGATCGGAAACAAAATCACCAAAGCGGTCCAGAGCCAAGACACAGACCAGACGTACACCCATGTCCTCCAGCCAAGCTTGGTGATACTGCGCCATCTGGAATGCATACAAGTTAAGGTCTTACATACCAGGAAGAGTAATGGATACTATACTATTTATCTACGTAAGTAAAGAGTAATATATAAATATTTGATGACTCAGGAGAGCACTAAAATTTTAAAAATTCTTATATTATATATAACTGTTATATTTATATAAATTGGCACTGGTTCATCTTTGATGAGTTTATTGAGACAAGTGATTACGTACATCTCAAAAGGATGAGGGTACGTCATTGTACAACTGAGAAATTTCTATATTACCCCTAAAACACTACCACAGGATTCTGACAATTCAACAATGTAAATCACTGGGTCAATTCTACTTTAAGAATAATGCAATAAACACTCTACTTATAGATTTAGTATGATCAAGTAGCTTTCCACAACCCACCTCTGGGCCATGAGGACTTTTAATTATCATGTCTAAAGTACTGTTCAGGCTCCATGTCGCACCTCCCAAGCGGGACTGAACAGGTCTGTTGCAAGAAGTTCACAAAAGGAATCTAAAGGCCATTCGCTTCCCTGAAGAAAGACAAAATTATTAAATGTTATTCTGCACATGCATACATCTTCGGTGCATGTTGGAAAGGAATTGAATAATCTAAATACTTGATTTTATTCTTTAGCCCTCCCGGATAACAGGCTCCCCCTATTTCCTTTGCAGGATTTGCAACCACCATTGCATTTGCATAATCGTCGCTCCCTGCTGGCTCCACTTGGCCGCAGACTTTTTGCCAACGCATTCAAATAAAGCTAGTCAATACCTACATGTCACCTGTAAATAATGCATCATATCCAATGGTAATTAGTCTTACTTTACTAATATATCATATATAGATTCATATATCATAAAACAAGTCCAGAAGCTCATACAAAACACATCTTAAAAAATAATAAAATAAACTTGCCTCATCTCCCGGAAACATCCCCATAGGTCCTTCATCGACCACCATCCTCTCCTCATCGTCGCTCCCTGCTGGCTCCACTGCCGCAGAACTTGCCAAACGCATGCGCTTTTTCTCTGGTCCCTCATCACTGGTCTAAAAATATCTTTCTATATGAGAATGTGTGCTATTCCAGTGGATGTCAAGCTAATAAACGTAATCTTTTATCACTTGAAAAGACGATAAAGTTGACCTTGTTTGAACTGCCTCTTCAGTTGAATAAACATTTTAGTTGGCCGTACATATATCTCTATAGGAATGCCAGTATTAAATAACCTTGACTGATTTAGTGTAGTGGTATTATTTCAGCTATCATCTACATACAAGTCTTGGCAAAATATTTCTGAAAACAACCAATAAAGTCCATATATAATAGCTAATAACACTTATTATTTATCACTCCCATAAACGATAAACTTGATAGAATTTGAACTGCTCTTCATTGGCGTAATCTGGGAATGACAGTTGAATATCACCTTCAAGTTATAGGAATGCCCACTATTATCTAACCTTGACTGATTTAGTGTAGTGGTATTATTTCAGCTATTCCTCCTAAATCCACATATGTTTGGCATGGTCATAGTTTTCTGAAAACAAATATATAAATAAACGGGGAATCACTAAAAGTAAAATTTTAAATCTTCAGGTTCTAATGGTGAATTCTGACAAGAGCAGAAAACCATATAATAATATAATCTTATGTCTGACTGGACATTAGTTCCTTCGATACAATGACAGTAGACAAGGCATCATGGCCATAAACCTGCCATTCCTATTGCCCAACCCTATCAGCATGCTAGTCTGGGTCAGTCCTGGGAGATCTCCCACTTTGAGCTAAAACATCAGTATGGAGGTGTTGTTGGTCCAGGGAAATTTCTAATTGAGATTTACAAATTCTGTCTCCCAAAATGGACATATTGGAATACTATTGTTTTTTACGCATATCATAGTCAACTGGTTAAAAAGATATTCCTATATCTATAAAAGTCAAACTATAATGGTTACAAAAAAAAAAAAATCTTTAAGCTTAAAAAAAGGGCACTGCTTTTCCCCAAATATTACCCCATCACAATAACTGGACTTCCCATAGAGAAAAAACAAATAGCATGAATGAATCTGCTCACAATCATCCAGATGAGGATTAGTATCATAACCCAGGTAGCTTATCATACTTACACATTCAGACACATCCATTGACTTCTGTCTCGCTAAGATCTTAGCCTTCCGCCGAGCTCGATTTATCTCCCTGGAGCTTAACGGTAAACCCGCAGATTTCATCTCCCTTCTTATTATGTCCACAACAGCATCCTGTGCAAAATATTACAAAATATATAAATAGATAGACATATACGTGAATGAAAATATTGATTATGAATATTAGATACTTACATAGCTTTAAAGGGGAGGGAGGGAGGGAGGGAGAACTTACTTTTTCCTGGCCATTGTGTGATGTGATTCCCTCTGTATGCGAGTCTGTTAAATCTTCATTTGTAAATAGATTCTGAGTGTCGACCCCAATGACTTCTGCGACATCCAACCCGAGTCTCTGATTTACTAGCTTCCTCTGACAATTAATTCGTTCCACAGGATCCATAGCTGAAAAAAATATATATACAAAGTTATACATCCGTCCAAGGCCAAAAATAATTGGTTTTACACTACAGGTTCCCCAGTTTATAAGATCTATGACAGTGCCTTCTTTCAATGGGCATTTTATGAGGCAGGGTAAAACCTGTTACCCCAAATAGATGCACTTCCTAACCTTGGACTATAGCATTTACTTGCATACCCTACTGGTCCTTAACTATGTATGTTACTACTGTACCATGACAAAAACATAAGCAATTTATCTATCTATCTATCTAATTATCTAGCTATCTAATTATCTAGCTATCTATCTAATTATCTAGCTATTTAATTATCTATCTGTCTATCTATCTATTTCATTATCTATCTATTTCATTATCTATCTATCTATAAGCTAACAAAATTCTTTTTCAGAGACACAATCACACAACACGGATAACAGAAGCAAGTACAGAAAAAATCCTTACGAATATTTTCATCCTCCGCCTCAAACTGCTTCTCGTCGGCTGCCATAAGATACGACCCCTTCTGCAGGACATGGCTGATGTTAAACGCACCCAGTGACAGCCGGCCGGCCACTGGCTTGCACATTTCTTCATCCACATATTCTGGCCGGAAGAAAACACACTTCATGCCAAACATATTTTCACTATGCATAGAACTAATATCAAACACACTGGGAATATATGAAGAAAATTCAAGATAATCATTATGGTGTGTTCTAAGGACTCTGGTGCAAAGAAATGCTTTTTTTTTGCGATGATAATTTCAAAAAGAATTTTTGGATTGGCTCGGTATTAGGCATGGAAGAAGATTATAATAAAACACATGTTTAGTCAAATTTTGGTTACAGTACACCAATTTTTGTACAAGTCATGTCCATGCTTCCACTTCAATTTTGTGCCAGAGTTCCAGAAATTGACTATAGTATAAGAAAAATTATGATGATGATGATGATGATGATGATGATGATGATGATGACAAAATATTAAAATTTCATCATATCATCAATATCAATGCCTATATTAATATCTTTATTAATATTAGTATCATCATTATTATCAACATTTTTTATCAATATCAATATCATTGTGAATAACTCTGATAATATCAATAGTTAATATCAATAAATTAATAATAAAATGATAATGATAATGGTAATGATAAGAATATGCATATTAAAATGAATGTGAAAATATTAATAGTTAATATCAATAAATTGATAATAATAATGGTAATGATAATAATATGCATATTAATATGAATGTGATAATATTAATAGGTAATATCAATAAATTGATAATAATAATCATACTGATAATGGTAATGATAATAATATGCATATTAATATGAATGTAAATGTGAATATGAATATCAATATGAACATGATGATGAATATGAATATAAATATAAATACTAATATTAATATTAACATCAATATCAATACCAATATCAATATTAACAATAATAACAATGACACTGATAATAATGAATAAATAATCACTACTAAAAATAATATGAATACTACTTCTATTACTAACAACAACGGCAATAATAAAATATCAATTCCAAGAATAAAAATGATACAAATTATAACTATCATGACCATTATTACCATCATCATCGTCAACAGAATAATCTTAATTATAAATCATCAATCATTTCAAAATTTCCAAGGTCCTAAAATGAAAAAAAAAAAAAAAAAAAAAATCAGAACCCGAGAACCTCAAAGCCGTACCTCTCTTGACAGGCTGTGGATTCCACTGCGGAATGTTGTTCACTATGGCCTCGACTGCAAGACCTGCCGCTATTCTCGTCTCCCATGACTTAGAGCTCAGGTACACGTGGATGCGACTCAGGAGGTAGTTTAGGTCGTGAGGATGCAGGCGAACGACTTCTCCCAGTTGCTGTGCCGCTGCCTGCCGTGTGACCCCAGACCCTCCCGTCTCCAGGAGCAGGAACAGACGGTCTAATCTGTAAGCGGTTTTACCGAGATAGTTTCAGACTTTCTGTGTTATGGGGTGAGTGGTTTATAGGTTGAGTGCTGGATATTTACTACGGTAGATTCTCCGTTATGGTCAAAATCTAGAAAGACTGGTAAAAAAGTTACTCTCTTTTCTGGCCAAAGACAAGTGTGGATAAATCTACAAGGCTGAAAAGTTCTCATCTCTGTCTACCTTTCCTCAAAAAAGAAAAAATAAAGTCCAATTCTTAAAGATATAGATCTCATTTTCTAAGTTCAAAACAGGCAAAGATCCTCACAAACTGCTGTTACCACTTCAATAACATATTATCCCTCAAATGACAAAATTCCTGTATTAGGTATTCACATAAGCATATAGAATAAAAGGACCAAGTATCCATATGCTGAAAAATCTATATATATAAGCAAATAACTGTAAATTAATCATAGAGCAATAAGCCAGCAATTTGCAACTTTCATTTGCATTGGAAAAGATGTCCAGCAAATTCCCTACTTGTATATAGGATTCTTGACTTTATTTCTGGCTAAAACCTCTCATTTGTTATCCATCCTGCTTTATGAATAGCTCATGTAAGAAATTAAGAATGTACAGCAGGATTTAATAAGGTCTGGTTTACTTATAGGAAAGAATTGTCATAGTAAGGCCCTATCATAGCCTTGCCATAATTCTACACAATGTGTGCTCATGAATAGTATAAAGGAAAATTTATTAAGAGTCAAATGCCAAGCGAAACATATTTAGAAGCATATTCTCCCTCTCACTTTGCAAACCCAATTAAAGATCCCATTCATTTCACTCAATGAATGTGCACTTTTTGTGACCCTGCAGTAAATTCCACCCAAATCCCCCTTTCTAATCCCATTAATCCCGCAACCAAGCCCTTCTTTTCAACAACCAGAGTGCATTATCAAGCATTAGAAATTCATAATTTGCTCGTAAAGGAAGAGAGAAAGAGAGAGAGATAGAGTAAATGTATGTATGGCTGCAGCTCAAGGCCACACTCAGACGTCCTCCTCCTCCTCCTCTTCCTCCTTCTTCTGAAGAGACCCCAACGTTTTCCTTTTCCTTTTTCTCACCTGCTCGACATCCTTGCACGGGTTTGGGAGGGAGGGAGGGAGGGGGATTTTCCTTAATTGCAAGCTCAGTATAGGCTAAGGTAAGGTGTCATGCCGCACGCTCTATCCATGTTGCATGAGGAGGCTAATCATTTAAGAGAGAATTTCCATGGATTTTAATTGGGACTCGACGACCGGACTCGCCCCCTCCGCCATCCCTTTCAACGACACATTTCACTCAAGACAAATTGCGAAAATCGACGTCTATTCAATGCACAATGGCTAGTGGCACCGTGTGATAGATATCTTTATAATGTATGGGTACTCTCGGATTGGGAATCTCCTCGGTGGCGATAACTAATGGACGCAAAATACTACTATAAAAATGGGCTTTATTATCTAGAGCATGTTGACGGCGTCATGATCATTTTTATACTGTGGTCCAGGAAGAGCCGTTCACGCGTTTTGGCCCCTGCCTTGTTCTCTGATTGGTCCGTCGGACGCTCTCCTACGCGCTGATTGGTCCGTCGTTCTCGGTCTTCGCATGTGCGCAGGCGTCAACTTGGACGCGGCAAATTTAAATGGACTGGGTTGCTTTTTATTAATGAACTAAGCCCTAATATCGTGATATTTGTAATGATG
>NW_028234443.1:3907849-3912849 GCF_977035675.1 Penaeus japonicus
TGAGGAAGAAATCCAAACTTCATCTTGCCAGAATATACATGGGAGGGGGGAGAATATTATCTTTCATGAGAGTAGAACTTAGTTATTTTCAGTTTACCCAGCAATTTCATGGTTATATTTGATTCCTAGATTTTGTGAACTGTTATTGCTATAGATGGTCAAAATATATCAGGGGTGTCAGACTTATAGACTAAGTCTGAAAAGTTATAATGCAAGTGTACATTATGCCAGTTAGTACAAAAGATAAAGACTCATTGATAAAATGTATAAGATACAATTTTGTTGCTTTAAAAAATAAAAGACCCATTATATTAATCTAAAAATCTAAGAATTTAATGTAAATGACATTCTTAAAAGACAGGGCCATATAATCTTGTAAAAACATAAGTTACATTTGGCTGAAGCAGCAGATATGCAGCTGGCCACAAGTAATTATGGTAAGTTGCATGTTTGACGCATTCAGTCTAATTCTTATTTATTTCTTCTTCTTTCCAGGTTTACCAGTAATTTCACAGATTTATATTTCCTTCTCTTTTCTCAGACACTTACAATGGGAGGAAAGTCAAGTTCACAAAAAAACCCAACTTCTGAACTCATAAATTCCAAAGCTGGAGATGGCATCAAGACAATACGGACAACAAATGTTTTCAAAGCCGTCAATTTTGAACTCTACGTAAAACCGGTAAGTATTGTACACCCATGCTATAATAATTTCAAATAGATAAATCATCTATAATAAATGTATGCAGTATCTTCATACTTTTCAGTTTCTTGAACTTTTTTTCTTTTTATTTGCCATCTTCATAAATGAAAAAGTAATTGAAAATCTCTCCTTTGCAGAATATAGCTGTGATGACTTTTGGAGTAGTGGCTATTTTGTGCAGCACAGGCTATCTTGCATACATGAAGGCATCGATGCAAGAGAGTAAAACTTACGTGGCAATTACCGAGGATGGATCGCAGCATTTGACAATGAAAAAATCAAGATGGGAGTGATGAGAGGAGTGGTTATTACAAACCGACGTTTTAATGTTGTTATACATAGAGTAAAACTATTTAAGGTATTACAATGGTTTTTATTATCTGGACAAAAGGAAAAAATATATGCATAGATTTTTCTAGAGCTAATTTACAACTGTTTTGGCAATATCTTGAGAAGTACTAAAAAGTTGTACAAATACATATATATACATACATACATACATATATATATATATATATATATATATATATATATATATATATATATATATATATATATATATATATATATATAATGCAGTACATAAAGGAAATAAAAATACAAATGTGTACAAATTCCCTTCTATATATACACAATTAGCTTGGTTGCCCAAACCAAGATCTTTCCTGATTTCGGTCTTGGAACTTAACTTTTACTAGCCTAACCTTGACTGTATACTATAACCTATGAACATTAGGCCTATGAGTGAATTACATTTTTCACTGCATATTATTATATTGTCCTTAATATAATTATGAAAAAATAGATAAATTATATAAAAAGATTTACAATATTTACAGATTATCAACAAATTGAAAAAAAAAAAATACATTTCACTCAAAATGGTCTTCCCTCCTGTATATAGTAAATTAAAAAGTTTTGCAATACCTAGACTTTTTTTTTAAGGTATCAATTCCAATTTTCTCCCTTAAATAATGTCATCCCTTAAATGTATACAATTATTTTTAGGACTTGTCTTGTACTTGTTTTAATTTTTTTTTCTTTTTTTTTTTCTTTAAAGAGTTAATTCTAAGTGGCAGATAAATCACTTACTGAATATATGGCGAAGTGTGAAAGAAGAAATAACAATAATAATGTGAAATATTAGGAACCATGGTTACACCACACTAGAGAAGAATTAAACTGCCTTCCTTTTCCTGCTAATATTTGCATAAATGTTTGTGGTTTTTTGTTTTTCAAATTAAAAATTGGCTGATTTTTAACAAATTATTATTTTTTTTTTCTTTGTGATGGCACACTTATATCACTAATTAGCTACACTGAGCTCCTTGTAAGATTTTAATTTCTTCATCTTAACATGAAAATGAAAACACATCGGAAGTCGAACAAGATAATTTTTTCCCCATAGGATTAAATTCAAAACCTGAACTGATTTTATGTAGGGAATGAGACTTCAGTTTCAAAAGCGAAGACAATTTTGTCTTCAGATAGTGGAGCTTTCATAATCTGTACACCATGAGTTACAGACTTTTTCATTTTTTTTATTTTGGCTGCATGTAATGATGTAATGTATTTGGTATTGTGTAATATGGCACACCGGGATTTTCCATTCTGTTATCATGTCTCAAGTTTTGCGTTAATTCTGGCCCTAGACCTGGATGGTGCAACTCACTACCATTTCCCCGAAGGTCTCCAACCCCAGGAAGGTTTCTAACATCTGTAGGCACTACTGACATTGCATCGTTTTTTAAATCAATCCTGTTTTCAGTTCTTCCATCCGATGGAATCGTTGTTCTGAAAGTTGTGTTCACCGTACGCAATTCCACAAGAGATGTCCGAGGTCTGTTGTTATCCTGATGAACTTCATGTCTGTAGTCGGGCCTAATCAAGTCCTGGCGGACAAGATCCGTCCGTTGCATTTGGGGTTGCTGGTGGAGGTCGTGCCTGGCCATTTCCTGTCTCGCAGCCATATCCTGGGAGTGGAGATCGTGCTTATGTATTTCAATTAGCTGGTTATGAATGTCGTTCCTTGGGTCCTGAGTGGGATTTGGAATAGAACTATGAGAGTTCTGAGCTGCTGGAGTTTGTGTAGCCTTTTTCATCTCTTTCTGGAGTTTCTGCTGATGAAGCTCATCTTGCACCTTTTGGATGTAGTCCAGCTTTTGTTCATGTGCTCTCTGATGTGCTTCCATGCTATGCACTGAACTTGAGTCATGCAATGGATCTGTTACAGGATTATTCTGCAGGTCAGGGCTATACTCAAGCATCATGTCAACATGAATGGCTGATTCCAACACAGAGAACTCATCAAAAAGATGTCCTCCTCTTCGCTGTAAGTACTGTCTTATGACTTGACAAGCAATAACTGCTTCGGACACTTTTGGCAAAGCTGGAATGTTTTCAACTGGCATGTCAACATGCTGGTTTGTCTGCTGAGGTTTAGCATTTGAAGCATTAAACATATTTGAATAGTGGGGATATTGCACGGCATTGGGGACCATTCCCGACTGAGAGTTACCCTTCCCATCCTGACTCTCCTCTGAATCAGCTGTGTCCAGATCTGCATCACAGTTGATAAATGTATCAAACTCCTGCTGACTGACACCTGGGGGTGGCCCCACCTGATCAATGACATTAAGTGCATCTACATCTTTACTAAGTCCTGCTTTAACTACTCCTTTCACAATAGTTTCTGGACTAACATGTCTCCAAGCTTTGTGTATCATAAAAACAGCATCTAAGGCAGAAATTCCATGGGAAAGAGTAGGTGGGTTTAACACACTGTGATTAAACATACTGGCATGAGCCAGATGTTCATTTGCTTGAATTTTGGACAATATATGTTTAAGTTGTTGATGTCTGTACAGTGACTTAAAAACATTAATGATACCTAAGCGAAATGGCTGTAAAACTGAAGCTGTTCCTGGAGGAAAGAAAGTTATATTAATGTTAAAAAGATGAAGATTTTCCGGGTGATGAGCAGTCTTGTTGAGAAGAACCACTATTTTTTTCTTTTTCGATCGTAGTTCTCTGTCCCATTCACGTAGCCAGGCTGAAAAAAACTCTAGTGTTATGGCCACTTTAGGATGATAGTGATAAGGACATGGAATTGTTGCAGAACCCGTCAACTGGACTCGACCCACAACCGCTGCCGGCCTACGTTCAGTGCCTGCCAAGTTGCATGCTAGTATAACTGACATCCTGTCATTTTCACCACTATTTCCTTGATTCATAAAATCAGGTACATTATTATACAGAATGACTGTTTCATCAATGACCCACACATTCTGAAGAGGAACTTCTTTTGTGGCCTTGGCAAACAAGTATCTTCTCCAATGGTTGCCAAGCTTGGTAACAGAGGGTGCCCCATCTTTGTCCTTGAACCTTTTCAGTGTCACTCCATTCCTATCCTTCCACCTCCCTAGCCATCCTGCAGATGGCTTGAAATCAATACCCATTTCATTACCAATTGATTTTGCTTTCTCCATTAGGATGGGACCAGAGATGGGCAGGTCTTCCTTTTTTGCTTGCTTGTACCAATCAACAAGCTTCTGCTCAAGGGCGCCTGCCTTCCCCAAGCGACACCTCTTGCGATCCGGAGTTGCAAACCTGTTCCACTGTCCCATAATAGCATCCTTATTCTTCATGATCCGTGACACCTGACTCTGACTAACTCGAAACATGTTGGCAATTTTCCCCTGAGGAACCTTAGGCTCCATATCCAGCATCTCCAGTACCTATATATAAAAAAAATAATAATAATAATAATAATTTTTCCTTACAGAGTAATGTAATTTCCAAATGATCACCCTTTGAATGTGATCTTTGCTTTATTCTCTTCTGACTTTTAATAACCCTGATATCTCAAGCACATGAAATACAGTACTCAAGCAAACTAACCTTAACTTTAGCACCAAGTGTGAGGTCTTGTCTTCTTTTTCTCATGAAGGCTGTCAGAGAAGTTTCTACTTGTGCCTCTCCAGCTGGAATGCTCCTTTTGCTTCTAACTTTTTTCTTGCTCTGAGAAAAAAAATAGAAAAAAATAAGTGATAAAATTTATGACAGGTCATGGGTAGGTTCAGTGGATGTCATTAAATAAGTGCTTACTGATCATTTGAAGCTATACTTAAATCAATAATGTAATCAAATTATGAACTCATGCTATTATCAACTTCACAATAATAATACTATTATTACAATTACCATCTTTAACATGAATCATTCTACTAATAGTTTTTACTCTTACACAGACATGTTTTTATCAGTAGTTACCTTCGTTCTCCCCTTCCTTGCTCTC
>NW_028234443.1:3927849-3940349 GCF_977035675.1 Penaeus japonicus
TTAACGCAAAGACCAACAAACCTCGGCTAAATATATACTAGCAAGAAGGCATTTAGACTAATTCCATATTTGATAATAAATTACTAGGGTTGTCTACAAGTTCGATCGCGCCAGAATTACCCTATAAGTGCGTGCCTATCTTGGCCTGTGACCCTAAAGCAGAGGCTGCGCTGACTGCCTTGAGGTAGTGGCTTGGGGTCTCTTAAACATTTACCTCTGGTTCGCATTGCGTTGTCTATGTATGGCTTATCATAGGTCTAACTAGTATGCCCTTGTGTATGTGTATGAGTTCCATGCCCATGCCCTTGCCCTTTGGATCTGTAGCAAAGACCCGCCAAGCTTCCGCCAGATAGGTCTTGTCAGGAAAGAACCTATAGACCTACTTACTGATTTATTGTCAAATACGAAGTCAGTCCAAGCCAGTGGATTTCATATTTTAGGTTTTCTGCGTCAGTCACAGGAATCTCTAATTGAATTAAGCAATATATATATATATATATATATATATATATATATATATATATATATATATTTTTATATATTTTTTTTTTTTTTTTTTTTTTTTTTTTTTTTTTTTTTTTTTTTTCTCTTCTCTCTCTCTCTCTCTCTCTCTCTCTCTCTCTCTCTCTCTCTCTCTCTCTCTCTCTCTCTCTCTCTCTCTCTCTCTCTCTCTCTCTCTCTCTCTCTCTCTCTCTCTCTCTCTCTCTCTCTCTCTCTCTCCAAGTATTCATGCAGAGTTATATTGTGTTTGTATCTGATATATAGCACAACTCTTCATATTTTTATTAATCTTTTGATTTTGCTAAAGGGATTTTAATCACGTATAAGTTGATATATGGAATTACATGGCATAAGAGGCTAATAGCATTATTTAATTAGATAATAAATGATGGCAGTATGCTTGGAAGGGATTGATTCCATTACTAATTGCCACCAATATATAGATAGATAGATAGATTCAAATAGATAACCCCCCCCCTCACATACCCCTACACACCCCCTCCTACCTGTGCCAATAAATGAACTCGATGAAGCAAAAGTGGATTTAATTTTTCATAATTTTTTACCGTCAAGTGGATAAAGTTAAATCCATGGTATAGAATTGCATATTTTGTTGCAGGTTTCCCAGAACATGAAAAAAAATGATTATTGGAGTTTAGCATAAATATCTTTAAAATTGTTTTTTATTTAGAAAAGTTTGATAGTAATATGTTATACTTGTGTTTAGGGATCAGTTTATATATATATATATATATATATATATATATATATATATATATATATATATATATATATATATATATATATATATGAACAGGGTCTCCATTTCATTTAGCAAAGATAACATATGATTAGGAAAGTTGATAAGAAGATCAGGATGCACAATTAGAAAACACATTTATTACTGGGAAAAACACAAACAAATTTAATTTGATATCCACTATTTGTCCATTTATACAAAGAAATAATTAGTTAGATTTATATTTATCTTTAGTCATTTTTTAAAACAGATATTTATATAGAGATAGATAGATAGATAGATAGATAGATAGATACATTTAGTTATATTGTTACCAATCTTTTTTCATTCATTCCATTCATCACATTTAGTTATATTGTTACCAATCTTTTTTCATTCATTCCATTCATTCATTCATTCATTCTTGCATTCATTTTAACCCATTCCCGACGGGGGAATTCTAGCCTTGAATGTCCAAATGCCGGGGCGTTCGAATTTTTAGGCCTAAATCAATTGAATGGCCGGCACAATACTGTGCCGCCCGGCAACTGGGCTTTTGAATGCGCGGTACACATGCTGTACCACCCGTCCTGTGTGGGTTAAGTTGATATCAATATCAAGATCATCCACTCTCCTCCACTTCTGTTTAAAGCACAGTATTCTTTGACATTTGATTACTGAAGTCATATTCGCAATTACAGGTGTTAATGAATTGTAACATCCAACTTCGATCTCATAGCGATTATCGTGTAACATTCTTAAGTAAACCAACTTCAACTTCGTAGCGATTATCATTCATTTTAATATCTTAACTTGTGGGATTTTCCCTTGGTGTCTGCTCTTATCTCTTCTCATATCAGTTTTATTCTGATAATGTATGGTGTCTCTCGTTGTTATCTTGACTATTCCATCATTACTATAGATCAGAGATATGGAATATGCTTCACTTCTAGTTATAATTCCAAGTAAAGATCAAAATTGCATTTTCTTTCGAAATTTTAGATGTGGTAGCCAATTATAGTATTAGTAATTAGAGTTGTTTAAGGTAATGGGATATGAGTCTTCTTTGTGGATTGCTAAGGGATGAGACCTGTAGACATACATTTTTTTTTCCTATTATGGAAAAAGAAATAGAGGAATGAAGATTTGTGTGTGTGTGTGTGTGTGTGTGTGTGTGTGTGTGTGTGTGTGTGTGTGTGTGCGTGTGCGTGTGCGTGTGCGTGTGCGTGTGCGTGTGCGTGTGCGTGTGCGTGTGCGTGTGCGTGTGCGTGTGCGTGTGCGTGTGCGTGTGTGCATTTGATCCTGTTATGAGTCAGCAATAGATTACCTTTTTTGTCATATATTCACCCTTCTTAAACAGTTATCCTGTATCTTTTATTTTTTATTATTTGATTAAAAAAAACTTTTTGTATATTACTGAAAACTTGACAATGGTTAGTAATGATACTCATACCAATAATTAAAAACAGAAGACTGAAAATTCCTTCTCTCTAGCTGCCAATATCAGTGAATTGATGTGACTGATGCTTTGAATCAAGGAATTAGACATTTAAATTGCAATCTAACAGAGGGGAAAATAAAAGGGATTTCAGTGGACATAATTCTGATAGAAATATAAAAAATGAATTACATATTACTCATTCATACCTACTCTGTATATGAGAATGTCATCAGCATGAACAGTTAAATAATACATTTTCAGTGTCATGACTTTAATTATTTATTTCTCTTCTTTTTTTTTGTACAGGGTTCTGCTGTGGCTATGACATCACTCTTTCCACTTGATACTGTGAGAACCAGATTACAGTGTAAGTGGAATATTACTTTGATCTGACGATAAATGTCACGTGAATTACCAAACTGCTTGATGGCTTGTACTATGATTTTTTGTAATGTTTTAGTATTTGTATTTTGATAGATATATGATATTATATGAAATATGTGTGATGATACTTTCAATTTGATATTCATGGATTGATACTTATGTTTTCTAAAGAATTTGAGGTGAAAGGTAGTTTTATATATAGGAATTTGAAATAATTTAACATCTAGGAATTTTGATGCAATTTAACATGTAGGAATTTGTTGAATCGATGTAGATACATACTGAATGAATACATACATGAACTGTACTTAACAATTTATGGATATCAGATACTTTTTTGTGTGCGTGTATGGAAGTAATACATACATGAAATTTTATCGAATTCCTTATATTGCAGTAGAGGAAGGTCGGAGAAAGAGCAGCATCTTGTCCATTTTAAGAGAGATTTACAGAGAAGAGGGTTTGTAAGTATATCTCAAATTTATGTAGAGATTAATTTTATGGAGAGGATACCTTTTTTGACTGGAGTACCTTAAGGGTAGATTTTTATGTACTTTCTATAATCTGCAGACATATTGTGAATTATATTCAGCACTGTACAGATTAGCACTTTAACAAAAACATCAATGAAGAGTTAAAAAAAAAAAAATCTTTAGTGTTAAAAAAAAAAAAAGTATATATATATATTTCATAATAAGATAATGCCTTGCACATAGAGCTTCTCAAATTGGTATTATGAAAATAACAAGGGATAACATTGACTCATATATTTAGAACTGGTATTCTTACGGTCCCACTTGCTGAGGGAAAGAAGACCTAGACCCCCCCCCCCCTTACTCCCCACCAAAAAACATTTGAGATATTTCATGTGAATTTTCTTTTGCATTTTTCACCCCTGAACAGATCCTCTCTACCCCCCACCCCCCTATGAAACTGATAATTATGTAATGATAATTATAGTAATAAAAATGACAGTGTATATGATAATGATGATAACGACAATGTATCAGTAATGATGTGAGTTTTACCGTGCATGATTTACCCCAAACAGCTCCGGGTTGTACAGAGGACTACTTCCGGTGATTGAATCGTTGTATTGCTCCAACTTCGTTTACTTCTACACATTCCATGGCCTCAAGAGGATCGCAAATGAAGATAAATCTGCATTACGAGATCTTCTCCTAGCTATGGTAGCTGGTAAGTTTACATTCTCTCTCTCTCTCTCCTCTTCTTCTTCTCCTTCTTCTTCCTCTTCTTCTTCTCCTCCTCCTCCTCCTCCTCCTCCTCCTCCTCCTCCTCCTCCTCCTCCTCCTCCTCCTCCTCCTCCTCCTCCTTCCTCCTTCTCCTCCTCCTCCTTCCTCCTCCTCCTCTCCTTCCTTCTCCTCCTTCCTCCTCCTCCTTCCTCTTTCCTTCCTCCTCCTCCTCCTCCTCTTCCTCCTCCTCCTCCTCCTCCTCCTCCTTATCCTCTTCCTCCTCTTCCTCCTCCTCCTCCTCCTCATCCTTATCCTCCTCTTCATCCTTATCCTCCTCTTCCTCCTTATACTCCTCCTCCTTATCCTTCTTCTTCTCCCTCTCCTGCTCTTCCTTTTTTCTTTTTTAATGCATATATTTGGTATATATGCATTTTTTTCTCTCCTTTTTTTGTATAGTTTATAAACAACTTACATATTTTTTTGTTTACAAAAGATTCTTTAGGTAAATATTTATAAGCATACACATGCATTCACATATCATTCACTTCTTTCAGGCTCAATTAATGTCATGACAACCAATCCCTTATGGGTTGTAAATACAAGATTGAAGATGCAGGGTGCCAAAGTGATAACCAGCCAGCACACATCGACAAGGAGATACAAGGGCATGTTAGGTAAGTGACTTGTATGTGTTTACATTAATTTCATAAGTAAGGGAAAATGTGTCTATACAAATGGAACTCCTATGAGTATATACGTATGTAACGATGTAAAATGTATGTTTTGAGGGAGGGATCATGACTTGATAGGACGTCATTTAGCAGGAGTGAAATATTCCCATGACGTGATTTCACGTCAAAAAAAAAAAAAAAAAAAAAAAAAATCTAGTTATTTTACCCTCCTTTTTCTGTCCTCTACGTACATTTTATATGTATCATTCACACATCTATCACTGACAAAGGATAGTTTCCTCATACGTGCTTTCTTCCACAGATGGTCTTTTCCGAGTAGGTCGTGAGGAAGGCCTGGCGGGGCTGTGGTCTGGAGCCAGTTCGTCCCTCATCCTCACCATTAACCCAGCCATTCAGTTCATGGCCTACGAAGCCATGAAGCGGCAGATGCAGACCATGTACAAGTCGAAGGAGCTGAATTCCCTGGTGGTGTTCGGCGTGGGAGCGGCAGCCAAGGCACTAGCGACGATCCTCACGTACCCTATACAGCTGGTCCAGGCTAAACAGAGGGTATGTGTTGTTGAGTTCTTTCATAACATTTTGGGGGTTCCGGAGACATGAATTTTTTTATAGGTATGTTTTGTTGATTGGTGTAGGCTGTTCATGGTGGGAAAATAGGAAAATGAAGCCCATAGATTTAAAAGAATATGTTTATTTTAAGAAAAGGATGTTGTTTTTTTAGATTATAGATATGTACATTGCTTCTAAGAGATTTATTTTCATGGAAGAATGTGTCTATGAGATAATTAAGATATAATTTCTTCTGGAGAAAAAGGGATGTTTTAAAAGTATGTATTGAACTGTTCAGTTATACTAGTTTTGAGAGACAGAATTTTTCTTTTATAGGAATATTGAAATGTATTTTAGGTATAGGACTACTTTTTTGTTGAGAAGTGTGTTTTTTTTCAGATTGACATGTATTGGGTTTTAAAAGATCTTTGAAATAGGTTTTAAAAGCTCATTGATATTGTTGGAATTATTCATTGGTTTTGTTTATCACAGAAATTTAATTTTCATGTGTGTGTTGTTGCTGAGATTGTAGAGATGTCACTATGACTTGAAAGAATTGGGCTTTTTATTAAAAAATTAAGGCTATTCTAAGTTGGCAGTGAAATAAATGGATTTGCAACATTACAAGGCATTCAAGTGTAAACTTGTATAAAATTTTCATTAAGTGAAAGATACTTTTTTTCTATGTGTATTTTTTTTCCAATAACAACAATGTGTCTATCTTACTTATCCATATATTTATCAATGCTTTCATTATTATAGCAAGCATTGATTGTATATTCACTTAATTTGAATAAGTCTATTTGTTCAATATCTAATGCAGCTTTTATTCCCAATAGCATGGACATAACTATGAAGGTGTACCACAGAAAGCCGGACTCATTCCTATTCTGATGTACATATTGAGGTAAGATTGTGGCTGAAGAGATGAATGTGTGTGCTTGTACGTGTACATGGGCACGTGTCTTCGTGTGTGCAAGTATGCGCGCATGTGTGTGTGTGCGTGCGTGTGTGTGTGTGTGTGTGTGTGTGTGTGTGCGTGTGCGTGTGTGTGTTTTTGTTTGTTTGTTTTTATTTGTTGCATAGGTTTGTGCTCCCCATACCATGCTACATTTGCAATAATCTACTTAAAGATTGGTTGCGAGAGAAGTAGAAAAGTAAACCTTTTTTTTTCTCTTTCTTTCTTTCTTTCTTTTTAAAGCAGCAGATTAACAAAACTTTCCACTCCCAATCTCTCAACAGGGTCCATGGTTTCAAGGGGCTCTTCAAAGGACTGGAGGCCAAGATCCTGCAGACCGTGCTCACTGCAGCCGTCATGTTCGTGTGCTACGAGAAGATTGCCTCGGTCGTCTTTGCCATTTTGATGGGGAACAAGAAGATGGCTGTGAAGAAGTAGATTGGGAGAAGAAGAAGAAGAAGAAGAATGAATGTCCGGTTGTGTTTCAGCTTTAATGGAACTTTATGGTCAATTCTTAGAAGGAGATGTAATTATTATTTTTTTTTTTTTTTTTTTTTTTTGGTTTTCTCTCTCGTAATTGACATTCTTTGTAGTGGTTACAGTTATATTTTGATGGTAATATTGATATGCAGGTATGTGTTTATGTAGGTATACCTGCATTGTTTATTGCTTTTTATGATATGTGAAAATTGTTCTATAAGAGTATTTTATTTTATTTATTATTATTTTTTTTTTAGATATTATTTTAGAACTAAATCTTTATTAAGATTACTTGATGTATATAATCATGTCAATTTTTAGTCAATTCAATGCACTGCATTGAATTGACAATTGACTTTCACAATCCTTTTATTAGCCTCTTTATGATTGTAATTCAGTCTAGAGATATTTTTCTGTAGTTCATCATAAAGTAATAGATATTTTATCCTGCTGAAAAGGAATCCAAAGAGCAGTTATATTTTGAGTATCTTGAAACGTCACATTTTCATTTATATATGTAATAAGTGTGTGCGTGCTTGCTTGCTTGTGTGTATAAGCGGGTAAGTGTGATTTTCTTTGTGTCATACTATTTTTGTTTGTTTGTTTACTGGTATATCTTTACATTAGGATCTCTGTGCCAGTCCAGTCTCGATTACACATCATTTCCAGAATAAATATATCTGTATACGTCTCTCAGAAATTTACGCAGTCTGTAGGTTTGCCTAACTTAACTTCATTTAGTCAGGTTTGCAGGATATCTTTTTAATTTTTTTTTTTTTTTCTAATACAAGATACCAATTGATTAGGTTTGAATTCCCTGGAAGTAAGTCAGTTTGTCCTGCCAGTTACTCAGGGAAATTGTCTTTTTATATTGATTGGATTGTAAAATGGTATATGCAAATATAAAGTGAGCTCACAACTAATGAGTGAATGTTACAGTGTGTAATGATAAGAGTTTAATTGATATATCAGTTAGGTGATTTACAAAATCATTATCTAAAGAAGAAACTGAAAAAGTCTTTGGAATATTAAGTCAACTTACGGTAAATACACACTCGTGACTGCATTGTATTTAAGGGTGTTGTCTGCATAAAATTTGTTAGGCATACATTGAGCACAAATCACTAGCCGTTGGCTCCATTATTAAATCTTGCGCAATATTAGAAGAATTATTGTCCCCCTTCAATAACTGTCCTATTTTGAGAGAACCTTACAATATTCTTCTCTTGTGCTATAAGGTGCATTGCTTGTGCACTTGTTCTTTGAGTTTATACTCTAAGAATCTCTCTGACCCTTACTGCAATTGTCTTTGCAGGACATCAGTTGCTCATTTATCATCTTTATCACTGATTATGTGTTGGAATTCACATATTTTCACTTCCCTTTCATCAGAAAATGGTATAAGCAACTGAAATAGAAGTATGTTGTCGTGGGTCTTTATACAAAAAGGTGAAAAAGAGTAAGACAGTTCCCTTATGCAAAACACATCCATCAAAAGGTTACTGATTTTCATACTTTTTTTTATGGGGAGCATTTAGTTTTAACATGTTATAATTGTCCATGGTAGGTTAGGTTTGATCAGCGTTTGTAAAAGCTTATTTTATTCGCCTGTACAAATTATGTATTTCCTCCTTCAATATGCATAGCATAATGTCATATGTAATAATTATTCAGTTAGTTTCAGATTTAATCAACATTTTTATTAGACCAGCATTTTTCATCAGCAACTCGCTCTTCTTCACTTAATCTTTATATGAATCTGATTATTAGGCATCGAAATGGCTTATAGGAAAATGATCAAATTAACTTTACAGAACGGAAATTTCTCGCAAAGCTACAAGAATATCACTGATTTGTAAGTAGCTGATGTCCAGAGTATATGTATGTATGTACACACTACCGTTTTGTTTTATTTCATAGATTTTACACATGGATGGTACCACAAGCGCGTAGTCACCAAGGTGTCCGTCGTGTGACCTCACTTTTTGATGTCATTCCCTGAATTATTTAGATTGTTCTTTTTTTTCTGCTATTATGGTTAATAAGAATACTAACAAAAATAATAGTGATGAAAAGATGAAACCCCTGAAAATTCAAGGAAAGGGGTGAATAGGTGAGGTCACATAGCTATGGTCACATGGGCAATTTCCACCATTGTTGCACATATATCACGTGCAGATCGCCACGTGGTGCACCAGCACGGCAGAGGAATCAGCTGTTTTGTGCTCCATTTCAAAACAATTACAGCAATTAGGCATGCTCGGATGGTTACAGAAGTGCATCTTTTAACTTTGTTACCGAAAGATCTCTGTATAAAAAAAGAATTAAATAAAACCACAATGGATGATGCATGTCTCCAGCATCAATGGTTTAATACAAAGGGGAGGTAGAGACAGAGAGAGTGAGAGAGAGATAATTTTGTGAGTGTGAGAGAGAGAGTGGGAGTGGGAGTGGGAGTGGGAGTGAGAGTGAGTGAGTGATTTAAATTTTTGTAAATATCAGAATATTCAGGAAGGTTTAGAGAAAGGAAGAAAGAGGTACTCTTTATTCCTCCTTTTTTTTCCTATTTTCATTTTTATCATATATTATTTCAGTTGATTTTTAGTCATTAAACTTATTTGTAGTGGATGGCCATATGTGTAAATATTTGCCAAATGTAATGATAAAATCACCTTAAATACAGTTACATTGTGTTGAAGTTTAAGTTAATCATGAGACAAAAACAGAAAATACTAATGTACAGATCAATTGAAAGGCTTTATACCAATTGAATGAAAAAAAGAGGGACACTCTATGATGTATGATTTATGTGAATTAATGATGTGATTGACCTTCATAAAATGCTAGCAAATACAAAGCTATTTAAAATATTCATTCTGACTCGGGTTGAAATATTATCTGAGTTATGTTCATGGTTTGTCACATGTATTCATCTTTATCACATATTTACTTTGAATTGTCTGTGATTACTTTGTGATGTTCATTTCAATATGGGAAAGACCATTACAGTTTGCAATTTGAATGTTATTTTGCAGATACTAGACCAAAAGGATTAACATATAAGTTAGGGCAAACAAGCTGTAATATTATGTTTTAAAAAGAGGTATAAAGTACTGAATATGCTAGCAATTATAAGACGTGGATTTAGAGTAATACCATCAATAAAGGAATCCTTTTTTTCTCTCTCTCTCTCTTTCTTGTATATGGAAAATATAGAAGTACTTTCTCTATAATTTAATTTTAATATAGAAAAAGTGATAGGAATAACATGCAACTGGTGTTAGCAAATTGAAATTCAGTTTCATATGTAAAGAAATATTCCAAAAGTTTTAGATCAACATTTGTGAATATGAGAACATTTATTTCGAGCATTCTTTTCAAGCTGTTTGTTACAACAGCTGATCTGTCAGGTTTCATTTAAAACAGAAAATGCATGATAAAGGTTAAGGTACTATGTGTGTGGATGAGAATCCTGTTTGTATATCATTTACCTTTTTATGTCAATGACTGACCGTCTGTCTCTCTGTCTGTCTCTCTCTTTTTATAAAAAAAAGTCCATCATCATACAAAATGAGAGTGTATAATTAATTGTATATTTATGTACTGTTTTTGTCAACTTTATCTGAAAATTGTGTACACAACTGCACCCATACACAAACTACATATTACACACCCACACATGTATATATATACATATATAAATATGTATCTGTATGTGTAAATGAATATTTATATATATATATATATATGTATGTGTAAATGTATATGCAAAATATACAGCAAATATATAAAACCTTAATTATGGTACTAATACTGTTTGATATACCAGTATTGATCATAGTATAATATACATGACGGATTACTGATCTTTAAAACACCCAGTATTACAAATGAATGTATTGTAACTATTTACTCTGTTGATATATATTTTTTGGTATTTTTAAGTTCATTACAACACCTTTACAACATATAGTATTTATAGAGCAATAATTTATTGTATTTATATAAATATCTGAATGTAAGCATTTCCTTTTCATTGTCACAATTTATAAGTGGGTTTGATAAGGGTGTACAGTCTGTGTCTTTGATAACGTACTAATTCAAATTCGTTCTTTCGTGTAGTTGGTGATTAATTAATCTTTTGTAATGTTCATCCACATTTGTAAATCATACTTAGGTTTGTGTGGGTGAGTGTAGTCAAATTTACGTAATTGTGTCTAGGTGGATTTTGAAAGCGAATTGTCCAAATCTGGCTATGGTGGTTATTATCGATAAATAATTTTAGTCCTTAATTAGTCCTTTGAGAGTAATTATCAATCCAGTGTAATATTTTTGTTTTAATTAATTTGGGAAGCTATTACATCTGATTTAGGATTGTTGAGAATCTAATGGAAAGAATGGGGAGTTATTGTACAAGATTGGGAATCTTTTTTCTTCCGGTGCTATCATCATTATTCTAGGTTTGTTTTTCATACTCAAAACAGGATTACTGCTTTTCGGTTAGATTATGAAAATTTATATTATGTTTTGTCTTTCATCCTCAAAATGATCTTTGTTAATTATCTTTTAGGTAATGATAAAATTACGTTTCTCTTTCCCAGTTATTTTCTCCTTCAGCCTACTTTCTTTTCTTTACCTCTCAATGTTCTTTGTCCTTTAATTTTCCTCTCCCCCCCTTCTCCCTCCTTCATGCTTTCCCTTTCCCTTTCCCTTCCTCCTGTGTAACTTCATCTCCCTGAAAGAAAATATTCTTAAAAACACCCCCAGTTCTTGATTAATTGATAGTATATCACACAAAGATCAGTTGTTATATCTTGAGCATTGTAATATCTGTAATGAACTAATAATAATAATAAAAAAAAGATCAAGCATGTTTTCAGGTCATTTTATTATCATAACCTTACAGGTTTTTTTTTCTTTTTCTTTTAAAGAATAGTATACTAGCTATTAGTTTCAATCTTAAGGGCTAGGAAAGAAAGGAGACATTTGGTAAAAGCCCTATCGAGCGTCAAACACAATTAGACGGTTTGTCCGCCGCTTGTACAGGATGCGGTAGCCACAACTCCTGCACCTCACCGGGTCGCGAGGTCTCATCTCGTTCTCAGCATGGCATTCTGCTCAGGAAATGAGAATATTACTAAGAATAAGTGATGATCATATTGATTTTTTAAAATCATAATGAAAATATTAACCCCTATGGGATGCAACTGTCATAAGTGATTATATAATGCATTTCTCCAAGTTATTCAATCTGCACCCAAAAAAATAAAAAAAAGCAATGTATTTGTTTTTAAGACCTGAAACCATTACAATCAATATCAGGCTTCCTGTGGAATACTGTTGCAGTTTCCCCACCCCTTCACCAGACCATAACCATGACTTTAAGAGGCCTGTGTTCATCATTAGAAGGTTAGAATAAAACAAGTAACTAATGAAAAAGGGGACACTAACCTCCACACACATACACCATAGCCAATGACTTTGGGGCTTCTGGCTTCTCTGGCTTTTCCATGGCTGGCAATCAAGTGGGTTTTCTGAAAGAAAACAAAGGAATGTGAGACAA
>NW_028234443.1:3952849-3955349 GCF_977035675.1 Penaeus japonicus
ATTCACGATAAAGTTATCATAACCATTTCATAACCTCCCATTCAAAATAAAGTTATCATAACAATTTCACAACCACCTTTTCATAACCTCCCATTCAAGATAAAGTTATCATAACCATTTCATAACCTCCCATTCAAGATAAAGTTATCATAGCCATTTCATAACCACCTTTTCATAACCTCCCATTCACGATAAAGTTATCATAGCCATTTCATAACCACCTTTTCATAACCTCCCAATCAGGATTAAGATACTAATAATTTCATAACCACCTTTTCATAACCTCCCATTCAAGATAAAGTTATCATAACCATTTCATAACCACCTTTTCATAACCTCTCATTCAAAATAAAAGTTATCATAACCATTTCATAACTTTCCATTCAAGATAAAAGTTATCACAACAATTTCATAACCACCTTTTTTTCTCTCGTCCATAACCACAGCTCCTAAACCAAGACAACCTTGTCACCTTCGTCTGGCTTCTTGTAACAGATGATTCCTTCCAGACTCACCTGAAGGATGTTTTCTTACCTATTGTCAATAAGGTGAGGAACTTGTCTGTAACATGTTTGCGAAATAGAAGGAATGGATTGGTCGAGGTTAGTGAAAAGCTTTTTTGTTTTTGTTGGTTTTCTCAAAGGTTGTTTGTCGGATACTTGAGAAATTTGTTGATACGAAAAGAGATTTATAATTTTCACCTTCTTAAAGTTTTGTTTTATTACTATTTTTTTTAATAGTTATCATCTTAATAATGACAACAATATTAATAATGATAATAATAATTATTGTCATTATGATCATAATCATAATGATAATAATAAAAATGATGATACTAATCATAGTAATAATTATACTACTACTACTACTAATAATAATAATAAAAATAGTGACTGATGATAATGATAATAATAATGGTGCTGATGATAATAAGATAATAATAACAAAAGTGATAATGAAAATAAATGACAACAACAATAATAATAATGATAATAATAATAATTACCGTAATAATTTTAACGGTATTGCCACCAATCACTATCATCACAACCACCACCATCATCATCATCAACACGACCACCATAGATAACAAAAATCATAAACAAACAACAACTACACCAACCGAATTAATAACACCAATAACAAGGCTATTACCAACACCACTACACCACCACCGGTAAACACCATAGCTCAATCCAATACCACAGGTCACAATAGCATGGGAGAATGGCAGTCAGGTGGTGCTGTCGGAAATCTACCAGCTGTCGCCAGTGCATGACCAGAGAGAGTCACGTGTCGGCGCATGGTCACCTCCGAAGCCAGGAGAGGTCAGAGGTCATCTGGAAACGCCTTCGAAGGACATCACATTTCGGAGGTCTGACCTTTCTGGCCTGCACTTGACCTGTGTTGTGGTTGAAGTGAGTATTTATATTTTTATTTTTTTTGGACAGCAGTTTTTGTGTTGTAGTTATTGTTATTATTATTATTATGATCATCATTATCATTGTTATTATTATTATCATTGTTATTATTGTTATTATGATCATTATTATCATTGTTATTATTATTATTATGATCATTATTATCATTGTTATTATTATTATTATGATCATTATTATCATTGTTATTATTATTATTATGATCATTATTATCATTGTTATTATTGCTGTTATTATTATTACTACTACTACCACTATTACTATTATCATTATTAGCATCATTATTATTATTAACATCATGAACATTATTATCATTATTATTATTATATTATTACTATTATATTATCATTATTATCATCATCATTATAATTATCATCATCGTTAATCCTATTATCATTATCATCACTTTTAATTATCGTTACTTTTGTTGTTGTTACACATATTGTTATTTTTGTTTGTATTATTACTGGACTCAGGATGACGTGTATAAATGTGTATATACATGTAAATATATACATAGCTATATCTATCTATCTATATCTATGTATATATCTATCTATCTATCCAAATTCTATAAATACCTGTTCATCCAGGATTTCATAATATTCAAATTCTCTCAACGAAGTGCGAATGTATCTTAACTTCATTTTAAATTCAGGCGCGAAAAAAAACAAAAAAAACTCTTGAATTATGGATCCAATATTGATCGCTGTTCAAGTGACGTTTTAACCCCCCCGTCAAGTCTCTCGGTTGTAAACATGCTAAGCTTTTTACGATGATTAAATTAATGATTTTGACACTTCTGATAATTCGTATACTAATATGATCACTATGATTATATTGTTAGAATGTTGATAGTGATGATGGTGATGGTTATGGGAAGGTGATGTAAGCGATGGTTATGATTAATGACGATAAAAATGATGATGGCTATGATGAAGGTAGTGGTAATATGAATGATTATATTGATTAACTTGGTGATAAATGTCAAAACGCAAATCGTAATAATATAAAATAATATTAATGTCAACAACAACAGCTATTAACTTATATACTTATCA
>NW_028234443.1:3962849-3970349 GCF_977035675.1 Penaeus japonicus
AAATACCCCCGCGCTCTCTAACTCTCTCCTCCTCACCCCCTCCCCCCTCAAATGAATACCCCCGCGCTCTCTAACTCTCTCCTCCTCACCCCCCTTCCCCCTCAAATAAATACCCCCGCGCTCTCTAACTCTCTCCTCCCCCCCCTTCCCCCTCAAATAAATACCCCCGCGCTCTCTAACTCTCTCCTCCTCACCCCCCTTCCCCCTCAAATAAATACCCCCGCGCTCTCTAAAACTCTCTTCTTCTCCCCCCCTCCCCCTCCTCCCCTCCCAGGCTACCACCGGAGCATGTACAGTACATCTGGACGCATTGCGATGTTCTCTGTTTTCGCCTTCACGCTCCTGGTCTACTACCACTACACGGCCCTCCTGACGTCCACCTTAGCTGTCACCTGGAACCTTCCTTTTCGAAATCCGGAGGAACTCGTGAACGCAGGAACCCATCGGTTGATCTTCCGTGAGACGGCCATTTCACGTATGTTTGAGGTTAGTTTTTTTTTTTTTTTTTTTTTTTTTTTTTTTTTTTTTTCCGTGGGCTTGGCTGTCTCTGTTTTTTTTTGTCTCTTTCTCTTTTCTCTGGTTTTGTTTTTTTTGTGTCTGTTCCCAACCTCCCCTCTTCCTCCCCCCACCTCCCTTCTTTCCCACCCTCACCTCCCCCCTTTCTCCCCCCAACCTCCCTCTTTCTCCCCCTCACCTCCCCCCACTTCCCTTCTTTCTCCCCCTCACCTCCCTCCACCTCCCTTCTTTCTCATCCTTACCTCCCCTCTTTTCCACCCTCACCTCCCCTCTTCCTCCCACCACCTCCCTTCTTTCCCACCCTCACCTTCCCCCACCTCCCTTCTTTCTTCCCCTCACCTCCCCTCTTCCTCCCCCCACCTCCCCACTTTTCCACCCTTACCTCCCCTCTTCCGCCCCCCACCTTCCCTCTTTACCCTCTTTCTCACCCTCACCTCCCCTCCCCTCTTTCTCACCCCCATCTCCCCTCTTTCCCACCCTCACCTCCCCTCTTTCTCACCCTCACCTCCCGTCTTTCCCACCCTCACCTCCCCCCCCACCTCCCCTCTTTCTCCCCCTCACCTCCCCTCTTCCTCCCCCCCACTTCCCCTCTTTCCCACCCTAACCTCCCCTCTTTCCCGCTCTCACCTCCCCTCTTCCTCCCCCTCCCCTCCCCCACTTCCCTTCTTTCCCACCCTCACCTCCCCTCTTTCCCGCTTTCACCTCCCCTCTTCATCCCTCTCCCCTCCCCCCACTTCCCTTCTTTCTCCCCCTCACCTCCCCCAACTTCCCTTCTTCCTCCGTCCCCCCCCACCTCCCCTCTTTCCCCCCCTCACCTCCCCTCTTTCTCCCCCTCACCTCCCCTCTTTCCCACCCTTACCTCCCCCCACCTCCCTTCTTCCCCCCCCACTTCCCTTCTTTCTCCCCCTCACCTCCCCCCACTTTCTCCGTCCCCCCCACCTCCCTTCTTTACCACCCTCACCTCCCCTCTTTCCCACCCTCACCCTCACCTCCCCTCTTTCTCCCCCACCCTCAAACCAGACCTCAGCCGACGAAACCATCTCGAGAATCTGGAAGGAACTAATTCTGCCTTACGATGACTCCTCGGTGATCGAGTACGGAGAGGGACTTGAACGCGTTGCCTCCGAAGACAACCTTGTGCTGGTTCTGCCCTTCGTCACTTACCTGGAGAAAGTAGGGACGAATTGCACGTTCACTTACCTGCCGGAGAAGTTCCTGCAGTTTGGGGAATCTTTTGCCTTCAGGAAGAACCTTTTCCTGACGGAGGTTTTTAATAGACAGTGAGTATTGTTTTGTTTTTCTTCTTCTGATTGAGGTGTGTGTGTGTGTGTGTGTGTGTGTGTGTGTGTGTGTGTGTGTGTGTGTGTGTGTGTGTGTGTGTGTGTGTGTGATCTGTTCTGCAAGATAATGAGATAATTGAGATGGTTTATTTACTCTTTTTTCATAAATTGCTTTTTATTTGTATGTGTTTATCAAATATTTGAATTGGTACAGTATTTCTTTTATTACACTGTACGACTTTGGATACAAACATAGTAATTTTCCAGTCGCACGTGTCTACAAAAAAAAAAAAAAAAAAAAAAAAAAAAAAAAAAAAAAAAAAAAAAAAAATATATATATATATATATATATATATATATATATATATATATATATATATATATATATATATATTCCAATCTTAAAAAAAAAAAAAAAAAAAAAAAAAAAACACTGATCTCATCAACACCTAATCGCAACAACCAAAAAAAAAAGTTAATTCTTTACTTACTGATCCTTCCAGACTAACGAAGATGCTAAACACAGGCGTGATCCAAAGGCGCATCAAGAAAGCCATCGTCCAGGCTGACCAGTGCGAATTAGGTTCCTTCACTCCGATCAACATATGGGACACGGCATCCTTGTTCCTTATGCTCGCCATGATGACCTTTACCGCGCTTCTGGTTGTGTGTTGCGAGCAGTTGGCGAGGAGGGGATGGGGGAGTAAAGAGGGGGAGGAGGGGATGGGGGAGTAAAGAGGGGGAGGAGGGGATGGGGGAGAAGGAGGGAGATGGGGGGATGAGGGAACGAGGGGGAAAGGAAGTAGGGATAAAGAGGGGAGGTGAGAGAATGGAAGTATGAGATGGAAGGGAAGTGTGGGGAAGCAGAGAAGGAAAGGGTGAGAAAATGGTGGAATGAGAGGGAGGGGAATGAGAGAGAGAGAGAGAGAGAGAGAGAGAGAGAGAGAGAGAGAGAGAGAGAGAGAGAGAGATGCGAGGAGAGAAGAGAAGAGAAAAGAAGAGTGAGAGAAGAAAAGAGAAGAGACGTGAGAGAGAAAAGAAAAGAAGAGACGAGACGAGAGAGAGAAGAGAAAAGAAGAGAGACGAGAGAGAAAGAGGAGAGACAGATTCAAATTATGAACATTTATGAACAGTGAACAAGCCCAGCTAAGATCTAGGGAAAGCTATCCATACCTCTATCCAGTTAGGCTGAACTTCTTTTGACTTAAAAAGACCATAGAAACACACACTGGTTATAAATACCTGAAGGATTGCACCGTAATGCCCCACCTTATCCAATAATCTATATAATCATATATTACCAATCATATAAAACTGTATGTTATAAGTAGTAATAGCACACTTACAGTTATTATGAACCATTCGTTGTTAGCTGATGGTTTTAAAATCCTACTACAGGTTGTAATGAAATTAATTGTTGTTTTTGTCTAAACACGAATGTAAACATCCTTCTTGGGATATTGCATTATATTCTGCAATATTTGCAACTGGTTCTAAATATCCTGTAACTAATGGTTAATATCTTTTTCTCTTTTTTCCTTATTTTTACATCATTTACTTTTATTAGTCCTATTAACATTATATAAATACATTTAAGAGAAACAGGTTAATATTTCTTTCTCTTTTTTCCTTATTTTTACATCATTTACTTTTATTAGTCCTGTTAACATTATATAAATAAATTTAAGAGAAACTTCACATTGTTGAGTTTTATATACGAAGCTCAACATAACTAAATATCAATAGTTTAAAATGTGAAAAAAATATATGTAATAAAACACGAATGGAAGTACAAATAAAAATGCAAATGAAACCGCTTTCTCTTTTAATATCAAAGCAATATATAATCCGTTATTAATGAAAATATGAAACATTCAAATTATCCTTGTCCGTAACGGCTGTTGAATTTATCGAACAACTAAATAACCAATCTGTTTGGCTACAAATGATCAAACTAGCAGTTGCATCATTTGTAAATATATTCCCTTTAATTAAGTAGATTGAAGTATTGTGTTTTGTTTCGTATTGTTAGACTTAAAATGTAATATAATATAATAATATAGTGTAATATAGTGTAATATTTGTTTCGTATTGTTAGACTTACAGTGTAATATCTTTAATTATTAACATGTGCAATATTACTCTTCTTTTAAAGTCCTTTTTATTCTGCAAGAAAATATTTTGTAGTGTATGTTATTACAGATAGCATGTAAATTTAGGTTAGGTTAAAAGATGCACATTTTTATTTTCATTATCCCGCTCATTCTAACAAAATATATTTAATATGAGTTGGAAAAAAATTATCATAATATATTAATTTTTTATATTTGCTACATATAAGACACATTTTATGATTGATCTAAACATTTTAGTCATGCACTTCAAAACATAGTTCATTATTTCATACGGTACAAGTCAATATGAGATTTTTTTTTTTAACATAATTTTGACTCCTGTGCCGTTACTTTTACACTATGTATGTTATCAATAGCTATTTACAATTATACCTTTGATAATCATTCAATTAGACGTAATATATATTAGTGTTTGAGTGTGATAGTCCTACAATTCTTCTGAATTTATAATAGCAACTTGGCTTGTTTATAGACACTTGTGCCGGTAAAAGAAAAAAAAAAGGACAAATAAAATCAAAGTTCTTTTCTAGGATATATTTATATGGTTTAACAATAACTTTAGGTGCTATTTTCATAATACATACTGCATGTGTATCTTATGTGCTCATATATCTGTATGCACACATCCATAAATACAGGATACTTATATATATATATATATAAATATATATATATATATATATATATATATATATATATATATATATATATATATACATATATATATATATATATATATATATATACATATATATATATATACATATATATATATATATATATATATATAATTCAACAACAATATCACGATAAACGTACAGAAGCAAACAAAATCAGGTTAGTTGCGATACAACAAAGAAAAAAGAAAAAGGAAAATGCAACCAAAGGCCCGATATTGAAATAACGGACCACTCTCTGGCCTGACTTAGGTTAGGACAACACATGGCCATTCTAACAAGGAATCTGTGTGTATCTTATAGAGAATCCTTGATTGTTGATATCGGTTGCAATATCTTCGGCATCGTCTGTGACAACACGGATCTCAAAGGGCTTGGAGTAGGCTGTTGGAAAAGAAAAGAAAATGGGAATGACAATGGAAGTAGTGATAATAATGATAAGAATAAACTATTTTGATACAGTGTGTTTTGAGGAGAATAGCAGAGTAGAACTTTTTTTTTAAATACAATATTCTACATAAAACAAAACGTAAGATATTAACACAAAAATTAAATAGTTATTTTTCTATTTTACATATATTTTTAACTTAACAATCCATATTCTTCAAGATCTAGTATATACAGTCTATCTGTTTTTGAAACTATACCTATACCAAAATATCTAAATATCTACATACTAGTGTAACAAGTCTAGAAAAATCCTTATAAATGAAAAGCAATTACCCTATTAGTTGCTTTATACTACAAAAACCTTAAAGGGCACACCGTCAGTTAATATTCGAGACAGGGCTGACCTAAAGACTGAGAAATGAACTTACTCTCAAGTGGGTCGAGTTGAGAACCACAATAACGGTCAGAAGCCGCTGCTTTGCCGTCCTTCGTGAGACCGGGAATGATAACGAGGTCGGCAATGCAGTTTGTGTCTCCCACTGCAGCTAAGGCTGTTAAAGAAAACGATATATATATATATATATATATATATATATATATATATATATATATATATATATATATATATATATATATAATAGAATGTAGAGATACGTAGAGGTTTGAAGATGATTCTGGGTTTCCATTTTTTTAAACAAAAAAGGACGACCCCGGTTAATTTTTTTAAGGATATTATCTATGTATCTAATATGTTCATATCTTAAGTTCTGCCAGGCTAACATTCCATTGCGAACAGCCTACACACGCACAGTGGGCGTATTTAGGTGTCAATCATTGAGAAAGGCACAATAAAATGTGGAATAGCTGATTATGAGGGGGTACAGCATGCCGGATTCTGATAACAATACAAAGCAATAACCATTTATTATGACTATTAATCTTACCATCTATATACCCTAGGCGTTACTTCAATATTCATTAGCTACCTAACCTTTTTGTATTAGAGTATCATAAATAAATCAATTTAGCTTAATAGCACGTGTTAAAATTCCAAATCGAGGCAACCAACTTGTCAAATCCTTCAAAATGGAAAGACGGGAATGGGGGAGAGAGAGAGAGAGAGGGGGGGGGGGAGTCACAGTGACACCCCCCTTCCCCCTTCCCCTGGTCGTACCTCCGGCAGTCCAAAGAGTCCAGCCTGAATTTACTCACGTGTTCCGCTATCCCCAGAGAGAGAGAAGTGATCAGCTGTGTAACGAATGCCGCAGAATCCTTCGTTGGCGCGAATGCAGATGGTGTATCGCTGGTTGGCCAGATGGAGAGGGGCTGCTGGTGTGTCCTATGGGATGAAATGGACGGTGGAAGATATAAAGGATTGTTGAAGTATATTGAACTAGGGTTATCGCCTCTAAAGAAATTCGTGAAGTGAAATGAAATATGAATGTGATGTCAAGAAAAACAAAAAACAAATGAAGAGCGTTTCATAAGCATTAACGGTCGTTATTTTTCTCTTTGTTGTATCTTTCAGTTGTTTGGTTTGAAAAAACAAAAAAAAACAAAAACGTTTTCTAATATAAATCATTTAGAATAAATATACGGACCACTTGCTGATAGTTGAAGGACTCGATTTTTCCAGAATAATCGGTGTAATACTGAAGACATCCGGGAGGAGCTGCAAGAAATGACACAAGTAAAATCTGTTTCTGCTTCTGTCTTCTGAGAGAGAGAGAGAGGGGGGGGGGAGGGAGGGAGAGATAGATAGATATAGAGAGAGAGAGATAAAGAGAGAAAGAGAGAGATGGGGGAGGGGATTATGGGAGGGAGGGAGAGAGAGAGAGAGAGAGAGAGAGAGAGAGAGAGAGAGAGAGAGAGAGAGAGAGAGAGAGAGAGAGAGAGAGAGAGAGAGAGGTAAAGGACATACACACTCATGATCATATTTCAAATTCACTGTGATTGATAAAAAAAAACAACAACTTCGGTTATCGTTGCTGAATAACCCCCCCCCCCAAAAAAAAAAAAAAAAAAAAAAAGACAATCTGAAGATAATCCGCAATCTGATCTCAAAGTGAAAACAAACTTATTTTTTTTATAAAGACCAATTCCTTACCTCGACTAACGGAATTGCAAGGAATCTGCGTAACTTTGATCCTCCACGACCTGTCAATACTGTCGTCTGTTGTTGCAATGTTGATTCTGGCAACGCCATTGCCCTCGATGTCTAGGTACACTGGGTGAGAGATGTTTCAAAGGAATTATGTAATAGTATTTCCGGTGGGCGTTACAGTGTTATTAAAAGGCATTGCAATGAAATGGTGTTATAGTGTTATATTGTTTTAGAAGGTATGTGAGATGAAGGATGCATGCAACAATATTTTGCTGAGTTCATTCTTTGATGAATGTCTTATAAACTGTGCAAGATGAGAAAAAAGTTATTTTTTTCGTTGGATAAATTGCATTTTTTTTACTGATGTTATAAAAGGCATTTTAGAAAAAGGTATATTT
>NW_028234443.1:3990349-3997849 GCF_977035675.1 Penaeus japonicus
TCCCAGTAGTAAGAGCATTTCCGTCACAAAATCCTGCCGGTTAAGGAAAAGCCCATTGTTCCCTGGAAACAGAGCTCTTTCACGTGGTTAGCTATAAATAAAATAACCGCAGAAGGTGTGACGAAAATGTAGTACTCGAACTAGATATGAAGGAAGCTATGGCAGCTATTTTATATATTTATATATATGAAATCAGAGCAGAACTAATTGCAATACATGGTAATTGTTACTGCGTGATTATACACAATGATAGAAAAAAAACAAAAAAACGCCAGGCACGTCAACTTCAAGAAATTCACTGGAATTGTCTAACCAACATCAGAGTACCTATTGGTCCAAAGAACTCTTCTTCAAAACAGATGACAAATTCATAAGAAAGAAAACGTCACTAAAAAAAATAAAAAAATAAAAAATAAATTAATAATTTGGCACATTGAACTGTGATAATAAAAGAGTAATACAGCTACAGCCCGCAACACAATAACAACTACTTTGACATAGTCATACGTGTCCTGGAGGCAACACTCGAGTGATATATTACCAATGGATACGATTATTGGGTCTAAAAGAGGAGGATGAAAAAGAAAGGTGATCCAAAAAAAAAAGAAAATAAAAACTACAACAGTCTCTGCCTGATTGGATTACAAGATTCTGCAGATTTGATAGTCTGCGAGCCAATGCCTCTGCTAGGCACGAAAGAGCAAGCCGGAGCGATGGGGAGTTAGGATGCGCTCCTGGTCGCTCGTTGGTGTCTATATGGATTCACTAAACAGCTGCAGTTTGGGGCCTTAAAACAGGATTAGAGTACTGTACTTACATAAACCCTACATATGCTAAAATATTATCAATAATAATAAAAACTATATAATTACATCATCATATAAATATCTCATAAGATGTCTGCTTCTCAACTGCACTGGTACATCAAATTTCCTTTAAAACCAACTAACTTGAGCAAATTGCTTTTCATCCGGAAAAATAACATTTTCACCTTAAATACTGATGGACGGAGCATCTAAACAGCCTACACCCTCTTCCTCACAGAAAAGATGTTTTACTAAAGCACCTATGTGTTTATTCAGCACCATATTGTGGAATGATAAAAGTCTTGTACTGTTCCTTCACAACTGTGAACAGATCCATTACTGGGTCTGGTTAAATGACTTAAAATACTCCAGCTAAGAATAATAAGCTTTAAATGTAAAACTCTGGTCAAATTAACTTGGGTAGAAATACTAATCACATGTTTAACTTCATTACAGATTTCTCTAAGGATGTAAAGTAGAAAAACGAGACGACTATCATACTGAAAACAGTAAAACAATCGGTCTCACAAAGTTGAACGTCTCCTTCATGAGAGGACAATAAATTTATCATGCACAGCATGTTCAGATCCTCCTTTGAATATACACTGCTATTCCATCAACAACTAATGATGACAAAACCTAGACAGTTGACATATAAAGCCATTAAAAATTACTTACATTGAAACATGGCTGTTCGTCAAAATGCTTGATAAAATTTCACTATCTGTAAGTACTGCACAGCAGTGACAAATTCATCAATCATTTTCCAATGCTCAGATATAAGAAGATCACTTTAAAAAGACACAAAGCACAATTTTGCGGGTAATTTATAAAGAATATGATTAAAAAAAAAACTGGAAATAGAATTCTTTCTTGGCTAATAGAATAAAGGCCTACTTAAACCAGTTTGCCTTGTCTCTTTCTTCTCTTCAAACAGATCTACTTTGGAACTGAGATGATCTTCTGCACAGGGGGACACTCAGCTCTGGTGGTGGTGGTCAATGTAGGTCGGCAAGTCGTGAGCTTCCTCGAAGAAGTCAGGTTCTTCATCATCGTTGTTTGCGGTGGCGGCAGCTTCGGTTCCGTCGAGCTGGGGAGAAATGGCAGGGTTAGAAACTGGTCTCATGATGAAAGAAATTATGAAAATGGGAAATTGTCGGTGCATGTGTTTTTTCCCATCTCGTCCCTACCCTGGTATAGATTGTGAAAACAACTAGCTAATAGGAGCTGAGAGATTCCTATCCTTTCTTTCCTTTCCTTCTAGAGTTACTCTCACTTCATTTGTCTTCTTAAAAAAAAAAAAAAATTCTCACCATAAAAAAAAAGAACCAATCAAACACAAAAACAAAACACGATGAAAAAAAAAAAAAAAAAAGAACTGCCATGGACTTACAGCATTAAGCTCAACGCCGCTGAATGCATAGGGGAGAAGGTACAATCTGATGGGGATGAGGCACATGAGCACGAAGGGGAAGCAGAGGGCAGCGGGAGATTGCTTTACAATCCATAGGATCACCAACATGAGGAGCTGGATGCCGGTGTAGGCGTGCATCTTCCAGGTGCGCACCTGCAAAGGGATTGAAATTTTAAGGACCGTCATTCATTTAAAAATAGGAGGAAAAAGGGAGACCAGGACAATACATCAATTGATCTTCCTTCTTCCATAATATATAAACAATTGATAACACAGCATATCAACAGCATGGAGTGAAGTCTCTATTGCAAATGAACAAGATGCTCCTCTGCAAATCCTCACCTTCTTCACATAAGCTACGTTAGGATGGTGCTTGACGGGCATGAGGAAAAGAATCATGCGTTCGAGGAACTGAATACCAGCTGTGGCGGAGATACCCATGTAGAGGAAGATACCCAGCAGCACAGACTTGGGCACAAGGTTAAGAGCTGCTGTCAAGAATACTGACAGTCCCACCAACACTGACACAATGATGGCACTAAGTCGTTGTTCTGGAAAGTGAGAGAAAAAAAATGCTTATCCTCTCTGTTCTATTTAGAAAAAAATCAAAGCTTAGCTGATTATAGCACATATTAGGACACCAGTTAAAAAATACTCATACTTTAAGTTACATGCCATTTAAGAAAAAAAAAGGAACGCTTTACTAACTATCAAGAACACCTCAACCTCAAAAAATAAGAAAGGTATCTTACCAAGGACGCCCACAATCTTAGGGGACTCTCCAGGGGCGTGGGTTGAGCTCATGACAGTCAGTGCAGAGGTGTGGGACACGGTTCTCACGCAGGCAGGGCCCATGAAGGGAGCACCGAAGAGCCCAGACACGAAGTTGATGAAGCAGGAGAGGATCAAATCCCAGTGAAAACCTGATCCCTTTACCATGTTCTTCTCTGGCTTGCTCAAGATAAGGCTAGAGAAGGGTGGGGAAAAGAGAGACGTGATTAGCCTTCGTGAAAGACGGGGCATACTTATTTTGTTCGTGTGTGAAGACCCCATGTTCCTAGTTGGTTCAAAGGTTTAGGAATGACTAGCCACACTTATTTTGTATGCTTAGTTTTTTTTTTAGTAAGATCTAATATCCTTTGTTCCACACTTCAGCTTGAGTACATCCTTAACTAAATCCTAACTTGAGGAAAACATGATTCTGATTTAAGACAATTTAGTCATATATAGATTTCACATACAGAATGAAGAAGGCCCTAACCATTGTTTAATTGATTGCAACTTAAACTCAATCACAATAAATTTTAAGCTGAGAAACTCCATGAGGTTCACGTACACAAGAAATCTGAAACACCATTTAAACCAGAACATCAACATTTTTAGTGAAAAAAAGGAAACGAAAAGACAAAAGGGTGAACCAAGGGTGGACCGTCTCTAAACCTCACGAACATAAATAAAAAATTCTCAAATAGCCGCGTGTAAATAACAAAAACTCCTGGTGTTCCCCCCCCTATCCCTCTCCCTTCCACACCACCACCATCCCCAGTCCCCCCACTCCTCCAACCCCCCCTACCCCCCAACAGAAACTAAATCTCCCTCGTCCTGCAAACTTACTGGCAGATGTTCTCTTCCAGGAACACGAGGCAGAAGAGCAGGAGGGAGGCGGGGGCAGCCAAGAAGATAACCCAGATGGGCAGGGGATCGATGGCGCCCATGGGGTTGATTAGCCAGCCTCGAATCTCGGGATTGGAGGGGCTGAGACCGTCGGGCATGGTGAGCTTGTCGGTGTAGGTGTCATGGATGAGGTAGTCCAGGGTAACCATGAGCACGATGGAGATGGGCACGCCGAAGTCACCGAGAGCACGACGCACCTGCAGATGGAGGGACACAAGTCAATAAGTACGCAAGTGAATAAATGCACAAGTGAATTAATACACGAGTGATTAAATACACGAGTGAATAAATACACGAGTGAATAAATACATAAGTGAATAAATCCACAAGTGAATAAATACGCGAGTGAATAAATCCACGAGTGAATAAATACGCAAGTGAATAAATCCACAAGTGAATAAATACGCGAGTGAATAAATCCACGAGTGAATAAATACGCAAGTGAATAAATGCACAAGTGAATAAATACACGAGTGAATAAATACACAAGTGAATAAATACACAAGTGAATAAACGCGTAGATAAAACGGAAGCCCCCATCCCAAAATCCCATCCAGTAAGAAGAATCAACACAACAACAATCAATCCCCAACTGAGAATCCAAACCCCCCTCCCCCCCCCCAAAAAAAAAAAAAAAAAAAAAAAAAAAAACATCACCACGAGGACGAGTACAAGAACCAAGAAGTTGAAACCCAAGAAGTTTAAACCCAAGAACCCAAGAACCTAAGAACCGAAGAACCGAAAAGTCGGCGACGACACTCACGCTTCTGCCGAGGAACTTGGAGTTACGGAAGTGCTTGAGCTTGAAGGCAATGAGGAAGGTGCTGATCATCAAAATCATCGAGAGAAGAGCAGTGTTGGGCTGAGCTGGCTCGATGGCGGTCACGTCCTCGTTATCCATGTTGGTTGCGTTGTAGAGGGTTCCGTTGATGATGGTGCCAGAGGAACTGCCGGGGAAGGAGGGGGGGGTGGGGGGGATGAGAGGATGGTGAAACTGAAGAATTATGAACACTGATATGATATTCTCTGTGTTTGTTGTTTTTGGTTTTTGATCATACTCGTAAATGTTGGTGTTAAGGGGGGAAGGGAGAGGGAAGGAAGAGGAAAAGGAGGGGGAAGGAGGGGAGGGAGGGAGGGAGGGAAGGAGGGGGAGTGAGAGGGAGAGGGAGGGAGTGAGGGAAGGAGGGAGAGGAAGTGAGAAAGCCAGAGAGGGGGGAGAGAAAGAAATAAAACAAGAAAAGAGAGAGAAAGAGAAAGAGAGAGAGAGAGAGAGAGAGAGAGAGAGAGAGAGAGAGAGAGAGAAAGAGAAAGAAAGAGAAAGAAAGAAAAAGAGATAAAGTAAAAAGAAAAAAGAAAAAAAGAAAAAAAAGAGAGCCCCCAAAACCAAAAAAAAAAAAAAAAGAAAAACGTTCGCCCGGTCCCCATCCGACTTCAGACTTACATTTCCGACCCATTGACGTCCTTGAAGCCGTACTTGGACTGCAGCGGGTGATTGCTGAAGATCTCGCCCAGCTTCTCAAAGGCGCCGTAGATGAAGATGAGGCACACGAGCGTCGAGAAGATCTCCTCGGTGAAGCGAGTGAATTTCTTGACGACCGCCACGGCTTCGAACGCGGTGACCAAAATGGCGGTCACAGTCATCCAAATTCCCACCCACACGCGCGTGGACAGGAAGTCTATATCGTATGATCTGCAGAACTGTGGGCGGGGGCGGGAAAGGAAATAGATGAAATGATGGATGATAATAATAAATGGGGGGGGGGGGATCAATGAAATTATGGATGATAATAAATGGGGGGGGGGGGCGGGAAATAAATTAAATGATGGATGATAATACATGGAGGGGAAAAAATAGGTGAAATTCATTAGGTTAAGTTGATACTAGATTTGATTTAATATGAGATATTAAGTTAATATTGATATGAAATATCAACCTACTGTCATACATTTTGATCTTTGAACTACTACGAAATCAAACCTTAAAACACAGTTCTTAAAAATCAAATAAAAGTGAAATTCAAGGCGAACACAACAACACATAAACCCCAAAAACTCCCCACACAACCGAATACAAACTCAATGTCGAAGATACATGAGTTGAGAGGCCGGGCAGTCGCGCCCAATTCCATCGCACAATCTTAGGAAGAAAAAACATGAGTGGGTCTGCGGCAAATATAGGGCGAAGATGATTCCATTGACGGCCGAGATAAGAAGAGTCTCGCCCACGCCGATGTAGTTGTCCATCCGGTCGCCTGCGGGGGTGGGCGCGGGCGTGCAGAGAAGGGCGTTAAGGTATGGTAGGAGTCGTGGATAATGTGAATAACGTGTGGTGGTTTAGCAATGGAAGAAATTAATAGATTTAGAAGAATCCGTTATTCCTTATTTTGGAAAATTCTATGATGAGTAATATCACTTAGAAGAGTGAGAGACAAAGAGAAACAAAAAGAAAATATAAAAAACAAAACGATAAATATCATTATTTAAACATAAATAAACTCCTCCTACCGTAAATGCCGCCGAAAGTGATCGCAGCAGAAAGCGCGGCAAAGAAAATAAAGATGGCCGCCGCCAACACCTGGCCGCTCAGCCCATCCTTGATGTCCGAGAGGTAGAGCGGGAAGCGGGTCTTGATATCCTCCATGACGCCGAAGAAGGGCTTTCCTGTGCGGATGAGAGGGTCCCTTGGTGGGGGCTTCTTCTTCCCGCCGTCGCCATCGCCTGCGGAGACTGGTGTTACGGCTGCTGGAGGAGGAGGGGAAGGGAGGCTAGGTTAGGCGAGAGTGAATAATGCGTGGGAGGGAAAGATAAATGCATCTACGTTATTCTTTTTTTGACGTCAAGCTACGAGATTTTTTTTAAAAAAAGAAGCTAACTATATAAACTGGTTCAGTACTAATGTTAAAGGTAATTTCATTGACAAGTATCAAAACAACATCAAAAGAAAGATCCGACAACCCAAAAACAGCGACAAGTATCTCAACCCACCCTTAAAATAACCAAAATAAATAAAACCCACAAAAAATACATAAATAAATAAACATTAAAAGAAAAGAAAAGAAAAAGAAAAAATCCGAACGGCCTACCTGTCTCCGACTGCTTCCTCTTGGACCGAAGACTCTCCTTCTTCTTCATCATCTGGTTCGCCTTCGCCCGGATGTCGTCGATGGGAACCAGGTCCTTGTTGTTCCAGTCGGAGGGCGGCAGCACGATGGAGGCGTTCAGGAACTCGTTGATGGCCGAGAGGAGCTGGCCGCGGGAATGGGCGCGGTAAGCTACCTCGTGGAAGGCCTTGTCGGACATGAGGGTGGAGATGGAGCGCCCGACCTCGTGGTAGTCCATCTCGCCGTGGAAGGGCCCCAGCAGGACGAACATGAAGCGCACGGGGATCGGGACCTGCGGGGAGGGGAGAGGGGGAAGAGAGGGAGGGAGGGGAGGGGAGATGGGGAAGAGGAGTTGAGTCAGTCACGTATTAATGTAATGATAAACGGGATATGGGGTAGTAATAAGTCTCTTGCCCAGTAGGAGGTAAGTTGTTATTGATCTTCGATTGATTTTCGGGGTTTCCCCTCGTTTACACATTTATTTTTTTATTTTATTATGAATAGT
>NW_028234443.1:4008343-4015843 GCF_977035675.1 Penaeus japonicus
CGGACAAAATCGCAAACCGGCAACATCACCCGAATTAGAACATCGCCACACTAGAACAAAAATAACATAAAACTAGGTCAAAGATAACACAAAACTAGAACAAAAACAACACAAAACCAGGTCACATATAACACAAAACTAGAACAAAACTAAAAAAAAATAGAACAAAAACTAACACAAAACTAGAACAAAAAAATAACTAAAACAAAAAAATAACACAAACTTTAACAAAAAATACACAAACTAGAACAAAAATAACACAAACCGAACAAAATTAACACAAAACTAGAACAAATATAACACAATCCGACCTAAATTAACACAAAACTAAAACAAAATATAACACAAAACAAAAAAACAAACACAAACTTGAACAAAAAACTAACACAAACTAAAACAAAAACTAACAAAAACTAGAACAAAAAACAACACAAAACTAAAACAAAACTAAAAGAAAAAACTAACACAAACTGAAACAAAAAATAACAAAACTAAAACAAAAAACCCACAAAACTAAAAAAAAAAAAAAAAAATAATAAATAAATAAATAAATAAAATAAATAAATAACACACGCAGTACAATGATAAGGCTGACTGCCGCTCGATCAGTGGCGTTTCGCTTAATTACCACGACTTCCTTTCTCGTTAAGGTCCGTAATGGAGTCTCCTAATTAGTGTTAATTAATTCACACGGGCTGCGGTTCATTTCATTTCCCTTTTATTATCGTTATCATTATTATTATCATCATTATTTTCATTATCATTATCATTATTACTGTTATTATCATCACTTTCTTTATCATCATTATTAATCCCAATTATTACTTTTATTATCATCATTATTCTTTTATGACTATTATCATTATTTTTATTATCATTATCATCTTCTCTTTGTACTTCACAATATCTTATTATTAGCATCATTATCATCACTATTACTTCAAGGCTTATGTACTTTTACTTTGCTCCAATTACATTCATCATCCTCCTAATCATCGCAAGCATCAGCATCATCACATCATCACATCATCAATCATCATCATCATAATCCTCCTCCTCCTCCTCTCATCGCCGCAACCACCACCACCCTCCTCCTCCTCCTCATCATCATCATCATCATCGCAACCACCACCATCCTCCTAATCCTCCCTCATTATTATTATTATCCTCCTCCTCCTCCCTCATCATTATTATTATCCTCCTCCTCCCTTATTATTATTATCCTCCTCCTCCTCCCTCATCATTATTATTATCCTCCTCCCTCATTATTATTATCCTCCTCCTCCCTTATTATTATTATCCTCCTCCTCCTCCCTCATCATTATTATTATCCTCCTCCCTCATTATTATTATCCTCCTCCTCCCTTATTATTATTATCCTCCTCCTCCTCCCTCATTATTATTATCCTCCTCCCTCATTATTATTATCCTCCTCCTCCCTTATTATTATTATCCTCCTCCTCCTCCCTCATTATTATTATCCTCCTCCTCCCTCCGTTTCCTCATCATCATCTAAGTCCCATGGTGTTCATGTGTGTCTCTTTCGCCTTTCACGGTACACAGTTTTCGAGGCTTGGCATTGATCACGGTGACACTGAACTATAGTCTTGTGTTTTTTTTTTTTCGTTTTTTTTTTTCTTTTCTTAATGTCGTTCTTGCAACATTCGCTCAGCCGCTCAGACGATGTAAAAGGTCGGATTTAGGTTGATAAGTTATAATGGTTATAATAATGATAATAATAATAATAATAATAATAATAATAATGATAATGATAACAATAATAATAATGATAATAATAATAATGATAATAAGTATGATAACTATAATGCTAAAGATAACTGTAAGGGTGATCATAATGGTAATAACAATGATAACGACGATGATGATGATGATGATGATGATGATATGATGATGATAATAATAACAATGGTGATGGTGGTGATGATATTGATGATAACAGTACTTAAAAAAATGTAATATGTGTAGTTATAGTAATAACAGTAATAGTAACAGTAATAACAGAAAACAGCAGAAGATACAAAGATGATATTACTAATACTAATACAAATGACAAAGGTAACATCATCATCATCAGCTATTACAAACTACTACTAATGATAATATAATATAATTATGATAATACAACAATAATAATGATACCAATAATTATAATAATAATAATAATAATAATAATAATATAATAATAATAACAACAAATAATATAATCCCAAGTGCTCATTTCTCATCATCAACCTTTGTAAAAACACTTCACCACCAGTAAAAAAAAAAAAAACGTTTTCAAGTTTTTTTATCTTTTATTATTTTATTTTCTTTTATTTTTTAAGGATTTTAAGGGTCGTCTATTTTATCTTTTATCTTTATTTATTTTTATTTTTTTTTAAGGAAAAAACATTTTTAAATTATATTTTTTTATTTTATATATTTTTTTTTTTTATTTTCTAAATTTTTTATTTTCTTAATAATAATTATTTTTAATATATCTTTAAGGGGAAAACACTTTGTTTTTACTTTTCATTTTAAAATTATTTATTACGGGAAACTTTTTTTTCTTTTTATATATTTATTAATTTAAGGTAAAACACAAAGCAAAGGGAAAACACAAAGCAAAATGCACACTGAGCGAATACGTAATAACGGTATATATCGAAGAATTTCAAACAGACTAAAATGAAAAACGTTTCGGACTAAAATGAAAAACGTTTCAGACTAAAATGAAAAACGTTTCGGACTAAAATGAAAAACGTTTCGGACTAAAATGAAAAACGTTTCGGACTAAAATGAAAAACGTTTCGGACTAAAATGAAAAACGTCTCGGACTAAAATGAAAAACGTTTCCGACTAAATTGAAAAACGTTTCGGACTAAAATGAAAAACGTTTCAGACTAAAATGAAAAAAACGTTTCGGACTAAAATGAAAAACGTTTCGGACTAAAATGAAAAAAACGTTTCGGACTAAAATGAAAAATGTTTCGGACTAAAATGAAAAACGTTTCGGACTAAAATGAAAAAAGTTTCAGACTAAAATGAAAAACGTTTCAGACTAAAACGAAAAACGTTTCGGACTAAAATGAAAAAAATGTTTCGGACTAAAATGAAAAAAACGTTTCAGACTAAAATGAAAAAACGTTTCGGACTAAAATGAAAAAACGTTTCTCCTGGCAAAGCCGTAAAACAAAAACGTTTCAGATGAAAAGACAGAGAATAAACAACTCTACTGGGGAGCTATAGATCAAAACGTTTCTATTGGGATCATAAAAAAATAAAACGTTTTAATGCCAAGTCATAAAACAAGACGTTTCTTTTGAGAAGCCAAAGAACCAAACAAAACTAGAAGAGAAAACGTTTTTAATGCAAAATAAAAATGAATGGTCAAGAAAAAATACAAAAAAAAAAAAACGTTTCTAATAAACGTTTCTACTTGCAAACTAGATGACGAACCGTTTCTATTACAAAATAAAAATAAAGAAGAAGAAAAAGAAGAAGAAGAAGAAGAAGAAAAAGAAGAAGAAGAAAAAGAAGAAAAAGAAAGAAGAAAAAGAAGAAGAAAAAGAAGAAAAAGAAGAAGAAGAAGAAGAAGAAAAAGAAGAAGAAGAAGAACAAGAAGAAGAAAAAGAAAGAAGAACAAGAAGAAGAAAAAGAAGAAGAAAAAGAAGAAGAAGAAGAAGAAGAAGAAGAAGAAAAAAAAAGAAGAAGAAGAAAAAGAAGAAGAAGAAAAAGAAGAAAAAGAAGAAAAAGAAGAAAAAGAAGAAAAAGAAGAAGAAGAAAAAGAAGAAGAAGAAGAAAAAGAAGAAGAAGAAGAAGAAGAAAAAGAAGAAAAAGAAGAAGAATGCATCCTAATGCAAAACCCTTCGCCCCGTTGCAGACACTGCATCGGGTGCACCAAAAAGTAGGGTTCGAGTATGTGCATGATTGTTAACCAACCTTGCCTGTTCAATGCACATTTTTTTAAAAGAGGGGGGGGAGGGGGGTGATGCTTGAAACCCGTTAGCACTGAGAGTCACGTGTCTGAGTCAGGTGAGTGTGCGCGGGGGGGGGGGGGGGGGAAGTTGCATGATTGCTTGTTTATTTGTGTGTATGTGTATGTACACACACACACACACACACACAATTTCCTTTTTTCTGAATGGAATGGAGGGAGGGAGGGAGAAACGAAGGAAGAGGGGGAAACGAGGGAAGAGAAAGAGAAAGAGAAAGAGAAAGAGAAAGAGGAGGAGGAAGGGAGGGAGCGTGAGAAGGCGGGGAAGGAATAGAGGGAAGGAAAAGAAGTAGTACAGAAACCGGAGACGGAATAAATAGAGAGGAAACATAGTTAGAGGAGAAGGAGAAACGGAAGGAGAGAGAAAATAGACTTGTAGGAGAGAAACCAGAAAAAAATAAAAAATAAAAACAAAAATAAACAAAACAGTTAACCATCTCAATAACAACATGGCGCACTCTGCACCGGGGCCTTGATTTAACGTCTCGTGAACTAATTATACAAAGCAAGAATTTCAAGACAAGTGTCATGAATAAGAAATGTTACTTACGTGGTAACACTAGTCCTTAAATGGGGTCTGGACTATTTGACTTATTGTTCATTTGCTGTGCACTCACTCTATCAATGTGTTTCTTTTACTGTGTTCTTTCTCTTTCTCTTTCTCTCTTTCTTTCTTACTTTCTTTTTCTTTCTTTCTTACTTTTTTTTTCTCTCTCTCACTCTTTCTTCCTCTCACTTTCTTACTCTCTCTCTCTCTCTCCCTCTCTTTTTCCCTCTCTCTTACTTTCTCTCTCTCTCTCTCTCTCTTTCTCTCTCCCTCTCTTTTTCTCTCTCCCTCTCCCTCTCTTTTTCTCTCTCCCTCTCCCTCTCTTTTTCCCTCTCCCTCTCCCTTTTTCCCTCTCCCTCTCCCTCTCCCTCTCCCTCTCCCTTTTCCCACTAGTAGGGATATAGTACTGGGCTTGATAACTCACTTTCCCACTCTTTCTAGTCTATAATGCTCCCTCTCCCTTTTTCCCTCTCCCTCTCCCTCTCCCTTTCCCACTCCCTTTCCCTTTTTCCCTCTCCCTCACTCTCTTTTTCCCTCTCCCTCTCCCTCACTCTCTTTTTCCCTCTCCCTCTCCCACTCCCTTTTCCCATCTCTACTCAGACTCAAAAACAAAGTCAATTCACCCAGTTTCAACCTTGTAGGATAGAATACCGTTTTCTGTTTAACTTCGGAAACCACAACGAGCGACAAAGAAGTGATCAACGGGACAGCATTGCACTAGAGAAGAGGGGAAGAGAGAGAGAGAGAGGAAGAGGGGAAGAGAGAGGAAGAGAAAGAGAGGGAAAGAGAAGAGAGAGAAAATGAGAGAGAATGAGAAAGAGAGAGAAAGAGACGAAGAGAGAAAATGAGAGAGAATGAGAAAGAGAGAGAAAGAGAGGAAGAGAGAGGAAGAGAGAGGGAGAGAGAGAAAGAGAAAGAGAGAGAATGAGAGAGAATGAGAAAGAGAGAGAGAGAATAAATGAGAAAGAAAGAGAAAGAGAGAGAGAGAATGAGAGAGAGAGGGAGAGAGAGAGAATGAGAAAGAGAGAGAGAGAGAGAGAGAAGGAGAGAGAGCGATATGGCGCTGGTAGTGCGTTAGGTAGTGTGTTGGAGAGCGCCGCCCGAGAGGGAGCACGATGGCGCATGGGGAGAGCGAAAGAGCGCGAGAGGCGACGCGCTAGATCGCGGGAGCAGGCGAGGGGGAGTCATGGCGCTTTTGTGGTGATCTCATATTCTCTCTCCCTCCCTCTCTTTCTCATTCTCTCTCTCTCTCTCTCTCTCTCTCTCTCTCTCTCTCTTTCTCATTCTCTCTTTCTCATTCTCTCTTACTCTTTCTCATTCTCTCCCTCCCTCCCTCCCTCCCTCCATCCCTCCATCTCCCCCTCCCTCTCCCTCTCCCGCAAGCAAACAAGCACAACACCGACAAACACCCAAATACGAATCTCTTTCATACCACGGCAGGATGGTGACTTGTACTTCTTTTACAGAAGAAGAAGAAGAAGAAGAAGAAAACGAAGAAAGAAAACGAAGTAAATTACTGGAAGGTTGAAGACTCCTGAATTTTTTTTTTTTTTTTTTTTTTTTTTTTTTTTTTTTTTTTTTTTTCGAAAAAGCTTTATGAGTTCATAGGATCGGCGCGTCGATGACTGGGCGTTTCCAGTCGGTGCTTCAAAAATATAATAAATAAAAGAGGAGGATTCGCGCCTCGAGGTATGTCCTGTCCTCGTGTTTCCCCCCCCCCCCCCAAATCAAGAAGGATTGTGAGAACGATTACGAATCATTCGTATGGCGTACATATATATATATATATATGTATATATATATATATAGATATATATATATATATATATATATACATATATATATATATACATATATATATATATATATATATATATATATATATGTATATATATATGTTATATACATATATATATATGTATATACATATATATATATATATATATGTATATATATATGTATATACATATGTATATACAGATATATATATATATATATATATGTATATATATTTATATATATATATATACATATATACACACGTCTATATCTATATCTACCTATCTATTTATTTTTTTTCTTGTCTATCGTACACCTAATTAGTAATGAAATAACACGTCGATATACAAATGTCACATCAAGAAATGTTGAAAAAACAACAACTCCTCTTCAGGTGAGAAAAAAATCCACGCACGCACGCACGCACGCACACACAGACAGACAGACACACACATACACACACACATTCTGTCACTAAGACATCCGTTATGGAAATCATGTACCAATCCATATTTGCATCATCCGTCCCCATCATTAAAGACAGATTGTTATTCTTATCTTAGGATCATTTCATTAATTCTTCTGCGTCTCTCTCTCTCTCTCTCTCTCTCTCTCTCTCTCTCTCTCTCTCTCTCTCTCTCTCTCTCTCTCTCTCTCTCTCTCTCTCTCTCTCTCTCTCTAAATTGTAATAATATTACTATTTTTTTAGTATTATTTTCATTTTGTTTTGTCTGAAACTTCTCTCCTTCTTTCCCTCCCTTTCTTCCTCTTTCTCTTCCTCTCTCCCTCCCTCCCTCCTTCCTCCCCCCCTCCTTACCTCCCTCCCTCCCTCCCTGCATCTCTCTCTCCCTCCTTCCCTCCCTCTCTGCATATATATCTCTCCCTCCCTCCCTCCTTCCCTCCATCCCTACATATCTCTCTCTCTTTCTCTCCCTCCCTCCCTCTCTCTCTCTCTCTCTCTCTCTCTCTCTCTCTCTCTCTCTCTCTCTCTCTCTCTCTCTCTCTCTCTCTCTCTCTCTCTCTCTCTCTCTCTCTCTCTCCCTCCCTCCTTCCCTCCCTCCCTACATCTCTCTCTCCCTCCTTCCCTCCCTCCCTCCTTCCCTCCCATGCAACCATCACATGCACAAAAGGGTAGACAAAAAAACAACAACAGGACAGGCGCTTTCTGCACTATTGC
>NW_028234443.1:4030843-4040843 GCF_977035675.1 Penaeus japonicus
TATGCACTCTTCATATCGTCTCCATAACCCTAACCTCAAACACTGATGTCATATTCCCTAATTACGCACAAAATTACCCATGTAAACAAAACAACGAAAGGAAAAAAAAACGAAAAAAAACAAAAAAACACAAATATGCCAAAGGCCATTATCGCTATAACTCTTCCTCAGGGTATACTCATGTATTTTCTTCTATTTCCCCTTCCTTTATTTCATTATCAATCCGTTCAGAAAGAAACCGTTCACTATTACCTATCCACCTATCCTTTTATCCGCTTATCTTTCTATCTTCATTCTAACCCCGCCTACTTTCTCCTCCTCTATTTTTCACCCCGTTAGATAAGCACGCAGCACATGTCGTTTCCAGCTGCATGGGCGTGGCTCGAAATGTGGCCGTGGCTTGAAATGTGGGCGTGGCTTATAACGTGCTCGAGTTAGGCATCTTCTTTTCCTCAACTAACCCTGGGATTATTAGGGTCCGTGCGTCACACCACGTAGGTTGGGAGGGTGAGGTAACGATAGAGAGAGGGTGGGAGGGAGAGAAGAGAGGGAGAGAAGAGAGGGAGAGAGGGAGGGAGGGAGAGAAGATTGGGAGGGAGGGAGGGAGGGAGGGAGGGAAGAGAGAGAGAGAGAGGGTGGGAGGGAAGAGAGAGAGAGAGAGGGTGGGAGGGAAGAGAGAGAGAGAGAGGGTGGGAGGGAAGAGAGAGAGAGAGGGTGGGAGGGAAGAGAGAGAGAGGGTGGGAGGGAGGGAAGAGAGAGAGAGGGGGAGGGAGAGAGGGAAGGAAGAGTGGGAGGGAGGGAGAGAGGGAGGGAGTGAATGAGGGAAGAGAAGGAGGGAGGGAGGGAGGGAGGGAGGGAGGGAAGGAGGGAGGGAAGGAGGGAGAAAGGGAGAAAAGAGAGGGAGGGAGTGAGGGAGGAAAGAGAGGGAGGGAAGGAGGGGGATTGAGGGGAAGGAAAAGAAGGAAAGAAAAATAGAAAGAGAATATGTGTGTGTGTGTGTGTGTGTGTGTGTGTGTGTGTGTGTGTGTGTGTGTGTGTGTGTGTGTGTGTGTGTGTGTGTGTGTGTGTGTGTGTGTGTGTGTGTGTTCGCATGCGCACGTATGATCATCAGTCTCAATGTATAAATTCCAAGCGGCCACCCCCCCCCTCCTCCAATAAAGACCTTGATTATATACAAATTTACAACTAAAAGAGGAAGCCATTTAATAAACCTAACTAAACAAAGTAAAAGCCACACATAACCCATAACCATCATAGTTAAAACAATATGTAGTAGACTTATTTCTGTGAACGAATTATTAATGGTACAATGACGTACACAAAGTAGCACACTCAAACACTCTCTCTCTCTCTTTCTCTTTCTCTTTCTCTTTCTCTTTCTCTTTCTCTTTCTCTTTCTCTTTCTCTTTCTCTTTCTCTTTCTCTTTCTCTTTCTCTTTCTCTTTCTCTTTCTCTTTCTCTTTCTCTCTCTCTCTCTCTCTCTTTCTCTTTCTCTTTCTCTTTCTCTTTCTCTTTCTCTCTCTCTCTCTCTTTCTCTCTCTCTCATAAGAATCCACTCTCACCCCCTAAGATGTGTCTTTATTTTAACATACATAACAAAACATTTAAAATCTTTAATCAAATTACACTCATTCACACCAACCAAATGCACTCACTCTCATGACCGAAAAGCATTCACTTATATGTCCCAAAATTACTCACTCGTAACGGCCAAATGTCAATAATGTTTAACATCTTGAAAAAGTAAATTCAATACTCTTTACATTTTGATAAAGAAAATAATTACTCTCTTCTCTCTCTATCTATGTCCTTCCTCTTTATTTTCTTCATTGAAAAGATGCAGGGGCAAAATATCGTTTTTTTTTTACCTTTTTTTTTGCGTGAAAAATAAATCAAAGACCCCGCCCCCCTGAAAAAACAAAACATCACCTATACACAGAAGCAAAATTCCAAACATATCCCAGATAATAAAAAAAAGAACGAAAAGAAAGAAGAAAAGAAAAGAGAAAAAAAAGAAAAGGATAGAAAATTTGGAATGAAAAAATAAAAAAAAGTACAGCAAAAGACACAAAAAGAAGAAGAATAATGAGAATAATAATAATAATAATGAAAAGAAAAAGAAGACGAAGAAGAAGAAGAAGAAAAAAGAAAAACCACTTACAACCTAAACCCACCCACCCCCTCCTAAACCAAAGAGCCAAAAGACCCACAACCTACCTGTATCGAGGCCCTTGCGAAGGGAGAAGAGCGCATGGAAGTTGAGGAAGGCAATGTGAGGCTTTCCCCAGCGGTTGGCCACATCCTCGACGTCCTCCTCGTACTTGATCCAACGAGCCGTTTCCTTCCATTCTAAGTGTCCTTCGTTGTAGCGCAGCTCGTCCAGTTCGACGAAGATCTTTTGGAGGAGGGGGGGGGGGTAATGTGAAATTATTGATAGAAATGGGATGGGAAATGGTAAAATGATATTATGAGAATATTGGAGGGGGGGGGGGGTAATGTGAAATTATTGATAGAAATGGGATGGGAAATGGTAAAATGATATTATGAGAATATTAATAAAACTATCTATCTATTTAGAACAAGTGTATTTAAAAAATATATTTGGAGTGGAGAATAAAAACATGAAAAATCTTTAAACCAATAACCAAATACTGAAAAGTATAAATCACAAAATGATTTTCAATAGTAAGGAGTAACCAGAAGGACAATGTCTTTATCGTAATAACTTTGTAAGATTCCATACTGTATGTTAATATATAAAAAGACCCTAAAAGAATTAGGATAACTTTTCAATGAGAAAACAATTATTCTGTGATAAGACAATTTGTTTACTAAGACAACAAATGCTCCATGATAGAACAATTGTTCCATGATAGGACAACTGCTCACTGAACAATAGTTCCATTATAGGAAAATTGTTTACCAAGAAGTTAAATGCTCCATGATAGAAAAATTGTTCCATGATAGTACAATCGTTCACTAAGAAGGCAATTGTTCCATGGTAAGAAAACTGTTTACCAGGAAAACTAATGCTCCACATTAGGAAAATTATGAGCATCTTCTCATATAGTAAATCCTACCGCTTTTTACATTGTCACTATTCCATTAAGATACAAATACTTATCTAGCTTTCATATGTATTAAATAATATATTCTGATACATATTATGCATATTCTATATATTTACTTAATATTATTTTTTCTGATTTCTTATACTAAATGAATCTTTTTCTTCCTCTTTTATTGAAAACTGGCTACGACAATCATGGATAACTTGTTTGATCTTGGATTATAGATGCTGTTTTTCCAAAGTATAAATTGCAAGAACCAGCTCCTATTGCTTAATACTGCAAAATTCTCTCAGCAAATATCCTAACCACACGGCCCAATCATAGACAAAGTAGTCTTGCATTATCTCCATGGAATACCTCACACAAATGAGAATTATATTATAATCAAATTAAGCAGCTATTAGGTGTGACTCATCATAAAAGAGACATCAAAATCTACTATAAAAGTAAAAAGAATTTGCTTTATAAGAGGTAAATAATATTTGTTAAATTTAAGATAGTTACCCCCTCAATACACGTTCTTTACGATCACCAATCATCCCATTTTCTAAACAACAAGGAGAGACTAATGAAAAAAGGATAATACTAGAAAGAGCAGCACAAACAGTTTATGAATAGGGAAATATATTATATTGTTTATTCCACGACAAAACCATGTAAGTGAAATGATTAAGAACAAGAAAAAGAAGAAAAAAAAGTCCAAAGCCAATTCAATCTTCAAACAAAAACTATTTCACTTTAAGCAAGATATAATCTTGGGTATAATTGGCAAGTGCTATATACAAGTCTTCAACATGTATATATTAGAGATGATAATACTGCACTTTTGTTATCAATAACAAGTCAACTGTTATTATCCTTACTATAAATTTTGACTTCTATTCTACCATTTTTACAGTCTTTTCCTTTATTGAAAATAAATACTTTAAGTCATAAAAAAATTAGTTGAGTTTGAAAGTGTTAATGATCCAGAGTAGCTTTAAGTTTAATTATAATGATTATATTACTTCTACTATTACTACTGCTACTAATAAGTACAATGATAATACTAACACCACCATAATGATAACAATACTACTACTAACAATAACAACAATAATAACAATGAATATCCCTAACAACATGAATGAATCAAGCTCCACGGACGCACCTCATGAGGACTATGATCGTACGACTTCTTAACCATGGGCTGCTGACGATCTGACTTCTCGTTCCCAGCTTCATTCATGTGAATGATTGATGACACGGAGGAACGAGCACGCACACGTGGCCTTCGGTAAGCACTAGGGTCTTCAAACCTGTGACCTGTTTGCAAGATAGAAAGGGATGGGTTAGTGATTTTGGCAGTGGGAGCATAGTAGGAATGGGGCAATGGTAGGTGGAAGTGGAGAAGGAAGAGAGAGGGAGAGGGAGAGGGAGAGGGAGTTAGAAGGGAGAGGAAGGGACATGGAGGGAGAGGAAGGGACATGGAGGGAGAGGAAGGGACAGGGAGGGAGAGGAAGGGACAGGGAGGGAGAGGAAGGGACAGGGAGGGAGAGGAAGGGACAGGGAGAGAGAGGGAGAGAGAAAGGAGGAGGAGGAAAAGGAGGAGGAGGAGGAGGAGGAGGAGGAGGAGGAGGAGGAGGAGGAGGAGGAGGAGGAGGAGGAGGAGGAGGAGGAGGAGGAGGAGGAGGAGGAGGAGGAGGAGGAGGAGGTGGGAGAGAGTGAGAGAGTGGAGTGAGTGAGTGAGTGAGTGAGTGAGTGAGTGAGTGAGTGAGTGAGTGAGTGAGTGAGTGAGTGAGTGAGTGAGTGAGTGAGTGAGTGAGAGATAGAGAGAGAGAGAGAGAGAGAGAGAGAGAGAGAGAGAGAGAGAGAGAGAGAGAGAGAGAGAGAGAGAGAGAGAGAGAGAGAGAGAGAGAGAGAGAGAGAGAGAGAGAGAGAGAGAGAGAGAGAGAGAGAGAGAGAGAAAAGAGGAAGAGGGAGTGATAGAGGGAAAGGGAAAAGGAGTGGGAAAGATAAGGGAGAGGGGGGGATACACTGTCACTGTGGTTTTGTACTGTTTGGTTTCTATGACTGTTGCCTCTGAGATGGATATTATAGAACTTATAAGGCTTATCAGCATTTGATGTTCCAAGAGAGAAGGGGTAAAGGAGAGGCAGAGAAAAGAACAGGGAAAGAAAGGGAGAGGGAGAGGGAGAGGGAGAGGGAGAGGGAGAGGGAGAGGGAGAAAGAGAGGGGGAGAGAAACAGAAAAGGCGAGAAGGAATGAGAAAGACTGAAAGAAAGAAATACTAGAGGAGTGGAAAGAGACTCAGAGAGTGAGAGGGAGAGAGACTAAGAAAAATATAGACAAATAAAATAAAGTTAAGAGAGAGAGATTAAGAGAGAGAGTGATAAACAAAGAAGATAACAAAAAAACTAATATCAATATGAATATGAATAGAAAAAAAGGAAATATACATACATATATACATAATGAATACATAATAATCACTGTAAAAAAAGAAAGATACCTATCAATGATAAAACAAAAAGTAAAAAACCTACTTGCGATGTTATCCAAATCGTGCTCCTTGAGATAATCCACATCCTCGGGAATAGCCTTGGAACTGTACGACTGCAGTTCGTGCTCACTCCCGGCATGACGACGCCAGGATGGATCCTCCACGGAATCACGACGGCGACGGTGGCTTCGCCTGCGTGATTGCATGTTTGGTTGTTTTATTTCATGATCTCCATTTAAATTTAAACATAGAAAGAACTGTAGTAATTTAAGTAATAATAATAAGAAAACATTGCAGTTACGGAGAAGATAATGATTTACTTGACTATCCACAACTACAGGAAAAAATAAAATTTATTTATTGCCAATATAAGGCTGATTTAACTTGCATTTTACAACTACAAAAGGAATAAAAGTAATTTCACATTCATTAAAAAAATTAAGTCTATTACATAAAAAAAAAAAAGTCTATTTTACTAACTACAAAAAATATATCATATAATAAAAAACAACAACTTTAATACACAATACACCTACCACTAACTCTAAAATAAATACTTATATCCCTAAGAACTTATACAGTCGGTCAAAATGATCATGTCTCCATTTTAAATGCTCTCTGCAATTGCATTTGTGCAAGAATGACTATCTACAAACTCTTTGTAATATCGTAACCTTTTTTTTCGTAATATTGTAACATTCTTTTTTTTCTCTCTCATAAATAACATGTGATCTATGACTTAAATGGAGTCTCTAAAAATAAATTTTATTCACAAGAAGCTAATCATCAACAAGATAATCAATAGCATCTGATAATCTGCAGGCATAGAAAATACAGCCTCAAAATTAATTATAGATGATATGCCTATGCTTCCCAGGCATGAGAAATACGGCCTGTATATTATATTATATGATTGTTTTGCATCGTATTGTTTAAGATTGTTAAGGCCCATAAAATCCACTAATATCTGTGAGAGGTGAAGTGAGACTTGACCAATATCATTGACTCTACATGAGATGAATTATTGACTGTGTTTTAGTGTGAAAACAAATTTCAAAAACTATATCTCTTGTTTTTTTTGTGGCACAGTATCAACAAACAACATAATCATGCTCATGCTTTTCCACACTAATTAATACAACACTCAAATATCAGCAACACTACATCTACATCATCTAGAGCTATGAAAACACATGTTCAGTAAACATAAAAAGATATTAAACAAGGAAATGTTTTTTTTCCATATAAATCCATAACCAAAGTATTCAAACTAAGTAATAAGATTCATTGCAGTTTCACAATGAAAAGTTTTAATGGCAAATAAATACAAATAAAAAAATAAGTCTATCAATAAATTAAATGAATTGAAGAATGGCTTTCAATGCATACAATTGAATTACAATAACAGCTAAGCAAAGCAATTATACAGGTGGTCTAATACCATGGAAAAAGAAAGGAAATACATAATAAAACTAATTAAGTATATACAATAAATACTAAAATGCAGTAACTTATGTTGCTAAACCATAATGACATAGCATTGTCAAAATTAAATTCATATGTCAAAGCACTATTCTCAATATCCAATTCAAATGCTCTGACAAAAATATACAAACACATGAATAAATAAATATAAAATGCTTGTCAACACATTCTTCAAATCAAACATAAAGTGTTATTCTCATTCTGGTTCATCTCTCTCTCATGTCAAAGCATGTGTTACCTTATAAAATACAAGGTTGGCTTATGCTCTGCAAACTCTGTATCAGGCTGCCAACTGTAAAATTCATATTCATCACTACATTCATCACCTAAACTGAACTTCATCAATTGTGAAAGTGGTGAGGAGACTACAAGAGTTACAGCATGGACAATCCCTCTTTGTAAGAGTATTATTATGTACTACATATGAAGTAAATGACAAAGACCATAGATATTTGCCAAAGAGGACTAACCTTCCTTTCTGTAATGATATCTTACTTCCTATTGTAAACTTTAATGATTTTATTAGTTGTACCTATCATTTCTTACTACAGACCTATTATTTCTTCCTCAAAATTACACTAGGTATTATATCTTCCTTGTTTATATTGTTCTGTGCAAAAATGAATTATCTCATCACACTACCTTTACTCTAAAAGATATATGAGAGAATCATAAATTTTCAGTTATCACAACAATGATTTTCAAGAAATATTAATCAAAACTACTGGGCTACATATAGTTTACATTCTCCCCTTGCATGACATCAAGACGGAGAAAAAATACAGTATACGACACCATAACCTATTTCTAAAATGGTGGCAGTACACTGTATCTACACCTATGTTACAGTTATGGTACAGTTTCTACAGCCTCAGACATTTTTTCTTTTCCGTCTCCTTTTCCTTATTCGTATACATATATATATATATTACATAAGTAGAATAGATAATGAATCTTACCTTTTGCGAGGGGCTTCTTTATTTTCCAAATCATGATGTTCCTCTTCACCTGTGTAATAGTGATAAATATTAGCATTTCAACAAATAGCATGGTTCTAGAGTACTTTTCACTCATAATCTCTATTTCAATGATAATACTAAGTGTGACAGACTGTGAACCTTATAATTCTGAACAATTTACTGTTCCTACATACTGTCTCAATGAAACACATGCAAAAGCTCCTAATTTCAAATAGGGTATTGAATCTGACAATTTCTTGTGTAAAAAAGCTACAAATTCTGAAATAAAAGGTGTGTATAACCATACAGTTTATACCATACTTATAAAAAATCTATATAGTAAGACATAACTAATACTTTATATTCAAATGTATATGGCTGCTAATGTTGTGACATTAACAGGTGTCTAATATATAAAAAGAGGTTTAGGTGAATCAAAATTATTTATCTATTCTGAATGTAAATAATGTTAGTGGTAACTGGTATTATCCATATGTATTATACCTTTCAACTAATTTATGCATGCAAAAAATACCAAAAAAAAAAAGGCAAATGTGATGCTTACTAACAGATTTATAGTTTAATAAAAATTGGATTTTCTCTTTCTTCACGAAGTATGATATTCCATACTGTATATCACAAACATTATAGACAATGTTTTTTTCGTTTTACTTTGTAGTGATAGATTAAATTTTATCTTTTGTTAATATGTATAAAAATAGGATGCAAATTCCTGATTAAACTGATTACAGAGGCATCATGTACCACCATATTTACATCAAATCACGTTAAGTCCAAGTCTAGTTTTTTAATCAAATCTTAAAAATAACTCCGCAGAGTGAATGGTGAGTAAATTCCAGAGATACATTCCATCACCCAAAAATACAAATTTTTGTTTAATAAACAGCCGAAATACATACCGATCCGGAGGACTTACTACCAATAAATGGCAATTCATATTTTCTCTCTTTAGCCATTTAGAAAACCAAATCCGCCGTCTGATTTGTCATCGTCAAAAAAAAAAAAAAAGAACAAGACAAAAAACAAAAACTCGTAGTGGGGCTTCTGATTCTCTTGTGGTAAGGGATATGGGAGAACAAGGAAGAGGGAGACAAGAACTGGACAAGGAACAAAGGGAATGGTATAACACAAAAAGGAGAAACGGTGGGGGGGGGAGATGGAACACAAACACAGACACGATGGGAACGGATGCGAGCAATGTACAGCTGATGAGGGACGAGGCAGGAATTAAGAGAGACAAATACAGTGAAGTGGGATAGTGTGATATGCACGGTTGCTCTAACGAAGGGGACAGTAAGCATTGCAGGACGAGAGACAAACAATGACGGGATCTGCAAGGCCAGTTGCAAATGAAGCACCCAAAACAAGGAAGCATAAGTACAGGGGAATACTCTTGTATGTAGCGACAGAAAATGCCTGCTTTGATGTGTGTGTAAGTTGACAGGAGGGGGAGGGGGGAAGGGGAATCATTTTTTGTACTGCTATTAGTACAAGGGAATGGAGTACAGTTAACAAATAAATAATGGTATGTGTGAGTTGTAGTTTGTATGATATTTTTTGTGCATGCATCTAGACAAAAAAATATGTTATTTCAACATTTAAATGTTATGTAAACAGATACTATAATTTTCTCCATTGGATGTCCATAAGATATTGATATGTAACTATAATGTAAGTCTATAAAGCATAGCAGAGAAATATTTCAATGATTTTGAAAAAAAACAAAATGAAAGAAAAAAATGATGAATATTTACAAAATTAAAAAAGGGAGCGATTAAGTCATGTAACTCTACAGAATATGTATTCAGTATCAAGAGTTTCAAATCTTGTAAAAAAGATATATGTTGTAATAAACAGCTCTAGGGTATAAGCAATGAATGCAATGAATAAAAACTGCTATGAAAGAAACTGAAGCCTCAGACGATGGCAGAAACTAATGTAACAGAAAGGAAATGGAGAGGAAAGAAGGGTGAAGAAGAAAA
>NW_028234443.1:4045051-4047551 GCF_977035675.1 Penaeus japonicus
ATACTGTCACTCGATGCCCGTTCTTGAGGAACCGGCCATGTGTAAAAACCCCAAACTGCGGACCTGCACACACTACGCTGGCCATCATATTCCACATCTCTGGGATGTCCCAGGAAAATGTATTATTGAGACACAGTACTAATGATGAGCAGTTGGGAGCACCGGTTACATGTCCTAAAGGCTACTTTTATAAACCTAATGAGAATGAACATATATCTTACAAATATCCAGTAAAAAAATTACATCATTGATTATTATAAGTAGAGCAAATCACATTCTTCAAATCATGTAATTCAATCTTCACGCTAGATGATTTTTTTAAGTGCAATTCCTAATACCCAAAAGAACTAATAATTTATCTTGTAAATATCATAAAGCATATAGGAAAAAGAAACAGCATCAAACATCTTTAAAAATTCACCTCCCAGTATAACTACAAGTATCTGAGTAAAACCAACAACAGATACTAATAACACATTCAGAACAAAATGGTGTTCTTTAAATACTTTCTGAGAGTATGAAAGTTACAAAGCAAAAGGCAAGAACCCTCCATTTGAAGCCTAATTACATTACTTTCTACTGGGCACAAGGCCTTCAATTCACAGTTTGCCAAGAGCTACTGCATATACCTGTAAAATCTATATATGTACATAGGTACATTCACCCATTTACACTCTCCATATGCTTATCTGGCTTTCCATTCTTGATTTCAGTTCCTATAACCTTTTAACACTCTTGCTGTTATATCTAATGTTACTTATGATTTTGATTTTAATGTCTAACTGCAAAACAATGTTATCCCTATTGCTTTAATAGGCCATATGAAATATTCCCACAAATTCTAAGCATGTTTTCTGTTAGGATACACTGTGTCATAAAAGCATTTTCTTGCGTACTCCAATTTTCAAATATCCGTTTATTTTCTTTTTATATGTAATTACATAACAAATAACAAATAACATCTGCTTTCATTAGGAATGAAAAATACTGTTCATTACACGAAAATTAACTATCAAGATGATGCAATTTTTCTTTTCCAATAAACGACCAGCATGATATTAGTTATGGTCACCTAACTCTTATTGAATATTCATAAAAAATACCTTCATATACCCTCACACCTTCTGTCAAGACCCCAACAAAAAAAGATTTGATATAAAATTAAAAGAAAGATTAGTTGTAAAGACTTACCCCACAGACCAGCCCTCAGGCAGGTCAGGGTCCCCAACTTCGAAACTCACAGCACCAGTATCGGTTTCTTCCTTGTTTTCCTGTTGATTAATGATAATCTTAGAAACCCCTGTGTATGGGTGTAATCCCTACACTAAGTTATCGATCGGTTTATCAGATCTAACGATGGTAAAATCACAATTAGTTTGTAAGATTGCAGTTCATGGTGAACTCTACTCAATACAGCATGCAATTCAAGAACTATATAAATTTCACCTGCATAAATAGCCTTATGAACATTTAGATCTTAGATCCCTAATACTTGGGTTGCGTATTTCAAGATACTTTCATTCTTTATACAGGATACTAATATCATATATATATAATATTGATCTTTTTTGTCACATCTATAATTTGTTACTAGCAAATCCATTTATTTCTCCTCGTATCCATTTGTCTTTTCATTCCAAAAGGTAATATTTTGACAAACCTATCATTGAACTTATCCTTACAGAAACTTATTCACATCACAAAGACTAAGAATACTGTCCATCTCATAAAGAATCAACACCAACAAGGACATCAAATACTGTGCAATATACAAGTTCAAATACAGAAATTCTAAAGAACTTACATCATAAGTGATCATCAAGTCTTACATCATCACCTTTCACTACATTTCACTGTAATCCTAAAAAGATAACAACTACAAGAACCTACCGGGCCTTCTCATGAACTTCACAGATCTATCAAGGCCTTAGGCTACAGGCAACAGAACACTTACAATGCTGGAGTACGGAGGCGGGGCATCGTCGCTCGTACGGTGGGTCTTGCGACGTACTCTATGGTGGTGAGGCTTCAGAGTGTGGTGCATGTGAGGGAAGCTGTCACTTCCATGATCTGCAACATCAGGAATGAGATAATGGTTCGATTGACTTAAGTGCTGCTGTGTGTTTCTTATGTGCTTAAATCCTTGTTGGAAATCTATTTGTATATATGTATGTAATGAGACATCATCCCCTACATTCTTGGTGGCTAAAAAAATTAATATATTATTACTGTACATACATACATAAATTATATATATATATATATATATATATATATATATATATATATATATATAGATATATATATATTATATAATATATATATATATATATACATACATATATATATATATATACATACATATATATATATATACATACATATATATATATATCATTATATATATATACACATACATATATATACATATATATACATATCTATCTATAATCTATATATAGTAACTATCTATCTAGCTATCTATCCCTCTCTCTCTCTG
>NW_028234443.1:4055051-4060051 GCF_977035675.1 Penaeus japonicus
TTCCGGTGTTATAATGAACTTACAGAGATATATATATCTTTGTTAATATTCTCATATGTCATAGGTGTTTTATCTGAATGTTTTCTTTGACACGTAAATATCACCTGTTATCATAATATATTTTTTTTCTTTTTTTCTTATTCTATAGTTATTCGTATTCCTCTTTTCCCTCTCTTCGTTAGTGTTTATCATTAGTGTCATTATTACTTTTATTATTATTATTATTATTCGTAGGAGTTGAAGATCTAATATCACCTACAACAACTATTACAGTATTACTATTATTTACTATCATTACTAATACGATTACTACTACTTTAGATAAATAATGAATAAATGATTGATAATAGCATTACAATGTGACAATAATAATAATTGTAATGATGATAATAGAATAAGATGATACTACTACTAATAATGATGATAATAATGATGATGGTAACAATAATGATTATGATGGTAACAATCATATGAGATGTGATAATAATAATGATAATGATAACAATAACAGTAATAATAATAATAATGATAACAATAACAGTAATAATAATAATAATGATAAAAATAATCACAATGATAATAATAAAATAAGATGATAACATTATTAATAATAATAATAATAATAATAATAATAATAATAATCATAATAATAAAAAAAATAATAATAATAATATCAACAACAATGACGATAATAAAACCAACAAATAACTCCACCAAAAAAGAAAATACAAAAAAAAGAAAAATAAATAAATAAATACAAAATAAACAAATAAATACAAAATAAACAAATCATACAAAATAAATAAATAAATACAAAATCAATAAATAAATACAAAATAGATAAATAAATACAAAATAAACAAATAAACACAAAATAAACAAATAAATACAAAATAAACAAATAAATACAAAATAACCAAATAAATACAAAATAAACAAACAAATACAAAATAACCAAATAAATACAAAATAAACAAATAAATACAAAATAAATAAATAAATACAAAATAAATAAATAAAAACAAAATAAATAAATAAATACAAAATAAAAATAAATAAATACAAAACAAATAAAACAACAATAACAAAAAAAAAAAAAATAAACGAAAATATTTCCATCCAAGCAAAATCCGAACAACATCCACTGCAACCTAGCAGGACGAGACTCAACCCAGCTATCCTGCGGCGGCGGCGGGCGGCCTGACTGCCTGCCTTTAGGAGTTGCTTGCCGTCGCGTCGCCCTGTCGTGGGAACTGGGGTCACGCTTGTTTATTTGCTTGTTGGGATGGGGGTGGAGAGGGTGGGGTGGGAGGGGTGGGTGTAGGGGGAGGTGGGGGGAGGTGGGAGGGGGGTGTTTGTGTATGTGGGGGGAGGGGGGTTTGAGAGGGGGAAGGGGGTGGGGTGGGGTGTTTGTGAGGGGAAGGGGAGGGGTGTTTGTGAGGGGGGGAAAGGTGTTTGTGAGTGTTGGGGGGAAGGGGTGTTTTTATGTGTATGCCTGGGGGGGAGGTATTTGTAAATATGTGTTTGTGTAAAAATAAACCACCCTCATCCATAAAATCTAAAACAAAAAAAATACAAAAAAAAAAATAGAAACAACAAAAAACAACAACAAACGAACAAACAAACAAAAAGCACAGACATGACCGACAGACACAGACAGCTAGCAAAGGTCACCGCAGCTCCAGACTGTGACTCTAGACATATCCCTGCAGTGAAAGGATCTAGTGAGAGGGGGGGAGACGGGGAGGGGGAGAGGGAGGGGAGACGGGGGACCGGGAGGGGAGACGGGGGAGCGGGAGGAGAGAGGGAGAGGGGTAGAGGGAAGGTAAAGGGGGGAGCGGGAGGGGAGATAGAGGGGGTAGCGGGGAGACAGGGAGGGGGAGAGGGAGGGGGGGAGAGAGGGGAGACGGGAAGGGGGAAGGTAAAGGGGGGAGAAGGAGGGGAGAGGGGGAGAGGGAGGAGAGGATGGATAGAAGGGATAAAGAAGAGGGAGGAAGGGGTAAGAATAGCGTGCACTCTCCTAACGCGCCTCGCCCCATCCAGCTGATCAACTCGTTCCAGCTACTCATCTCACCTATACTTGTACCCCCCGATTTCTAGGTCTTGCCCCGCTACTCCTATCCTTTGGCCCACCAGCCAAGGCTCTTGGTTTTTCTATCCAGACAACCGTTCTTTTTACGGATCGCGCGTCTGGCTCTTTTATTATGCCTCAGGGGGAAGCAAGAGGAGGAATGAAGGGATAGAACCCACCCCCCCTATCTTCTCCCCTGTCCGTGTTTTTCCTTCCGCTCCGCCTCCTAGTCGTGTGCACCTTACTCTTCAACCGTTATACGCGCGCGCTTGTTTCGCTCCCTGGATAGTGCCGTGTGGGGGGTGCTACGTGGTCCTTCCCCTGACTCCTCCGGCATTTTTATCGCCTTCTGGTCTCTTTCTCCGTATCTTCTTCTTCCTACTCACTCCTGTCACACCTCCACTCTTTTTTATTTTCTTCCGCCTTCTCGTTCCTGTTGTCGCCTTTCGATCCCCTCCCCCGGCACGCTCATTTCACTCTGATCCCCTCTTTCTTTTTGGTATTCCCATTGAGGAGAGGGAGGCCTTCCATTCAAGAGGGCGGTTAAAAGACAGGGAGAAGAGAGTGGGAAAATGTTCTTCACTGTTGGGACCCACACCTGCTCACTTTACCACGCCTTTCCTCACCTTCTCTTTCGCGTGTTGTTCCCCTTCTTTTGGCAGCGTAGTCTAGTTTACGCTTTTTTTCCGCTTTAATGCGTGCTCTGTTATAGGGGTGTTGAATGTCATACTAAGTATATGCTTCCTTGGTGACGTGGCCGTCCTATTAATCTTTGTAGATCTTGACTTCTGGTGGGTTTTGTTTTCTTGGCTTGCAGTCTTATTTCTCCCGCGCGCATTCCCACACTCGTTCAGCACTCTTCCCAACTAACACCACGCTGACGTCCTTCTGAAAACACAACACCCCTCTCCCGCTCCTTAGTTTTTCACGTCGACACCCCACTGATTATCGCTCGTGTTATGCTAGCTTGACCACCCCCTGTGTCTATCATGGTTGGGGTTTTTTTAATTGAATGTTGTAAATGTTATTAGAGGAGTGCATGAAGAGGGAGTTTGTTCATGCGTCTTTCTTATGTCTTCTTCCGCGGTCCGCACTCTTTTTTTGATTTATGTGTCTTTGTAAAGTGGTGTACCTTGTCTTTGGCGGGGTGGTTTGGCGTTTTTGTTTAAGAGTAGAAGGGATATAAGAGAAGGACTGGTGTTCCTAGAGGAGCGGGGGGGGGGTGGGTGGGGGGGGGGGGGGGGGGGGGGGGGGGGGGGGGAAGGGGGACTGGGATGCTTGGCAGACAGAGGCGGCGCCCGTGCAGAACAATTATACATTCTTGGCTCATCGAGGTTTTGTACACGTGTGCAGACTCAGACTCGCATCGGGGCTAAAAAACGGATAAATAGATCATCTTTAAACTAATACCGCGTAATTCGCCGAGTAGTGTAAACTGAAATATGAAAAAAAAGGGGTTTGTCGACCTGAGAAACAGACACACACTTACATTTTATTCTCTCTCTCTCTCTTTCTTCTTTTTTTCTCTCTCTCATCTTTCTCTCTCTCTCTCTTTCTCTCTTCTCCCCTTCTCCTCCTCTTCTCCTCTCCTCTCGCTCTCTCCACTCCTCCATCCCCTATCTCCCCTCTCCTCACCTTTCACTTTGCTCTATCTCTTCCATTTCCCTTTTTCTCTCTTTCTTCTCGCTTTAATTCTCTCTTCTTCCTCCTTTCTCTCTCTCTCCCTCCTTCTCGTCCTCACGCTCCTCCTCTTTTCTTTCTCTCATCTCCTCTTTCTCTCTCCTTCACACCCTCCGCCTCCTTTTCCTTCTCTCTCCCCTCCTCTCCTCCTCTTTCCCTCTCGCACTTCTCTTTCTTTTCTTCTCTCTTCTCTTTCTTTCCTTCTCCCGCTCCTTCTCTTCGCGTCTTCCCTCCATCCTTTGCTTCAGTTTCTCCTCCTTCTCACTTTCTCTCTCTTCTCTTCCTCCTCTCTTTCCTCTCTTCTTTCTCTACGCCCTCTCCCTCTCCCTCTCCCTCCCCTTCTCCCTCCTCTTCTTCCCTCCCTCCACTCCTCCTCCGTCTCTCCTTCCTCTTCTTCCTTTTTCTCTCACCCCCCTCCTCTCGCCCGCCCTCAATCATCCTCTTCTCCCCTCCTTCTCGATCCGTCTCTCCTCTCCATCTTCGAACCATCCCTCCCCCCTCTTCGGTTCATTCTTCTCTCTTCTTCTCAACTTCTCTTTCTTCTTCTTTCACTTCTTCCCTCTCCCGCCACTCCTCCCTCTTTTTTTTTTTTTTTATTTCCTCTCCCTTCCCCTTCCTCCCTCTCTCCTCCCTCTCCCTCTCTCCCTCTCTCTCCCCTCCCCCCGACCTTCGCACCCCCCCCCCACCTCCCCCCTCTCCTCCCCTCTCTCCTCTCCCTTCCCCTCTCTCTACTTTACCTCTCTCATGATCTCATCTTTTCCATTCTCCCTCATCCCTCTCTACTCTCTTCTCTCACTCTCCCTCTCCATCTCTCCTCTCCTCTCAGACCTCCGTGCTCGTCATCCCCCTCGCCGCCCCTCACCGGCCTACCACCCCCGCCCCCTCCCCCTCCCGTCGGCCCCTCTCGCCCTTTCCCCCCTCTCCTCGGTCTCTCCCCCATCATCTCGCTCTCTCCAGCGCCACTCTTCACCTTTTCATTTTTCTTTCAACTAAACTTTTCAAACTAACTTAATCGCAAGGCAGCCAACAGACGTCATGCTGCAACATGGCTTCAACAGACAGACAGACAGACTAATAGACAGACTATTAGATAATATCAGGCAACTGGCATTTCCTTTCCTCAGTGGTATTAGATAACAAGTTTCCCTGCATTTTTTCTGCCTATGTTTATATATATATATATATATATATATATATATATATATATATATATATATATATATATATATATATACATGTACATATACAT
>NW_028234443.1:4065051-4066722 GCF_977035675.1 Penaeus japonicus
AGAAAATGGGAAGGAATGATTTCGGGGATTTCCGTTCTGATGACGTCAGAGGATAACACTGAAAGTGAAGTCACGGGAGGTCGAGATAGTGTAAAAAAATATATTAGAAAATAGATATAGAATAATTAATGGTATGTATAAATGTATAAGTTCCCCTTTCTTTTTTCTCTCTCTCTCCATCTTCCCCTCCTCCCTCTCTCTCTCTTCCTCCACCCTCTCCCTCCTCTATATATAAATTATAATAAAAATATATATATAAAATTTATAATTTTAATAATATATATAAAACAACTAAAAACCAAAACAGATAATATAAACAACAGAAAACAAAACAAAGCAAAACTATGCAACAAGAACTAGAAACAACATCATGAAACAAACAAGCCCCCCCCCAAAAAAAAAAAAAAAAAAAAAAAAAAATAAAGTTTCCCCTCAAAATTTCCCCTCCCTACCCCTTTCCCCCCCTCCATCCCCCTCCCCCCCCCCTTTCCCCAAACCCATTGGCCACCCACCCTATCCCCTTCAATAGAGATTACCTGTCTGGGTTACTGGGTTACCAATCTATTGATTTCACTTGCACATCATTTCCTTTAGTTCATTGTACTTCATCAAACCTACACAGTTCTTCACGAAAATCAAAGAAAGTATTCACAATCAGTTTCGAGATGAAAAGGTAGTGAGCTGTGAGCATTAGGGACACTTAATAGATCTCCTTTTAATTAATAAAAAAAGTAAATACGATAATCATAATGTTAACACAAAACATGTACATCCTTCCGTCAATCTTAAACCAGAGATATACAGCGGTATATATAATGCATGACAAAACTAATAATAATAATAAAAAAAAACCACAACAAACAACAATAAAAATAACAATAACAACAATGATAACAAACCATCAAAAGAAACTTAACCTACGAGAAAAAGAGACGAATTAAACACCAAGCCGTCCCAGGGGAAAAAAGTTTCAAATGACACAAAGGGCTTTGTTGCCCCCGTTCTTACGTGATTGCAAGCAAAAGTTTTTCCCACTCGAAAGCCCGCTTGCCATGCGCTGACTAGGAAAAAGAAAAGGGAGGGATGGAGGGAGGGGGGATGGATGGTGTTTGAGTGGATGGATGGATGGATGGATGGATGGTTGGGTGGGTGGGTGGATGGATGGATGGATGGATGGACGGATAGATGGATGGGTGGGCGGGTGGATGGATGGATGGATGGATGGATGTGGTGGTTTGGGGGGGGTGGATGATGGATGGGTTGGACGATAAAAAGGGGTGGGTGGGCGGGGGGAAAGGAGGATGGGTGGATGGATGGGTGGATGGATGGATTTGGGGGTGGGGGGTGGAGGATGGATGGATGGTCGGATGATTGGGTGGTGGGGGGGCGGGTGGATGGATGGATGGATGGATGGATGGATGGATGGATGGATGGATGGAGAGAGAGAGAGAGTCCCCAAGCCATCCATATATCATCCATTTTCTAATTGATCTTCCCTTATCCCTCATTTTATCTTCACCAATTCCATAACACTATCACTACTTCGAGAAGAAATTTGTGCGTATGCCTATTTTTGTGATAAGGCTATTATCTAAATTTTAAAAATTCATAGCCTTTAATACTTTCCTTCTAATCCTTCCCACTCCACTCTCTCCCTCCCTCTCTCCCCAT
>NW_028234443.1:4079322-4081822 GCF_977035675.1 Penaeus japonicus
AAAAATAAAAAACTAAACAAACTACAACGACAGAAAGAGAGAGACAAAAAGAGAGAGAGAGAAAACAATCTCTAAATCTGTTGCACAGTTGACTCGCACCTTAACCTAGGTTCCATTATCAGCCAAACTATGCAAAACTGCCCAGTGACTCTGACTCTCTCGCGCGAGGTCAGAGGGTACAAGTCACGTGGGCGGGGGTAGGGGGGAGGTACGTGGTTTTCATACCCCCCCTCCCCCCCCTTTCGCCATTTCTGCCCTCTACCGGTGGCTGAGGTTAATGCATCATTCGCCAGTGACCTATTAAGCATTAGGTCACGGTGGCCCTTCCTTCATCCCCCTTACACGCTTACTACTACTACTACTACTACTAATAATAATAATAATGATAATAATAATAATAATAACAACGACAGTAATAATAAAGCTAACGATCAACAAGGGATATCAACACAGTCATCATTATCATCATGATTATTCACAATAAAAAAGGGAAGAAGAAGAAGGAAGAAGAAGAAGACGAAGGAAAAATATATATATATATATAACTGATCATTTGCAATAAAATAAGGAAGGAAGAAGAAGAAGAAGGAAGAAGGAGACGAAGGAAGCAGAAGAAGACGAAGGAAAAAGAAGAAGAAGAAGTAGAAAGAACAAGACGAAGGAAAAAAAAAATATATATATATATAACTTTCCCGCCCCGTAAACAAAAGTAAACAAAAGTTTTGCCAGATGGCACGCAAGGCCTTCCTGCCTGCCTTCCTCAACAACCCGCTCGCTCAAGGGTTACGTAACATGAAAATTAAAAAGACGAAGGAAAATAAAACTCAAACACTCACACACACACACACACACGAGAGAGTAAGGTGAGATGCCTGAAAACCTGTCAGATTTCCCGCAGGCGGTTGGGGGAATTTCTCTTCCTATTATCTTTCTCTTTCCTTCCACAACTCTCTCTCTCTCTCTCTCTCTCTCTCTCTCTCTCTCTCTCTCTCTCTCTCTCTCTCTCTCTCTCTCTCTCTCTCTCTCTCTCTCTCTCTCTTTCTCACTCATTTTTCACTGTTTTAATTTTTTTTCTCTCTTTCAGTCTCTCTGTCTCTGTATCTCTCTATCCTCCTCCTTCTCCTCCTCTTCCTCTTCCTCTTCCTCCTCCTCTTCCTCTCCCTCCTCCTCTTCCACCTCCACCTCCTCCTCCTCCTCCTCCTCCTCCTCCTCCTCCTCCTCTTCCTCCTCCTCTTCTTCTTCCTTTCTCCCTCTCCCTCTCCCTCTCCCTCTCCCTCTCCCTCCTCCTCCTCCTCCTCCTCTTCCTCCTCCTCTTCCATCATCTCCTCCTCCTCCTCCTCCTCCTCCTCCTCCTCCTCCTCCTCCTCCTCTCCCTCTTTCCCTCTGCGCGTTCGTGTCTCCCAATCCCCACGCGTGTTTACCCCGCACACACCACACGTGCAACGTACCAGCCGAGACACATCTTCTCCCACGAACACACCCACCCCACATCCAACCCCACCCTTTCCTGGAACAAGCAGCAAGCAATCACTCTCCCCCCCACATCCCCCACATCCCCCAACACCCCATAACATCCACCCCTAACCCCCCCTCACATCCCCACGGCCTACATCTCCTTCCCCCCTTCCCCCTACCCCCTCCATCACATCCCCCAACACCCCCCTCACATCCCCCAACCCCCCTCACATCCACCCCAACCCCCCCATAACATCCTCCAACCCCCCCCCATAACATCCCCACGGCCTACATATCCTCCCCCCCTACCCCCTACCCCCTACCCCCCTCCACCCCCACCCCATCCTCCTCCTCCACAACAAAAAAAAAAAGAAAGAAAGATGATGACGCAACACCAAGCACCTCAAGGCCACGATTCTACCTGTTTCGTGTGAGAATCCGTGACGCTGTTGCTTTAGTCTTCCAGGTGGTCAGTGGGTAAGGTAATACCGTGTGAGGGGGGAGGGGGGGCAAGGGAGGGGGAAGGGAGGGTGGAGGGGGTTGAATGGGGAAGGGAGGGGAGAAGAGGGGGGAAGGGAGAGTGGAGGGGGTTGAATGGGAAGTGGGAAAGGGGAAGGGAGGGGATTAAAGGGGAGGGTGTGTGTGTCGGGGGAGGGGGGTTGAGTAGGAGGGTGTGTGAGGGGGAAGGGAGGGGGGAAGGGGAGGGTGTGTGTGTCAGGGGGGGAGGGGGGGTTGAATGGGAAGTGGGAAGGGGGAAGGGAGGGGGAAGGAGAGGATGTGTGTCGGGGGGAGGGGGGTTGAATGGGAAGGGGAGAGGAGTAAGGGAGGATGGAAAGGAGGAGGGCAAGGGTGTGTGTGAGAGGGGAGGGGGGTTGTATGGGAGGAGGGAAGGGGGAAGGGGGGAAGGGGGAAGGGAGGTTGAGGGCGATAGGTGTTGTGTGTGAGTAGGAGGGTGGGGTTGTGTGTGGGAGGAAGGGGGGGGTGCATGTGTGTTTGTGTGTGTATGATGATAGTTAGGTAGACGTGAGTCACAGTAAACGCACAT
>NW_028234443.1:4084322-4094322 GCF_977035675.1 Penaeus japonicus
AGGAGAGAGGGAGTGAGGGGGAGGAGGAGGAGGAGGGGAAGGAGGAGGAGGAGGAATAGGAGGAAAAGAAAAGGAAGAGTAGGAGGAGGAGGAGGAGGAAAAAAACAATAAAATAAATCAGAAAGAAAAAGCGAAACAGAAAGAAAAAAAAAAACACACTAAATAAACAAGAAAAAAGCAGAAGTAGAAAAAAAAAAACCAAACAAACATAATCATTCCAGAAAAGAGAAGAAACAGACAGTTAAAAAAAAAAAAAAAAAAAAAAAAAAAAACACCAGTCCCCAGAACTCAGCATGACGTCACCCGAATACTCGCAAACAGATGGCGAAAAAAAGGGAAAAAAAGAAAAAAAAAGAAAAAGAAAGAAAAAAAAGAAAAAAAAAAGAAAAAGAAAAACAAGGAAAAAATAATACAATACAAAAATGAAAATGAAAACAAAACCACGATCAAAAAAGGAGAAACAAACATACACCATTATTGACATACATGGGATTTTCTTTTAAAAGCCACATATGAGGAAAATAGCCCACGTAGCTAACATATGATGACGCCTAAAAAATTGACCAATGCTTAGCAACTGTCCTCGTGATAAAAGTTTTTCTTTTTTCTTTGGTGAAAAAAAGGTCAGTGATTTATTTTTCTTAGATTTGTTCTTGAGTTGAAGTTGATCATTGGTATTATTGATATACAAGGGATGGAGAGAGGGAGGGAGGGAGGGAGGAAGGGAGGGAGGAAGAGGGAGGGAGGGAGAGAGGAAGGGAGAGGGAGAGAGGGAGGGAGGGAGAGGAAGAGAGAGAGAGAGAGAGAGAGAGAGAGAGAGAGAGAGAGAGAGAGAGAGAGAGAGAGAGAGAGAGAGAGAGAGAGAGAGAGAGAGAGAAATAAATAGATAGATAGATAGATAGATAGAGAGAGAGAGAGCGAATCCCCCTAACAGGCCAGGCAGCAGGTCAACAAGGCAGCCTGCACGAGCGGTCGGCCCTTTAACCACAACCATAGTCGAGGGAGAGGGAGAGGGTGAGAAAGAGAAAGACAGAGAGACAGAGAGACAGAGAGAGAGAGAGAGATAGAAAGAGAGAGAAATACAGAGAATCAGAGACAGAGAGAAAGAGAGACAGACATACAGACAGGGAGAGAGACAGACAGAGGGAGAGAGAGAAAAAAAAGAGAGAAAGAGAGAGAGAGAGAGAGAGAGAGAAAGAGAGACAGACAGACAGACAGACAGACAGACAGAGAGAAAGAAAGAAAGAGAGACAGACAGACAGACAGACAGAGAGAGAGAAAGAAAGAGAGAGAAAGACAGAGATAGAGACAGAGACAGAGACAGAGACAGACAGAGAAAGAAAGAAAGAGAGACAGACAGAGGGAGAGAGAAAGAGAGAGAGAGAGAGAGAGGGGCGGGCGGCGACGGCGACAGTGGCCTGTTGTTGTTGCCCCGGGTAGACAGGTCCCGGACACAGAAGGGAAAGGGGTTGTGGATCGCAGGTAAACCCAGCAACTTGTGACCTTAGTGGAAGCTGTTCGAGCGGGCTGGGCTGTTTCCCACAAAAAACGCCTCGTGCCCCGGGAAGGTAAGGGAAGGGGAAGGGAAGGGGAAGGGTAGGGGAAGGGAAGGGGGAGGGGAAGGACCTGCCCGCTGGTCTTCTGCGTCGCCTTTCGCTCGGTGGGTTTCTCTCTCGTCTGGAGGAGGAGGGGGGCGTGGGGGCGGGTGCAGGGGGGCGTGGGGGCGGGTGCTTTTTTTGTTTGTGGGGGGGGGGTGGAGAGGGGGAAGGTGTGTGCTTTATTGCAAGGTCAAGGGGTGTGTTGCTTTCAAAATGCGTGAATGATCACACACACACACACACACACACACACACACACACACACACACACACACACACACAAAACGTACATTCACGCGCGGGAGAGCCTCATAACAAGAGTACCGGTTCTCTAAAGGTTAAATCAGGTCATCGCTTCATTCTCCCTTTCCACCAAACCCCCCTCTCCCCCTCCATACTCCTCCCTTCATACTCCTAATCCCCCTTCTCCCTCCTCCTAGTCCCCCTTCTCCTTCCTCCTAGTCCTCCTTCTCCCTCCTCCCTTCCTCCTCCTAGTCCTCCTTCTCCCTTCTCCCTTTCTCCTCCTAGTCCTACTTCTCCCTCCTCCCTTCCTCCTCCTAGTCCCCCTTCTCCCTCCTCTTTTCCTCCCCCTAATCCTCCTTCTCCCTCCACCTTTCCTCCTCCTAGTCCCCCTTCTCCCTTCCTCCTCCTAATCCTCCTTCTCCCTCCTCCCTTACTCATCCTAGTCCTCCTTCTCCCTCCTCTTTTCCACCTCCTAGTCCTCCCTCTCTCTCCTTCCTCCTAATCTTCCTTCTCTCTCCTCCCTTGCTCCTCGTAGTCCTTCATATTCCTCTCTTCCTCCATCTACTCCTTCCTCTTTAGCCTTTATCCTGTTAGTCCACCTTCTCCCTCCTCTCTTCCTCCTCCTAATCCTCATTCTCCTTCCTTCCTTCCTCCATCTCCCATCTCCCTTCCTTCTCCTAATCCTCCTTCTCCTTCCACTTAGTCCTCCTTCTCCCTTTCTCCTCCTAATCATCCCTCTCTCTCCTTACTCCCCCTCCCTTCCCTGCACTCCCCCTCCCCCTCTACCCTCTACCCTCAACATAGCCACCAAATCTGCCCATTTCTCCCCCCCCTCTCCCCCTCCCCCCTGGCGTCTCCCTTCTCCTACCCTTTCTCTCCTCTCCCTCCATCTATGACTTCTCCCCTGCTCCCTCCTCCCCCTTCCTCCCCTCTCCCCTCCACTTCTCCCCCTCCCCCTTCCTCCCCCCTCCACTTCTCCCCCTCCCCCTTCCTCCCCCCTCCTCCCCTCCTTCTCCACCCTGCCTTCTCTGGAAATAGTATAATCTTATGAAACTGACTCGTCTTTGTTGACTATAATATTAGTGTTTACAAATACCTGTATCAACCATGTGTTCTAACATGTGTTTATTCAATATAGTCCTATTTTGTTAACTTCAATATAGTCTTATTCTGTTAACTGCAATATAGTCCTATTTTGTTAACTTCAATATAGTCCTATTCTGTTAACTTCAATATAGTCCTATTTTGTTAACTTCAATATAGTCCTATTTTGTTAACTTCAATATAGTCCTATTTTGTTAACTTCAATATAGTCCTATTTTGTTAACTTCAATATAGTCCTATTCTGTTAACTTCAACATAGTCTTATTTTGTTAACTTTGTTTATATGTTTATATATAATATCACCAATACATATTACTGTATTAATTCAATGATACTAATGATTAACTGCAATATTGTTGCAACTTATTGATGTTTCAAGGGGCCTTCCTAAGGGAGGAGATTACTCCTGGAGGACAAAGCCACTGAACTTCACATATACTTTAAGTGTTAACATGAATTTCTTTTAGCTAAATAAAAATATATGATTTTGATTCTGATTCTCGTCTCCCTCCCTCCCTTACTGCCTTTCTCCTCTTCTCCCCCTCTTGTTCTTGTTCTTCCTCCTCCTCTTCTTCTTCTTCTTCTTCTTCTCCTTCTTCTTCTTCTTCTTCTTCATTCTTCTACTTCCTCTTCTTCTTCCTCCCCTTCTCCTCCCCCTCCCCCCTCCTCCTCCCCCTCCCCCTCCCCCCTCCCCCCTCCCCCCCCTCCTCTTCCTCCCTCCTCCTCACCCTTGTTCCACTTCTTCTATTTCTATATAAAAGGTCGTTGTTGTCCTGTACCTGCAACATGTGCAACGACTTTCAACATTCAACATTCCGGCCAACCTTAAACGCTTTCCTCTAAAACGCGCGGACACCAAGACTCAGCTGATGGGTGTTGCCATATTATGATCATTATTATTATTTTGACTTTTTTTTTTTACTTTTTTTTTCTTTAGGTATCTAAAATCCTCTTGAATCTTGAAGACTATGATAACGAAAGACTCTATTACTTTCTTTAAATATTTGTTTGACTTTTATTTATAATTCTTACGTAAATTAAATAAAGGAAATACATTAAAGAGTGCAAGATCACACAAACGCAGAATCTAAATACGTAACAAAAAACAACGACTCAAATTAAGAGAGAGAGAGAGAGAGAGAGAGATAGAGAGAGAGAGAGAGAGAGAGAGAGATAGAGAGAGAGATAGAGAGATAAGAGAAGGGAGAAAAATACAAGAATAAATTTAGGTTTTTGGCAAGAGAGAGAGAGAGAGAGAGAGAGATGAGAAAGAAGAGAGAAAAATACAAGAACATAATTAGGTTTTTGGCAAGAGAGAGAGAGAGAGAGAGAGAGAGAGAGAGAGAGAGAGAGATAAGAAAGAAGGGAGAAAAATACAAGAACATAAATAAGTTTTTGGCATCTTCACACGAGAGAGAGAGAGAGAGAGAGAGAGAGAGAGAGAGAGAGAGAGAGAGAGAGAGAGAGAGAGAGAGAGAGAGAAAGGTAGATAGACAGAGATAGATAGAATGAGAGAGAGAACGATAGAGTGGGAGAGAAAGATAGAGAGAGAAAGAGATAGACAGATAGATAAATAGACAGACAAACAAACAGAAAGAGAGATCTGAGAAAGGGTATTTCAAATATACTCTCTCCTTCTCTCCGCCTAAGAAAAAAGGAAAAGAAAAACAAAATAACACAGCCATGCGTTCTCAATAGAACAAACAAAATAACAAATATATCATAAAGGGCAAATATAATAATAAAATATACCCCCCCCCAAAAAAAAAAAAAGATAAAACCAAAAATATACCGAGAACAAGAAAAGCCAATAACCGTTATAAAAAAAAACATTGATATTATATATCCACTAACAAAAAAACAAAAAAACATTGATATTATATATCCACTAACAAAAAAAAAAAAAGATATTATATATCCACTAACAAAAAAACAAACAAAAAAAAAACATAAAAGACACACACCTAAATGTAAGTAAACAAAACAAATTGACCAAAGGAAGAAACAAAAACAAAAACAAGTGTTCCTAACAACCATTTCTAGGTCACACTGATATATATATAAAAAAAAAAAAACATCATTCCCTCTCCAGAATGGACAATCCGTAAACGAAATCTTCTTATAATAACTATCTATAGATTACACTGATATCAAAAAAAAAAATCAAGAAAAAAAAGAAAAAAAAAAAACATACTAACAACCCCTCCTCCTTCCTACCTCCTTCCCCCTTCCTTAAGCTTGCCCCTCTCCCCCCCCCCCTCCTCCTCCTAGCCCTCCTTCTCCCTCCCCTCCCCCCTCTCTCCTCCCTCCATCTAGCCCCTCCCCCCTCCCTCCCCCCTCCTCCCCTCCCCCCTCCTCCCCCCTCCTCCCTCCTCCCCTCCCCTCTTCCATCTAGCCCCTCCCTCCTCTCTCCCTCCATCTAGCCCCTCCCCTCCTCCCCCCTCTCTCCCTCCATCTAGCCCCTCCCCCTCCCCTCCTCTCTCCTCCCCCCTCCCCCCTCCTCCCTCCTCCCCAAGAACGACCAATCTCAACAAAAAACTCTTTACAGGTCACGCGGTCAGCCAGCTCCAGCCAACTACACATTGAGGTCGGGTACAGTCGTGAACAAAAAAAAACCTGAATGTCAATTGTTCGAGGAGGCCCCCATTTGCATACCCGTGGTACTGAAACAGAATGGGTCACATACTGTGTACTATGGGGTTTATGTAGTTACAGATTGTGTATGGGTGTGTGCTGTGGGGCTTAGATAGTTACAGGTTGTGTTTCTGTGGGGTTTATATCGTTACAGGTTGTGTACGGGCCTGTGCTGTGGGGTTCATATAGTTACAGGTTGTGTATGAGTGTGTACTTTGGGGTTTATATCGTTACAGATTGTGTATGGGTCTGTACTGTGGGGCTCATCTAGTTACAGGTTGTGTATGGGTGTGTACTATGGGGTTTATACAGTTACAGGTTGTGTACGGGTGTGTACTGTGGGGTTTATATCGTTACAGGTTGTGTACGGGTGTGTACTGTGGGGCTCATCTAGTTACAGGTTGTGTACGGGTCTGTGCTGTGGGGTTTATATCGTTACAGGTTGTGTATGGGTGTGTACTGTGGGGCTTATATAGTTACAGGTTGTGTACGGGTCTATGCTGTGGGGTTTATACAGTTACAGGTTGTGTATAGGTGTGTACTTTGGAGCTCATACAAATACAGGCTACACATTTGTGTTTACTGTGGGTCATATACAACCACAAATTTATATGGATGTATACTATCGCTAACATATAAAAACATACCTTATATGTATCTGTACTTTCACACATACCTACATTTAACTTCTTTATTATTCTGCTTGTTTTTAGAGACACGATTATGATGGATGAAATGTGTACCGCAATTCACATAGCCTTGTCATCATACTCATAATAGCTAAAAGGTGCAATTTGCAATTTTCATTCAATTTGCAATTGCTACATTTTTCTCTCATTTTTCATACTGTTATTGCATTTTACTGCATTCATGGTTTACCGTTTTATTATCTGATTTTATATCGTATATATGTATACGTTATATTTCCAAATATCGTTGTTTTCTTTTAAATTGCACATTGCAATTGTCTCGACGTATTTGATATATGTATGTATGTATATATATATATATATATATATATATATATATATATATATATATACATATATATATATATATATATATAATATGTATACATATATATATATATATATATATATATATATATATATAGATAGAGCGGGAGAGAGAGAGAGAGAGAGAGAGAGAGAGAGAGAGAGAGAGAGAGAGAGAGAGAGAGAGAGAGAGAGAGAGAGAGAGAGAGAGAGAGAGAGAGCGAGAGAGAGCGAGCGAGTGAGAGGGATAGATAGATAGAGAAAGAGAGCGAGAGAGAATGAGAGACAGAGAGACAGACTAGCAACTCAGAACCTGCAACATATGCAGAGCCATTAAGGTAAGGTAGGTTAGCGGACTATAAATCACTCGCTATCATTAGCAGTGACGTTGCATTGACGTATTTTCTTTGTCAATTTATGTTTTTTTGTTCTTTTTTTTTCACTCCCATTTTGTCACTTATATCCATACCCGAATTAATCATCATTGCACCCATAAAAATCTAGTGACTCATTGTTATTTTCTTGTTGATAATCAATAGCGGTTATCGAACAGGCAATGTGGGAGGAGTTGCTAGATACGTCGAGTGGCTACAATTTAGCGCAAAATCGCTAACATGGTCGCAGAAAAACAAATGCTAGTGAGAGAGAGAGAGAGAGAGAGAGAGAGAGAGAGAGAGAGAGAGAGAGAGAGAGAGAGAGAGAGAGAGAGAGAGAGAGAGAGAGAGAGAGAGAGAGAGAGAGAGAGAGAGAGAGAGAGAGAGAGAGAGAGAGAGAGAGAGAGAGTGAGAGAGAGAAAGAGAAAGAGAGAGAGAGAGAAGAGAGAGAGGAGAGAGAGAGAGAGAGAGAAAAAAAAGAGAAAGAGAGAGAGATTAAGAAAAAGATTGAGAGAAACACAACAAAACAAAACCCACAAAAAAAAAAAAAATCCAAACCAGTCTTTTAAAGCAAGCAAGCAAGCATAAACACCAGAGGAAGCAAGCAACAGAGAAGGCCAGTTCTCGTGGTAGAATCTGACCAGTCGAGAACGTGTATAACAGGTCTGCTGTTTAGGCTGCCGATGCAGAACAGCAGCAGAGCATTCGCTTGCCCTTGCTCATAGGAAATGCTCGCTTACTGAGCTAGAGTATAGTACGTATCTATATCTATAATTAAGTCTATCTGTCTATCTATGTATGTATCTATATCTATAATTATGTCCTTCTATCTATTTATGTATCTATGTTTCCATCTATATATCTATATGTATAATGTCTATATATGTATGTATCTATTTATCTATCGATGTATCTATATCTATAATTATGTCCTTCTATCTATTTATGTATCTATGTTTCCATCTATATATATATATGTATAATAATGTCTATCTATCTATCTATCTATTTATCTATGTATCTATCTATGTATCTATATCTATAATTATGTCCTTCTATCTATTTATGTATCTATGTTTCTATCTATATATCTATATGTATAATCATGTCTATCTATCTATGTATCTATTTATCTATCTATGTATCTATATCTATAATTATGTCCTTCTATTTATGTATCTATTTTTCCATCTATATATCTATATCTATAATAATGTCCACCTCCCTATATATGTATCCATTTATCCATCCATATATCTATATCTATAATCAAGTCTTTCCATCTAAATACGTATCCATTTATCTATCTATGTATCTATTTATCTATCTATGTATCCATATAACTATCTATACATCTACATCTATAACCACACCCACACCGACTCACGCAATCTACCCAAAGTTCAAAACGACCAAAATTGAACAACGACTCACTCAAAGCTCAATGGTCGCACATCGGCACACCACCTGAACCACCTGAACCACCTAAACCATCTGTGCCACCTACTGTATACTCTCGCAGGTGGTCTATTCATCTAACGCCAGGCCGCTCCCTCCGTCAACACTTACCTGTGGAAGGAAGATAAATTATTATTAAGAGACAAAGGTGGAGAGGAGAGAAAGAGGAGAGAAAGAGGAGAGAAAGAGGAGGGGGAGGGGGTTGAGGGTGGGGGAGAAAGAGAGGAGGGAGAGGAGGTTGAGGGTGGGGAGGGGAGATGAAGGGGGGAGGAAGGGAGGTATGGAAGGAGGGAGGGAGAGGGGGGGGAGAGAAGAGAGAGAGAGAGAGAGAGAGAGAGAGAGAGAGAGAGAGAGAGAGAGAGAGAGAGAGAGAGAGAGAGAGAGAGAGAGAGAGAGAGAGAGAGAGAGGAGGGGGGGGAGGGGAGGGGGAGAGGAAAGGGGGAAGAGAGAGAGAGAGAGAGAGAGAGAGAGAGAGAGAGAGAGAGAGAGAGAGAGAGAGAGAGAGAGAGAGAGAGAGAGAGAGAGAGAGAGAGAGTGTGGGAGAGTGAGGGAGGGAAGGAGAGAGGGAGGAGAGGGAGAAAGGGGAAAGACGGAAGAAGGGAAGGGAGAGGAACATAGAGAAAAACAAAGAGAAGGAGAGAAAAGAGAAGGAAGAGGTAGAATAGAAGTAAAATAAAAAGAAAGAGAAGTAAAAGAATAAGGAGAAACAGGAAAAGGATGAGAAGAAAGAAAAAGAAAGAGAGGAAGGAAGGGAAGAGGGAAGGATGAGAAGAAAGAAAAAGAAAGAGGAAAGGAAAAGAAGAGAGGTAGGAAGGGAAGAGGGAAGATACAAAAAAAAACAAAAAAAAAAAAACAAGCAAGGGGAGAGGAAGCTACAACAGGACTGAAAAAATAAACAAGCAAACAACACGGATATGTCTTACTTAGTCTTACATTTTTTTATCTAATTCTTTCTTCTCTGTTATCTTCTCTTACCTGGCATTGAAATCTGAATTCGTGTTACATTCTTATCGTCTGTTCTCTCTGTCTCTATCTTTATCTTTCTTTTTATCTACTTATTTTATTTTCCCTCAGTTCCTTTTTTTAATTTCTCTATTTTTCTCTATATTTTTTCTCCCCCTTTCTCTGTCTCTGTCTCTCTCTCTCTCTCTCTCTCTCTCTCTCTCTCTCTCTCTCTCTCTCTCTCTCTCTCTCTCTCTCTCTCTCTCGCTCTCATTATGATCAATTAGTGTCGATAAGAGAGTAATAAAGACGTATATACAATACATAATGTCTGTCTGTCTGTCTGTCTGCCTCTCATCTCTCTCTCTCATCTCTCTCTCTCTCTCACACACACACACACACACACGCACAAGCACAAGCACGAACGAGGTTACGACAGGGGCGGAGGGGGATGGGTGGGTGGTAGTGGTATGGGGGGACTTGGAGGCGGAGAGGGGGTAAGGGGGGTGGGTGTGGGGGGGGGGGATAGGAGCAGGTGTGGCGTTCAAGTTCTTGCGAAGGAAGTCAGGTGAACGACCTTTTCCTTGTCGCTTGAACTTGGCATTGGGGAGGGAGGAGGGAGGAGGGGGAGGGGGAGGGATGGGGAGGAAGA
>NW_028234443.1:4104322-4109322 GCF_977035675.1 Penaeus japonicus
GCGGAGCTTCATTCTAACTAAAGGTAAATTTTGAAGTGTTTATTTTGCATTGAGATCGAATCCTTAATTGTCTGTCTCTTTTTTTCTTCTTCTTTTTTTTTTTTGTCTTTATTGTTTTGTGATTTTATTTGGTTTTATTCTCAAGGTTTGTGTAGGATTCGTGAGCGGAGGTTGGGGAGGAGGGAGGGAGGGAGGGAAGGAGGGAAGGAGGGAGGAAGGGAGAGAGGGAGAGAGGGAGGGAAGGAGGGAGAGAGAGAGAGAGAGAGAGAGAGAGAGAGAGAGAGAGAGAGAGAGAGAGAGAGAGAGAGAGAGAAGACAAGACAAACACAAAGCTCAAAAGAAAAAGAAAAAGAAAAAAAAAATTGAACGAAATTCAAAGAATCAGATATAAACGAACATAAACGAAATAAAAAAAAAGACCGGCAGACAATGATGATTTAAGAAAAAAAATCTCGCTCACCCTAGAGGCATAAGCTGCAGAATTCATGGTCACCATAAAAAAAAAAAACAAAAAAAAACAGGCAGATGCAAGCAAATCGATCCAAAGCACAATAAGGAAAGAACAAAATAAATATATCGTTCCATTTCCAAGCAGCTTTTTTCTTCAGCATGAATGATAATCCTTTTACTACCGACATAAATAGCGAAATTAAATCGTAGCATTTAGGAAGTTTAGAAAACGTATATCTTTCATTTATTTATCTTAAATCTCCATTTTTTTCCTTTTTTATCTACTATTTTTATTTCTTCTACTGTTTTTTTTTCTCCTTTAACATCTCTTCTTTTCACCTTCTTCCTCTCTTCTCCGCCCTCCCCTTCCTCTCTCTTATCTCTCCCCTCTCCCACCAACTCCCCACCCTCCTCCTCCTCCTCCTCCACCTCCATTCCTGCACCACATTTTTTTCTTCTTATCCCCCGGTTACTCCACCCCCTTCCCTCCCCACTCCATTCCTCTTCCACCTCCACCATCACCCCCAGTCTTCTCCTCCCCCTCCTCCCTTCCACCATCCACCTCCCCTCCTACACCACATCTTCACATCCCCCTCTTCCTCCACCTCCCCACTCTCCACCCATCTTCCTCCCCCTCCTCCCTTCCACCATCCACCTCCCCTCCTACACCACATCTTCACATCCCCCTCTTCCTCCACCTTCACCTCTTCCTCCTCCACCTCCCCACTCTCCACCCATCTTCCTCCCCCTCCTCCTTTCCACTTCCAACCCTTCCTCCACCAGCTCCCCTTCCACTTCCACCCCTTCCTCCACCACCTACCCCTCCACCCACCTCCTTCCCTCGACCTCCACCCAACCACCCTCCTCCTCCTCATCATCATCATCATCTTCTTCTCAACCCTCTTCTTCTTGCAGATCCAGACCAGACTTCAAAGCAGCAAAAAACACCCCGTGTTCTGTGCCTTGCTCTTTCACACAACCCCAACCAAGTGCAGGATCTAGCGAGTGTAATCCATGGAGGAGGAGGAGGAGGAGGAGGAGGAGGAGGAAGAAGAGGAGGAGGAGGAGGAGGAGATGGAGGAGGAGGAGGGGGAAGAGGAGGAGGGGGGGAGGAGGAGGGAGAAGAGGAGGAGGAGGGAGAAGAGGAGGAGGAGGGAGAAGAGGAGGAGGAGGGGAAGAGGAGGAGGAGGAGGAGAAGGAGGAGGGGGAAGAGGAAGCAGATAAGGAGGGGTAAGGGAGGGGGAAGGGGAAGAGGAGGAGCAGGAGGAGGAGGGGGAGGAGGAGGAGGAGGAAGAGGTGGAGGAGGCGGAGGAGGAGGAGGAGGAGGAGGTGGAGGCGGAGGAGGATGAAGAGGAGGAGACGAGGAGGTAGAGGGGGAGATAAAAGATGAAAAAAAGGAGGAGATGGAGGGGAGGGGTGGGAAGGGGAGTGGATAAGAAAAAGAGGAGGAGGAGAACAAGAGGAAGAATAAGAAGAATGAGGGGGAGAAAGGAGGACAAGGAGAGAGACATGACAAGGGAAAAAAAAGCCAACACAAAATATCATCATTACCAGCATCACCAAAATACCACACAACAATACTCATCCAACAACCATTCACAACAACAACAACAACAATACCAACATTGATATCAGCACCAGCCACTCACTACTCAATACAGACGACCTTTAAAACCTCTTACCTACTCCAACCTAGAGAGAAAATCTGCCAAGCAACACTGACCAAAGACTATGCTTACGATTAAGAAAGGGCCAATTTAGAGGCAGAGTTAGTAGACAATGCTGGCCAGGGTATAATTCCCTGTCGATATTTACTATCGAGGGTGCCTTTTACTCACTCTTACACGCGCACGAACGTATGTGGCGTGCGTGCAAGATTTGAATGGGTGTGTGTATGTGTTTTATATATATATATATATATATATATATATATATATATATATATATATATATATATATATATATGTATATATGTATATATATATATATATATATAATATATGTGTGTGTGTGTGTGTGTGTGTGTGTGTGTGTGTGCGTGTGTGTGTGTGGTGTGTGTGTGTGTATGCTTACTTATACAAACAAACACACGCACACGTAGGCGCGCACACACACACACACACACACACACACACACACACACACACACACACACACACACATATATATATATATATATATATATATATATATATATATATATATATATATATACATACATATTCATATTGTTATGTATATAGATTTCACGTGGTAAAGAAACACAGTATACAAAGGTTTTCATACGACAGAAGAAACCTCAAGAAAAATGGCGACTCCACAGCCAAGCCCACTGATTTAATATATACCTTAGAATAACATTACCAACTCTCCTCTAATTCTCCTTTATCAATTGTCGCCATTCACACTCGCCACCCCTCGCCCACTCCCAGGCCCCTCATCCCCACCCTCTTTCTACCCAAACCCTTAAGGGGTTAAACGCCCACCAACCCTCCCTCCCAACTCCCACCCTCTTAAACACCTCTCCCCCCTCTCTTTACCCAAACTCTTAAACGCCCACCGCCCCTCCCTCTCAATCCCTAGCCTCTTAAACACCTCCCCTCTCCTTCCCCACCCCCCTTAAATACCACCCATCCCTCCTAACCCCCTCCCCCCTTAAATACCACCCCATCCCTCCTAACCCCCCTTAAATACCACCTCCTCCCTCCCCCCTCACTCCCAACCCCCACCCCCTTAAATACCACCCCATCCCTTCCCCCTCACTCCCAACCCCCGCCCGCCTTAAACGCCACCCCCTCCCTCCCCCATCCCTACCCACCACCCACCACCCCAACCGCCACCAGCTCTGCGAACCTGCCTCCGTTTAGACGCAGAGCCGCTCGTCGGGTTAAGATATTCAATTGATTATGTCGCTTGGCTCTTCAACCACCGGCCTAATTGTATTAATTTCCATTGAGGGCGGATGAAAATGGTAAGGGTCATTTGTAACCATCAGTGAAGACATAATGAACTATGGGCTGGGTGGTATATGACTTCGGGGAGGCGGCCGATAGGAGGTTTTAGAGTGGAAAGGGGAGGGAGGGAGGGAAAGAAAGGGAGGGAGAGGGGGAGGGAGAGGGGGAGAGAAAGGGGAGAGGAGGGAGGGATAGATAGGGAGGGAGAGAGGGAGAGGGGGAGAGAAAGAGAGAGAGGGGGGAGGGAAAGGGGAGATGGAGGGATAGATGGAAGGAAGGAGGGAGGCAGGGAAGAAGAGGAGGAAAAGAGGGAGGGAGGATAAGGGAGAGGAAGAAGGATAGGAAAAGAGAGAGAGAAAGTGCAAATGTTACATATATTCCGTTCCCTTCAAAGGACACAAAAACAATTGCCTCATAAATAATTTTACCGCTTTCTAAACCGCAGTCATAAAGTACATTACAAACAATTGCAATATAAGGATCTCTCACTCACTGCCTCATTAGTACTGACAGCTTTAAACATGTAAGTATTCAACTTTGGTTATTCTGCAATTTCTCGAAACCCTCTAATGAGTTTACGATATGCTAACTAGTCAATTAAAACTCAATTTGTAATTGCTTTTAAACTCCAACAAAAATTTCACAACTACACAAAGATACGTTCATCATTTACATTAATTCCTGGTATTTAATTAAATTTAACTAGTAAGTGTCTCGCAAGAACCTTAAAGATAATAAACAAATTACTAACCCATAATGTTATCATTAAAATCGCATTCCCAAAGAAAGTGACCCAAGAAAATAAATTCCAAATAAGAGTAATTTCAAAACATCACTAACCATTGAGGGTGACCCTTTAAGAATAATTCGAAATGAGAGTGACCCTTAAAGACCAATTCCAAAGACCCTTAAAGACCAATTCCTTAAAGACCAATTCCAAAGACCAATAAAAACATATTCCTAATTTAATGAATATTAAACTTAAAAGACCAGATCCCAATTATCCGAATTCCAAGTGAAAATGATCCCGAAAAGACCAGATCCCAATTATCCCAATCCCAAATGAATATTAAACTTAAAAGACCAGATCCTAATTATCCCAATCCCAAATGAAGATGACCCCGAAAGAACCAGATCCCAATTAGTCCAATCCCAAATGAAGATGACCCTTAAAAGACCAGATCCCAATTATCCCAATCCCAAATGAAAATGACCCCGAAAAGACCAGATCCCAATTATCCCAATCCCAAATGAAAATTACCCCTAAAAGACCAGATCCCAATTATCCGAATTCCAAGTGAAAATGATCCCGAAAAGACCATATCCCAATTCAAAATTAAAGTGATCCTTAAAAGACCAGAACCCAATTATCCCAATCCCAAAATGAAAATGACAATTAAAAGACCAGATCCCAATTAACCCAATCCCAAAATGAAAATGACCCCTAAAAGACCAGATCCCAACACAAGACCCCTTTGGAAACCTCTCCCCAAAAGGAATCCTCGTGGAAGCTCCCCAGAGTGTCACAGCATGACTTGAGAGCGTCCTTCTGGCTTCACTAATTCCCGTCGCCACGTTGACCCTTCCGATTGACGT
>NW_028234443.1:4116822-4121318 GCF_977035675.1 Penaeus japonicus
TCAATTTCCTTATGGCATACATCGTTCACCTTTCATTGCAGACCCAAGTTCATTTTGCAAGAACAATTACGTTGCAGCGCCCAATCACTTTCATTGACGAGCAAATTACAGCAATGCAGTTTCATTAAGACTAATAAAACAAACGTAATGTTTATCACTGGCAGAGCAAAACAATGACTTGTTTTTGTTTTATTGCACATTCATTGCATCAAATGAATAGCATATCCATATAAACACTTATTATTCCTACTTATAAATGTTGAAATAGTAACGTATCTTTAAATAAGTAGAAAATAAGTGAATGCATATCATCCTATTCAAGCAGAATAGCACCGAATTTTTTTTTTTTTTTTTAATCACAACGGTTAGTAAATCAGTAAAGAACATCAAACAGAATAGAGAACGAAGAGGAAGAGAGAAAACCTTGTTCTTGATAGGAAAGAAAGAGGAAGTTTAGATCTTTTTTTAGACGAACGTAAACAAATGCAGACATGAGAGAGAGAGAGGACATCAACACGTTAAAATTTATCTTTTATATCTTATCTATACTCCCTTTCCCCTTCACATTCGCTGACGAAATGCCTACTCCTCTTTCTTCACTATGGTTATAGATTGTGATAATAATAATTGACAAAAGGATACGAAGAAGAACTTAAATTCAACATGTCAATAACTTACCAGTGAACAGGTGTGTCTAGTCACGTGACGCCGGGGTTTCAGGTGCCGACAATCGGATTTTTTTTTGTTTTTTTTCTGTTCTCTGCTTCTAAGAAGGTTCTCGAAGGAGAGAGGAGAAGAATTTTTCAACGTCGGTAGATCAGGGAAGAGTAACAAGAAGTAAGGTATATACTTCTCTTTCTTCTTCACTTTCTCTCTCTCTCTCTCTCTTTCTCTCTCTCTCACTCTCTCTCACTCGCTAACTGTTGCGAGGTAGAGCGAGTCGAGTCAGAGATGTGCCACGTTCAGAACACAAAGTTTGTTTTGCTTCTGAGAGCCTTCCTTGCGAACCAGTCTTTTCTTTTTTTTAACAGTTTCCCATCAGTTGAGAAACGTGGAAGGGGAGGTTAAAAAACCAAACACAACTATAGCCTCAAAGCAGATAAAAAAAAGAAATGACAACTGCCAGAAAAGACAGAAAAACCCCCTTTTAAAAAAAAGGTAAAAACAAAAAACAAAAAAAAACTGAGACCAAAAGATCTACAAAAAATATAAAACCACGAGCGGAGGTGGCAGGCAAGGAGGGAGCAGCGCGCGAGCCGGACGTCCTCCCGCTTCAACAGCTAAGCTGATACTGGCACCGACGTCGGAGGCGAGTGATGAGCACGAGCGAGCGAGCGAGCGAAAAGAGCGAGCGAAAGAGCGAGCGAGCGAGCGAGCGGCCGACGCGTTCGTTCTGTCGCGCTCACGTGAAGGAAAGAAGGTAGTTGCGAGCGAGCGATTCAAGGTGACTCCGTAAGTGAGCATCATGTGTTGTTGTTGTTTTTTTTTGCGATTACCATGGGTGAGCTAATGGCGATTATTTAGGCAGTCGGAGAAGGAGTCTAGGGATTGGTGTGTGCTTTCCAAGCTGTCAAGGACTGGGGCTGTGGTGGAAGAGGCTCGTCCATCGCATGGGAGGATTTTCCGTTGGTCGATTTCTCTACATGCACATAGGGGGGTGCATACATACATATATACATATATGTATGTATGCATTTATATATATGTATATATTTATGTATATATGTATGAATATATATGTATATATATACTTTTTTTTTATATGCATAATTATCATATATACTATATATATTTATATATTATAGATATATATATATATATACATTTATAGATGTTATATGTATTATGTATTTATATTTTTATAATTTATATTTATATATATTTGTTATATATATATATGTATATGTTGTATAGATATTTATTACAGTATATGTATTGATATATATATATTATATATATAATATATTTAGATATATTATATATATGTATAAAGATATAAATGCATATATTGTTTATGTACATTAAAGTATCTATATACATTATATAGTATATATATTTATATATTTATTTACAATATTAGATATATTATATTATATATACATATATATATATATATATGCATATATATTGACAATATATAGATTTACATATTTTATATATATATATATATTTATATATATATATATTTTTATACATATCTAATACTACATTTATATACACTCTCAGTGTGTGTGATGTGGGTTGTATTCATATTTGTTATATATATGTATACATGCACATATATGTATTTGGTTATATATACAAATTTGTACCTGTACAGTTCAGTTGTATATATATATATATATATATATATATATATATTATATGTTATATGAGAGAGAGAAGAGAGAGATGTATATATATTGTTATATTTTTATATATATATATATATACTAAATATATATATATAATATTATATTATTTACATATATTGTATGTATAATATATGGGTTTGTCTATGTATATTATATTTATATATTGTATATATATATACATATATATGTATGTATATATACGTGTATGTATATATATATATGTATGTATATATACGTGTATGTATATATATATATATATATATATATATATATATATATATATATATATATATAAAACTAATCCCTATTTTCCCCTCTGTCCCATTCAGCTAACCCACCGTTTTCACCAATCGCCATTCATCTAACCCTTTTTCCCTTCCACGACCTTCAATAATGCGAACTTCTTTCACTAGTCTTATTCTAGTATGAATATGACCCCATTCTGTCCCTCCAGTCTCGTGTTATATTGGGTTTCAGGGTCACGCATAACGTATGGTAGATGATTCATCATGGCGTGAAGGTATTCAATATCTATTGTTAAGTGACTACCTTCAAAGCGGGGTTACTTGACGCCATATATAATTATTATTTATTTGTAAGTCTTCATACACAAACAGACACGATCACACACACGCAGAAATCCCCATATATTGCGAAATATCTATAGGAATAACGAGAAACAAAACCACAGTGCGAATAACGAGATTCGAAACCATGTGATGAACCATGTTGTGAAACAGCGCGGGATTTCAACGGAATTATGGACTCATCACATCACATAACTTCACAGCAGGCCTATGTTGCTGAGGTAGTGTGTGCTGAATATGCAAGTGATAGGAAGTCAGTTTTGGATTTTTATTTTTTGTGTTATTACTTTAGTTTAGAGTTTTCTTAGTTGGTTTGTTCTTGCTATGATGTTATGTTGTTATGTCTATTGCTATGTTCTTTGGTATTGATTTTTCATGTTCGTGTTCATTCCACCGGCATGATATATATATGTATATATTGTCATTACTTTGATGTAATCAACCTAACCTTCATTCCTTAATTGTTTCGTCATTTTGATGGTTACGTTCTAAACATTTTTTTTTTTTTCAGTATCAAATTTCGTTATCATGTAATTACTCGTATCATTTTCAATAACGTGTCCTTGTTACGCTCTTAATTGTGTCCATTATCCTGTCCTAAATATAGACTTGATATCATATTCTAACTTTATTATCATCAGTTCAGTCATTCCTCTTGTTTGAGTAATTTAATAATTTCAACGTCACATTTTATAAAGGAACTTCATATCATCTTAAAGTTTACGCTCTTTTGTAAGTGATTATTCAGAATAGCACAACATGGAAACAGAGAAAACTAAAGTATTGGCGATAAAGAACCATAAAAGAGAATTATTGGATATAAAGAGTAATCTTCGCAAAGTAATGGTAAGTCGGCAATTGCTTATCAAAGTCCGCGGATCTACAAAGCCCGGCAGCGCTTCATGCTCTGACAAAGGCCAACTAACGTACAGTACGTATATTCTTGCAACGATGGTAATGATAATAATGATATTGATAATGATGATAATAATAATGATAATAACAATAATGATTACAATTATAATAACCATAATGATAATAATAATAATTACAATTATAATGATAATAATAATAATAATAACAGTGATGATGATGGTGATGGGGATGATGATGATAACGATAATAATGATAAAACAATAATAAAGATAATGAAAAAAAATAAGGAATACAAAAATAGATATCACACAGATAACATATATTATTTTTCCAACTTTTAACTCCTATTAATCTTTTGAAATCATTTCATCCAGATGTTTCTCAAAAGATAAAATTGACAACGATATATTGCAAAGAAACTTGCAAATCACCTGGATATTGAGAAGACTTGAACTAGGATTTAAAATAACTGATTGTAATTTGATCCAAGGGCCCCTTGATCAGATTAATTTATTGCAATAGAAGTCTTTGATTAAGGAGAGGTATTGCGGTTTAAGATTTCCCCGTCTCTTCTTTTTGCATGAATGTGTATTTTAAGGATATGATATTGCAATGAATGGCAAGGTATTAAAAGAAAATACTACCTCCCTCTATCACACACACTCACTCACTCACACAC
>NW_028234443.1:4126418-4136418 GCF_977035675.1 Penaeus japonicus
GAGGTGGTTTGGTGGTGGAAGAGGAGGAGGAGGAGGGATGGTTTGGTGGAGGAGGTGGTTTGGTGGAGGAAGATTTTGGTGGTGGAGGTGGTTTGGTGGAAGAGGGGAAATGAATTGGTGGAGGAGGAGGAGGTGGTTTGGTGGAGGAGGAGGAGGAGGTGGTTTGGTGGAGGAGAAGGAGGAATATTTTGGTGGAGGGGGTGGTTTGGTGGTGGAGTAGGAAGAATTTGGTGGAGGAGGAGGGATGATTTGGTGGAGGGAAGGTTTGGTGGTGGAGGTGGTTTGGTAGTGGAGGAGGAGGAGGAGGAAGTGGAAGATTTTGGTGGTGGAGGTGGAGGAGGAAGGATGGATGGGTGGAGGAGGAGGAAGAATTTAGTGGAGGAGGTGGAATGAATTGGTGGAGGAGAAGGAGGAATATTTTGGTGGAGGAAGAATAATAATTTGGAGGAGGAGGAGGAACAATCTGGTGGACGCTGAACAGTTTAGGTGGATGAGTAATAAGTTGGTGGAGGAGGAGAAAGAATTTGGTGGAGGAGGAGGAAAAAGTGGATGGTACAGTAAGGGTTTAGGTGGAGGATGAACTGTTTGGTGGAGAAAGCACAATTTGATGGTGAAGCAAGAACAGCTTGGTGGACGAGAACAGTTTATAGTGGTTGACGGAGAACAAAGTGGTGGAGGAGAGAACAGAGCAGGAAAAACAGTTTTGTGAAGAAAGAACAGTAAGATATTGGAGAAAGAACAATTTGATGGAGGAATAGCTTAGTGGAGAAACGAATTGGTGGAGAAAAAATAAGTTGGTGGAGAAATATCAAATTTGTTGAAGAAAGAACAAACTGGTGGAGAAAGATCAATTTGGTGGTTGAGAGAACAAATTGGTGGTTATGGTGGTTGAGAGAGAACAGTTTGGTGGTTGAGAGAGAACAGTTTGGTTGTTGAGAGAGAACAGTTTGGTTGTTGAGAGAGAACAGTTTGGTGGTTGAGAGAGAACAGTTTGGTGGTTGAGAGAGAACAGTTTGGTGGTTGAGAGAGAGAACAGATTGGTGGTTGAGAGAGAACATTTTGGTGGTTGAGAGAGAGAACAGATTGGTGGTTGAGAGAGAACAGATTGGTGGTTGAGAGAGAACAGTTTGGTGGTTGAGAGAGAACAGTTTGGTGGTTGAGAGAGAACAGATTGGTGGTTGAGAGAGAACAGTTGAGTGGTTGAGAGAGAACAGTTTGGTGGTTGAGAGAGAACAGTTTGGTGGTTTGAAGGAGAAACAGATTATAGAATGGTTGAGAGAGAACAGATTCGGTGGTTGAGAACGAAGAACAGATTGGATGGTTGAGAAGAGAACGCAGTTGAGTGGTTGAGAGAGAACAGTTTGAAGTGGATTGAGAGAGAGACCAGTTTGGTGGTTGAGAGGAGAACAGGATTGGTGGTTGAGAGAGAACGTTGAGTGGTTGAAGAGAGAACAGAGTTGAGTGGTTGAGGAGAGAAACAGTTGAGTGGTTGATGAAGAGAACAGATTGGTGGTTGAGGAGAGGAACAGTTTGGTGGTTTGAGAGAGAAACAGATTGGTGGTTGAGAGAGAACCAGGCATTGAGGAGTGGTTGAGAGAGAACAGTTTGAGTGGTTGAGAGAGAAGCAGTATGGTAGGTTGAGAGAGAAAAAAAAACAGATTGGACGTGGTTGAGAACGAGAAAAAAACAGATTGGTGGTTGAGGAGAGATACAGATTGGTGGTTGAGAGAGAAACAGATAGGTGGTGCGAGAGAACAGATGGTGGTTGAAGAGAGAACAGATTGGTGGTTGAGAGAGAACCGTTTTGGTTGTTGAGAGAGAAACAGTTTGTTGGTTTTGAGAGACGAGAACAGTTTGGTGTTGAGAGAGAACAGTTTGGTGGTTGAGAGAGAAACAGTTTGGTGGTGAGAGAGAGAACAGATTGGTGGTTGAGAGAGGAACAGATTTGGTGGTTGAAGAGAGAACAGATAGAGTGGTTGGAGAGAAACAGATTGGTGGTTTTGAGAGAGAACAGATTGGTGGTTGAGAAGGAGAAACAGCTTGGTGGTTGAGAGTGAACAGTTTTGGTTGTTGGAGAGAGAAAACAGGTTTGGTGGTTGAGAAGAACAGAGAGAACAGTTTGGTGGTTGAGAGAGAACAGTTTGGTGGTTGAGAAGAGAACAATTGGTGGTTGAAAAGAACAGTGAGTGGTGAGAGTTGAGAGAGACAGATTGGTGGTTGAGAGAGAACCGTTGGTTGTTGGAGACGGAACAGTTTGGTGGTTGAGAGAGAGAACAGTTTGGTGGTTGAGAGGGAGAGAACAGATTTGGTGGTTGAAGTTGAGAGAGAACAGTTTGGTGTTGAAGAAAAACAGTTGAGAGTAGAGAAACAGATTGGTGGGTTGAGAAAGAAACACATTTTGGTGGTTGAGACGAGAGACAGATTGGGTGGTTGAGAGAGAACAGATTGGTGGTTGAGACGAGAGAAACAGTTTGAAGTGTTGAGAGAGAACAGATTGGTGGTTGTGAGAGAAACAGTTTTGAGTGGTTTAGAGAGAGAACAGTTTGAGTGGTTGAGGAAAACAAGTATGGTGGTTGAGAGCGAAGAAGATTGTTTGTTGGGTTTAGAGAGAAACAGATTGTGTTGAGGAAGAGAACACAAGATGGTGGTTAGAGAAGAGAAACAATTGAGTGGTTGAGAGAGAACAGTTTGGTTGAGAGAGAAAAACAGTTAGAGTGGGTTTGAGATGAGAACCTATTTGGTGGTGAGAGAGAACAGGTTGGGTGGTTGAAGAGAACAGTTTGGTGGTTGAGAGAGAACAGATTTGGGAGGTTGAGAGAGAACAGAATTGGTGGATTTGAGAGAGAACAGATTGGTGATGAGGTTTGAGAGAACAGATTTAGGTGGTTGAGAAGAGAACAGATTTTTGTGGTGGTTGAGAGAGAACAGATTGAAGTGGTTGAGAGAGAAAACAATGGTGGTTGAGAGAGAACAGATTTGAGTGGTTGAGGAGCGAACAGAATTTGGTGGTTGAGAGAGACACAGAATGTTGGTGAGATTGAGAGAGAGAACAGTTGAGTGGTTTGAGAGAGAACAGTTTTGTGTTGGTTGGAGGAGGAGACAGTTTTGGTGGTTGAGAGAGAACAGATTGGGTGGTTGAGAGAGAACACCAGATTGGTGGTGAGAGAGAACAGATTGGTGGTTGAGAGAGAACAGTTGAGTTGAGTTGAGAGAGACACAGTTTGGTGGTTGAGAGAGAAAACACGTTGAGTGGTGAGTGAGAACAGTGGGGTTGGCTGAAGAGAGAACAGATTGGTGGTTTGAGAGAGAGAAACAGAGATTTGGTGGGGTGGTTGAGAGAGAACAGATTGGTTGGTAGGAGAGAGAAACAGGATTGGTGGTTGAGAGAGAACAGATTGGTGGTTGAGACGAGAACAGTTGAGTGCGTTGAGAGTGAGAACAGGTGGTGGCTTGAGAAGAGAGAAAACAGATTGGTGGAGGAGGAGAGAACAGAAGTTGAGTGGTTAGAGAGAGAGAACAGTTGGTGGTATGTAAGAGATAAGCAGATTGGGTGGTTGAGAGAGAACAGTTGAGTGGTTGATAGAGAACAGATTGGTGGTTCGAGATGAGAACAGTTGAAAGTGGTTGAGGAGAGATGAGAACAGATTGTTAAGTGGTTATGTTAGAGAACAGATTTGAGGATGGTTGAGATGAGAAACAGTTGAGTGGTTTGAGAGAGTACAGTTTGGTGGGTGAGAGAGAACAGTTTTGTGGTTGAGAGAGAACAGTTTGGTGGTTGGAAGAGAACAGATTGGTTTGTATGAGAGAGAAACAGTTTGAGTGGTTGACAGAGAGCACCGATATGGTGGTTGAGAGAGAACAGATTGAGTGGTTGATGAGAGAACAGATTGGTGGTTGTGAGAGAACCGTTTGGTTGTTGTGAGAGAGAACACGAGAACAGTTATGGTGGTTGAGCTGAGAAAAAGTTTGGTGGTTGCGAGGTGAGAGAACAGATTGGTGGTTGAGAGAGAACAGTTTGGTGGTTGAGAGAGAACAGATTGGTGGTTGAGAGAGAACAGTTGAGTGGTTGAGAGAGAACAGATTGGTGGTTGAGAGAGAACAGTTGAGTGGTTGAGAGAGAACAGTTTGGTGGTTGAAAGAGAACAGATTGGTGGTTGAGAGAGAACAGTTGAGTGGTTGAGAGAGGAGCAACACAGTTGGATGGTGGATGAGATAAGAGACAAAATGACAGATTGGTGGTTGAGAGAGAACAGATTGGTGTAGAGAGAAAACAGATATTTGGTGGTTGAAAGAGGAACAGTTGCGTGGGTTTGAAGAGAGAGAACAGATTTGAGTGGTTTTTGGAGAGAGAACAGATTTGGTGGAGGGGTTGAGAGAGAACAGATTGGTGTTGAGAGAGAAACAGTTTGGTGGTTGAAGAGAATCAGTTTGGTTGCTTTTTGAGACAGAGAACAGTTTGAGTGGTGGAGAGAGAACCTTGGTTTGGTGGTTGAGAGTGATCACACATATTGAGTGGTAAGAGAGAGAACAGTTTGAGTGGTTGGAGGAGAGAGAACAGATTGGATGGTTGAGAGAGGAACAGTTGGTGGTTGAGGAGAGAAACAGTTGGTTGGGTGAGAGCGAACAGTTGTGTGGGTAGAGAGAACAGTTTGGTGGTTGAGAGAAGAACAGATTAGGTGGTTGAATAGAACAACAGATTGTATTGGTTGAGAGAGAACCGAATGGAAGGTTGTAGAGAGAGAACAGTTGCATGGTTGAGAGAGAACAGATTGGTGGTTTGAGAGAGACAGTTGAGTGGTTTGAGGAGAGAACAGATTTGGTGGTTGAGATAGCAGAGAACAGGATTTGGTTTGGGGTTGAGAGAACAGATTGTGGTTTGTGATGAGAACAGATTGAGTGGGTTTGAGAGGAGAACAGATTGGTGGTGAGAGAGACAACGACTTGGTGGTGAGGAGACCAGATTGTTGGTTGAGAGAACAGATTGGTGGTTGAGAGAGAACGAATGGGTGGTTGAGAGAGAACAGTTTTGGTGGTTGAGAGAGAACAGTTTGGCTTGGTTGAGAGAGAAACGAGATTGTTTTTGATGTTTTGATAGTTGTGAAGGAGAGAACAGTTTGGGTGGCTGAGAGAGAACAGATTGGTGGTTGAGAGAGAACAGATTGGTGGGAATGAATGATGGAACAGACCAGCTTGGGGGTTAGAGGAGAAAACATAATTAGTGGTTGAAGAGATAACACAGATTGGTGGTTGAGAGGGACAGTTGAGTGGTGTGAGGAACAGTTTGGTGGTTGAGAGAGAACAGATCGGTGGTTGAGAAGTGATCAGTTTGAGTGAGTTGAGAGATGAACAGTCTTGGGTGGTTGAGAGAGAACAGTTCTGAGTGGTTGAGAGCGAACAGATTGGTGGGTTTGTAAAAGAGAAACAGAATGGTGGTTGGAGAGAGGAACCCAAGTTGAGTGGTTGAGAGAGAACAGATTGGTGGTTGAGAGAGAACAGTTGAGTGGTTGAGAGAGAACAGATTGGTGGTTGAGAGAGAACAGATTGGTGGTTGAGAGAGAACAGTTGAGTGGTTGAGAGAGAACAGTTTGGTGGTTGAGAGAGAACAGATTGGTGGTTGAGAGAGAACAGATTGGTGGTTGAGAGAGAACAGTTGAGTGGTTGAGAGAGAACAGATTGGTGGTTGAGAGAGAACAGATTGGTGGTTGAGAGAGAACAGATTGGTGTTTGGTTGTTGAGAGAGAACAGTTTGGTGGTTGAGAGAGAACAGTTTGGTGGTTGAGAGAGAACAGATTGGTGGTTGAGAGAGAACAGTTGAGTGGTTGAGAGAGAACAGATTGGTGGTTGAGAGAGAACAGTTGAGTGGTTGAGAGAGAACAGATTGGTGGTTGAGAGAGAACAGATTGGTGGTTGAGAGAGAACAGATTGGTGGTTGAGAGAGAACAGATTGGTGGTTGAGAGAGAACAGATTGGTGGTTGAGAGAGAACAGATTGGTGGTTGAGAGAGAACAGATTGGTGGTTGAGAGAGAACAGATTGGTGGTTGAGAGAGAACAGTTGAGTGGTTGAGAGAGAACAGTTTGGTGGTTGAGAGAGAACAGTTGAGTGGTTGAGAGAGAACAGTTTGGTGGTTGAGAGAGAACAGATTGGTGGTTGAGAGAGAACAGATTGGTGGTTGAGAGAGAACAGTTGAGTGGTTGAGAGAGAACAGATCCCTGGTGGTTGAGAGGAAAACAGTTGAGTGGTTTAGAGACTGAACAGTTTGGTGGTTGTTTAGAGAGAACAGATTTTTTGGTGGTTGAGAGAGAACAGTTGAGTGGTTTGTAGAGAGAAACGATTGGTGGTGAGGATAGAAACAGTTGAGTGGTTGAGAATGGAACAGGTGGGTTGTTGAGGAGTGAAAAGATTGTGGGTGAGAGGAAAAAGATTGGTGGTGAGAGGAGAAACAGTTTGGTTGGTTGAGAGAGAAACGTTGAGTGGTAGAGAGAGAACAGTCTTGGTGGTTGAGAGAGAAACAGTTTGGTGGTTGAAGAGACAGAATTGGTGAGTTGAGAGAGAAACAGATTGGTGGTTGAGAGGAAAAACAGATTGGTGGTTGAGGAGAAAAGTTGGGGTTGAGAGAGAACAGATTGGTGGTTGAGAGAAACAGATTGGTGGATTGAGAGAGAACAGATTGGTGGATGACGAGAGAACAGTCTGATAGTGTGTTGATGAGAGAACAAGTGATTGGTGTTGAGAGAGAACAGTCTTGGTGGTTGAGAGAGAACAGTTGGTGGTTGAAGAGAGAACAGATTGGTGGTTGAGAGAGAACCGATTGGTGGTTAAAGAGATAACCAGTGTAGTGGATTGAGAATGACCATAGGAGGTGATTTTTAAGAGAACAGATTGGTGGTTGAGAGAGACAGGATTGGTGGTGGTGAGAGAAACAGATTGGTGGTTGAGAATAGAGAACAGATTGGTGGGTTGAGAGAGACCAGTGTGTGGTTGAGGAGAGAACAGTTTGGGTGGTTTGAGAGAGAACGTTGAGTGGTTGAGAGAGAAAACAGTTTAGGTGGTTGAAAGAGAAACAGATTGAGTGGTTGTGAGAGAAAGATTGAGTGGTTGAGAGAGAAGCAGATTGGTGGATTGAGAGAGAACAGTTGAGTGGTTGAGAGAGAACAGTTTGGTGGTTGAGAAGAGAACAGTTGGTGGTTGAGAGAGAACAGTTTGGTGGTTGAGAGAGAACAGTTTGATTGGTGTGAGAGATACCAGTGAGTGGTTGAGAGAGGAGAAAGAATTGGGGCTGGTTGAGAGAGAACAGATTGGTGGTTGGAGAGACCAGTCTGGTGGTGAGAGAGAAGAGTTTGGTGTTGAGAGAGAACAGTCTGGTGGTGAGAGAGAAACAGTGAGTGGTTGAGAGAGAACAGTATGTTGGGGGATGAGATGAGCCAGTGAGTGGGTTGCGAGAGAAACGTTGGTGGTAGTTGAGCGAGAACAGATTGGTGGTTTAAGAGAGAAACAGTGGAGTGGTTGAGAGGAAGTTGAGTGGTGAGAGAGACAGTTCTGGTGGCTTTGAGAGAGAAGAGTTTGGTGGTTGAGAGAGAAAAGATGAGTGGTTGAGAGAGTAACCAGTTTGGGTGGTTGAGAGAGAGACGAGATTTGGTGGTTGAGAGAGAACAGTTTTGAGTCGGTTGAGAGAGAACAGATGGTGGTTGAGAGAGAACCAGATTTGGTGGCTGAGAGAGAACAGTTTGGTTGGTGAGAGAGTAACAGTTTGGTTGTTTGAGAGAGAACAGGAATTTGGTGGTTGAGAGAGAACAGATTTGGTGGTTGAGAGAGAAAAACAGTTTGGTGGATAGGTGACAGTGAGTGGTTGAGAGAGAACCAGTTTGGTGGTGAGAAGAGAACAGATTGGTGGTTGAGGAGAAAGATTGGTGGTTGAGAGAGAACCAGAATTGGTGGTTGAGAGAGAACAGTTTGGTTGTTGAGAGAGAACAGGTTGGTGGTTGAGAGAGAACAGTCTGGTGGTTGAGAGAGAAGAGTTTGGTGGTTGGAGAGAGAAACAGTATGGTGGTTGGAGAGAGAACATTTTGATGGTGGTTGAGAGAGAGAGAACAGATTTGGTGGTTGAGAGGAGAACAGTTTGGTGGTGAGAGAGAACAGATCCTGGTGGTTGAGATGAGAAAACTGTTGAGTGGTTGAGAGAGAACTGTCTGGTGGTTTGAGGAAGAACAGTTTTGGTAGGTTGAGAGAGAACAGTCTGGTGGTTGAGAGAGAAGAGTTTGGTGGTTGAGAGAGAAAAGATGAGTGGTTGAGAGAGAACAGTTTGGTGGTTGAGAGAGAACAGTTTGGTGGTTGAGAGAGAACAGTTGAGTGGTTGAGAGAGAACAGTTTGGTGGTTGAGAGAGAACAGTTTGGTGGTTGAGAGAGAACAGATTGGTGGTTGAGAGAGAACAGTTTGGTGGTTGAGAGAGAACAGATTGGTGGTTGAGAGAGAACAGATTGGTGGTTGAGAGAGAACAGTTTGGTGGTTGAGAGAGAACAGTTTGGTGGTTGAGAGAGAACAGTTTGGTGGTTGAGAGAGAACAGTTTGGTGGTTGAGAGAGAACAGATTGGTGGTTGAGAGAGAACAGATTGGTGGTTGAGAGAGAACAGATTGGTGGTTGAGAGAGAACAGATTGGTGGTTGAGAGAAAACAGTTTGGTGGTTGAGAGAGAACAGTTTGGTGGTTGAGAGAGAACAGATTGGTGGTTGAGAGAGAACAGTTTGGTGGTTGAGAGAGAACAGTTTGGTGGTTGAGAGAGAACAGTTTGGTGGTTGAGAGAGAACAGTTTGGTGGTTGAGAGAAAACAGTTTGGTGGTTGAGAGAGAACAGTTTGGTGGTTGAGAGAGACAGTTTGGTGGTTGAAAGAGAACAGATTGGTGATTGAAAGAGAACAGCTTGGTGTCAGAAGAACAATTATAGTTATTTTGGTCACGTGGTGTTGAAGAATGTCTATTGATGAAAAGTGGAAGGAATCTTGAAAGCCATTCTTTGGAAATTGAGTCATTCTTTCCTTGAGTATATGCTTAGTTATGCATGTGTTCCTGCACCTAAACACAGACACACACACGCACAAACAGACATGAATATACTTAGACACAAACATTTGTATATACTGTATATATTTAGAGTTACATGTATATGAACACTTTTAAACACACATTCACACATAAACAACTACATATGAACATCTATATAAATAGACACAGACACACATTCACAGAAATATATATGTCTTTTCCTATTTCCCTCTCTCTCTGTCTCTCTCTCTCTCTCTCTCTCTCTCTCTCTCTTTCTCCTTCTCTCCCCCTCTTCCCCTTTCGCCCCACTCTCACACTCTCTTCTACTGCTCTCCCCTCTCTTTCACTCACTGCTTCTCGTCCTTCCCTCACTTTTCTTCCCCTTTCTATCGTTCCTCTCCTCTACTTTCTCTATCTCCTCTCTCTCTCTTCTACACTTCTCGTCTCTTCACTTCTCTCTCTCTCTGTCTCTCTCTTCTCTCTCTCTTTCACTCTCCTCTCTCACTCTCTCCCTCTCTTACTTCTCTCTCATCTCCTCTCTTGTCTCGCTCTTTTCTCTCTCATTTTCTTTCTCTTTATTCTCTCCCTCTCTCTCTCCTACTATCCTCTCAGCTCCTTTCCCTCCTCTTCCTATCCTATCCACTCACTCCTTCTTTCTCTCCTCCGTTCACTCTCTACTTTCTACTCTTCCCCTCTCTACTCCTATCTCTACCTCTCTCGTTCTCCACTTCTTTCTTTCCCCTCCCTCCTCCTTCTATCTCTCCTCGACATCAAACCTCAACTCTCCCCTCCTTCATCTCTCTCCCTCTATCTCCCTCCCCCCTTCATCTCTCTCCCTCCTTCTCTCCCTCTCTCCCTTTCTCTCTCTCTCTCTCTCTCTCTCTCTCTCTCTCCTCCGTCTCTCTCTCCACTCCATCCTCTCTCTCCTCTCCTAGCCTCTCGCTCTCATCTCCTTTCTTCTT
>NW_028234443.1:4137601-4140101 GCF_977035675.1 Penaeus japonicus
CCTCCCACAAAATCAAAACCCCCAAAAAACAACAACAACAACAAAAATAATAATAAGTAAGGTCCCAGAAAACACCTCGCTTTGCCCATAGAACCCGCCATAGGGGAAAGTACGAAGACAGCCATAGTTACGAGATACCACGAGTAAATTTATCAATGGGGGATGGGCGTGATCAGCTGTTACTACGTGTCAAGGACGAAGAGTCATGGGATTTTATGAGTGTGTAAGACGCCATCACGAGACGAAAACAAACATGGCGGACGCCGATCAGCTGTGAGGTGGGCTATGCGCGGGTGTTTTTGTTTTTTTGTTTTTGTTTTTTTCTTATTTGATCTTGGGAAATTGTACTGTGTTTAATGCATGGTGATATGTGTGTCCATGTGATGCATGCACGAATACATACATACATACATACATACATACATACATACATACATACATACATACATACATACATACATGCATACATGCATGCATACATAAGATATACATAAATACATACATACATGCGTGTGTGTATAATACAGGGTATAACATGCCTATTATATATATATTATATATATATATATATATATATTTATATATACTATTTATATATATATATTTTGAGAGAGAGGAGGAGTGAGAGGAAGAGAGAGAGGAGGAGGATGAAGAATGAGAGAGAGAAAAGAGAGAGAGAGAGAGAGAGGAAAGAGATTAGATAGAGAGAGAGAATGGGATAGATTGAGAGAGAGAGAGAGGAGTGGGGGAGAAGATGGAGATAGAGAGGAGGAGAGAGAGAGAGATGAGAGAGAGGATGAGAGAGAGAGAAGGAGTGAGAGAGGATGTGAAGTGAGAGAAAGAGGAGAGAGAAAAGGAGAGTGTGTGATGAGAGAGAGAGAGAGAGAGAGAGAGAGAGAGAGAGAGAGAGAGAAAGAGATAGATAGAGAGAGAGAATGGGATAGATAGAGAGAAAAAAAAGAGAGACAGAGAGAGAGAGAGTGTGTGAAAGAAAGTGAGAGAAAGGCAAACACACACACACACGCACACACACACACACACACGCACACTCACTCACACACATTCACACACACACACACACACACACACACGCACTCACACACACACACAAACACACAAACACACACACACAGACACACAGACACACACACACACACACACACACACGCACACACACGCACACACACAGCGCCCCCAACCACTTAGCAGTCAGTGTCTGCAATCTCGCAAGCAACATAATGACTGAGGGAGTTGCACACTAATTACATAATCTGAATCTTAACGAAATATGTGTCCAAAATACTAACATGTAACGCAACGAAACGGAATTTGCCTTATGTAACTTAATCAAATTATTTAAAAAAAGAGTTAGTGTGGTATATTTGTCACTGTGGTTGCGTAATTTCTCCTTTGTTGAATATCATTATTGTTATTATTATCATCATCTTTATTATTATTTTCATCATCATCTTCATCATCATTATCATCATCATCATCATCACCACCATGACCATAACCATCATCATCATCATCACCATCACCACCACCATGACCATGATCATCATCATCACCACAATCACCATCATTATTATTATCATCATTACATTAACTTCATATCTTGCTTTCATCAGAACAAGATCTCATCTCGAAATTTCAAGCAAAAAATTGAAAACTGCTTATTTAAGGTATATTATCCTGAGCTTTCCTTGAATCTTATATCACATCAAAACTAATGACTATGTATTATATCTAACTCTAAATCAGTAATGACTCTTTCTCTCTTTCTCTCTCTCGCTCGCGCTCTCTCTCTATTTATCTCTATCTATCTCTGTCTGTCTGTCTGTCTGTCTGACTGTCTCCGCCTCTCTCTCTCTCGCTCGCTCTCTTTATCTCTGTCTGTCTGTCTTCCTCTCTCTCTATTCTCTCTGCCTCTCTCTCTCTCTCATCTGCTTCTCGTCTCTCTCTCCACTCCTCACCTTCTCGATTGCCTCTCTCTCTCTCCTCTCTCTCTCTCTCTCTCTCCTCTCCTCTCCCGATCCCACTCTTCCTACTCCTCTCTCTCTCCTCTCACTCTCCTTCTCTCACTCTCTTCTCTCTCCTCTCTCTCTCTCCTTCCCTTCTCTCTCTCTCTCCTCTTTGCTCTCCTCCTCCCAACTCAGTCTCGCTCTCCTTAAATCATAGATTACATCAAAAGCAATGGCTGTGTATGATAATCATATATCAGCATATATCTTCCTCTCTCTCTCTTTCTCTCTCTCTCTCTCTCTCTCTCTCTCTTCTCAACTCAGACGGATTCTTATTGATTCTCTCCTCTCGTTCTCCTCTCTCCTTCCTCTCTCTCTCCATCTCCCCTCTGCTCCACTCCTCCTCTCTCTCTCCTCTCTCTCTCTCCTCCCCCTCCTCTCTCTCTTCCTCTCCCCCCCCTCTCTCTCTCTCTCCTCCTTCCTCCCTCTCTCTCTCTCTCTCTCTCTCTCCCTTCTCGTCCCCTCTCTCTCTCTCT
>NW_028234443.1:4147601-4150101 GCF_977035675.1 Penaeus japonicus
ATTAGCATATCTCCTATGTTCTCTTTTTTTTTCTTTAAACCTTTGAGCTTTTATTCGCGGGAGAGAGCAAATTAACATCTATATTTTCCTTTTCAATTGCAAAATTACGGGTCTAATCTGTTACATAAGCCAATTCATATTTACATTATGGTCTTCCGTAATTCAAAATAGTTTATTTAGTTACAGGCTCAGTCAGATGATATTAGCCACGCCCCCTTTTATAAACACGACCAATCACAGTCACGTCTATCGCTGGATACAAGACACGAGGGACCTGATTGGCTAGAAATGGGAGGAGGGGGCGGGGTTAATTTCGTCTGACTTTGTGCCGGTGGATATATCATAGGGCTCCTTTATAACGTGGCAGTTCGGAATGGGCACAGTGCTTGGCCTGGGCTTGAGATATTTGAAATATAAATACAAGCGCAGACATACAAATACAATGGATTGATTCTCAAATGAAACACATACACACCGATTTTCAAAGTATTGTTTAGGCAGACTTCATGCAGCAATAATCTAAAAAAAAAAAAAAAAAAAAAAAACAATCTTTAATTAAATGAACACACAAACATACATACAGATAAAATTAGATTAATTTCCCCCTTCGGTACCATACCTCTTGCTTCCATTTCCCCCTCGGCCACGCAGGAGGGGGAACTATTATAAATTTACGTTTTCTACCATTTTTTCTTTTTTCCATTTTATCTTTTATTCGAGAACCGCTCACCCGTCGCTATAATGCGTGGGAGCTTGTGCAATGCACCTGCCGGCTTTCACAATGATACCAGAATAAAACACAAAGGCGTACTCACACATGCTGTTATGTGTATGAAAGAGTGAGCCAGCCCATGCTAACACTTTTTTTCTCTAGTCCATACAAACACACTTATTTTTTTTCTATTTCACCTACACGCATAAACACACACACACATACATATATACACATACACATGCACATACACACATAAACACACACACGCACACATATATATACACACACAGACACAAACACACACACCCATACACACTCACACAACGCTCCCACACGAACATCCACACCCACACACCCACAAACAAATACCCACCCACCCGCCCAACATCCACTCACCCACCTACACGAAAACCCACCCACCTACACGAAAACCCACTCACCCGCCCAAATACCCACTCACCCACCTACAGAAAAACCCGCCCACCCGCCTACACACCCACCCACCCACCCAAACACCCACTCACCCACCTACACAAAAACCCACCCAAACACACCCACCTACCCACCCATCCGCTTACCCACCCACCCACCCACCGGCCCAAACACCCAATTACCCACCTACACGATAACCCACCCACCCACCTACACACCCACCAACCCACCCACCTACCCACCCACCCACCCACCTAGCCCCCCACCCTTAATTCTACCAATCAAAACAAATAACCACTAAAACAACCAGAAAACAACCCAAAACTGATCCCTCCCCAGTGCCATCGCCCCGGGGCAATCTGCACCCCCCCACCCCCCACCCAGGTTTCAATTGGCACCCCCATCCCATTTGTACCCCGGGGGAGAGCCACTGGGGTTCGGTTTCCTCAAATTCTTGTTCCAAGGATGAGTCTGGAAGGAAGGGTATGGGGGTGGGAGGGAGGGGAAGGGAGGGAAGGGAGGAAGGGATGAAGGGGGGGAGGGGGGATGGGGAAGGGGAAGGGGAAGGGGGAAGGGAGGAAGGGGGAAGGGGGGGATGGGGGAAGGAGGGAAGAGGGAGGGGAGGGAAGGGAAGGGGGGAAGGACGAGTCAGGAAGGAGGGGGGGAAGGGGGAAGAGAGGAAGGGAGGGAAGAGGGGAAGGGGGAAGAGAGGAAGGGAGGGAAGAGGGGGAGGGGGAAGGGAGGGACTGGGGGAAAGGGAGGAAGGGAGAGAAGGAGAAAGGGGAGGGAAAAAGGGGGAAGGGAGGGATGGGGAAGAAGGGTGAAATGAGGGAAGAGGGGAAGGGAGGGAAAAGAGGGGAAAAAAGGGACTGGGGGGAAAGGGTGAGAAGGGAGAGAAGGAAGAAGAGTAAGGAAAAAGAGGGAAGGAGAGAAGGAATCAAAGAGGAGAAGAGGGGTGGGAGTGGGGGGTAGGGGGGGAACCAGACTTGTTGGCTCGGATTAGGAGTTTAAGAAGGGTGATCGAGGGAAATTCCAATCCATTTTCTTCTAGGGTGTCAGAGGTTAAATTGTCACGGTGTCAGATCTCGGTCGCAGTACAGGGCGTCTCTCTCTTCGGTTGATCTCTTCATCTATTTTTTTATTGTTTTATTATCTTATTATTGTTTTATTCATCTATTGTTTTATATGGTTTTGTGTTTTATTTGTTTATGTAGGTAGATCCTTATTTGTGTATGTTTTTTTATTTATTTGGTTTGTTACTTTTGTTTTTATTCGGATCTATGCTTTTATTTATTTATTGGTTTGTTTGTTTATTCTGTTTATCTTTTGCTTTTTTATGTATGCTTATTTTTC
>NW_028234443.1:4202601-4205101 GCF_977035675.1 Penaeus japonicus
TTTCGTCTTGTATTATGCAAATTTTCCACATACACTTTATAGAAATAGTATAAGTCCACAGAAGTATATGTATAGATTAATTGTACATAAACTTTATATATATTTTAAATTATCTTATAAATAGGTAAAAAAAAAAAAAAAAAAAAAAAAAATAGGTAAAAAAAAAGTATGACATTTAATGAATAAAGTCAATTGGTTTTTGCTTTTTAATTCTAATATTTCCAAACTATAATGAATAATATTTTTAGGTGATTTCAGTACTCGTTGACATTAATTCAATTGAATATTGAATTGAAAGTTTTATGAATGATGAATACAGCGTCATAACGAAGAGTACCTGTCAGATATCAGTACCGTTTCATTCATCATATATATTAATAAACTTGTTAAATTGTTGACATGTCTGAGCTGTCTGAGTGATTCATTGCGCATTAATCTTATTTATTGTTAAATAACTATATCAACATGAAGAATTAAGAGTTGCTAAACAATGGCTGCATTAGGCAACACAATGATAAATCTCGTTATCAAAGCTTGTTCATTCAATAGTTTGATATATTGGTAGAGCTTCATATAATCACTATCTATGATCTAAAAAAGAGTTTCCAGTGGTCGCAACAATGCAATTATATCAAAGTACCGAGGCATGAACAAAAAAAAATTATAATATGTTGTATTATTTGTATATTTTGGTATAATCATATTTACAATCATGGTTCCACGCCATTGAACATTATTATTAAGAACATCAATCAATGGACATTATTTTCTTATCAAATGTTGTCGCTAATATAGTCACTATCAAGGTCACTATCATCACCACCAAATATTACCATCATCAAAGTCACCATCATAAAAATAATCAAACATTATCCCTCAAGGTCACTACCATCATCAAAGATTGTCACTATCATTTTAAAAAATCAAACATCAACACTATCACCATCACACAGGCACTATCAAAGTCACTATCAAACTCACTATCATCACACATTGTCACTATCAAAGTCACTATCATCACTTTCATCACACCCACATAGATTATTAACCTCACTTCCTACACTATACAGATCTTATGTCATATCTCGTTTTTCACATCCATCGATAAATCTCTAGATTCATGTTCATTCATATGTGATTCTCGGCTGTTCGTTATCACTGCAATTATTCACGAAACATTTCACTGTGAATTCACTGGTACGGATTGCTTGATTATGTAATGGAGCTTTGATACTCTTTCTTTCTTTCGTTCTCTCTCTTTCTTTATTTCTCAGTCTCTGTTTCTCTCTATTTCTCTCTCTATTTCTCTCTCTCTCTCTCTCTCTCTCTCTCTCTCTCTCTGTGTCTGTCTGTCAGTCTGGCTGGTCATTTCTTTCTTTCTATCGTTTTTTCTTTCTCTCTCTTTTTTCGTTTTTTTTTTATTTTTTATTTCTTTCTTTCGCTCTCTCTCTCTCTCTCTCTCTCTCTCTCATTCTCTCTCTCTCCCTCTCTCCCTCTCCCTCCTTCCCTCCCTCCCTCCCTCCCTCTCCTTCCCTCCCTCCCTCCCTCCCTCCCTCCCTTCCCTCCCTCCCCCCTCTCCCTCCCTCCCTTCCTCCTTCCCTCCCTTCCTCTCTCTCCTTCCCTCCCTCACTCCCTCTCCCTCCCTCCCTCTCCTTCCCTCCTTCCCTATCTCTCCTTCCCTCCCTCTCCTTCTCTCTCCCTCTCCTTCCCTCCCTCCTTTCCTCCCTCCCTCTCCTTCCCTCCCTCCCTCCCTCTCCTCCCCTCCCTCCCTCCCTCTCCTTCCCTCCCTCTCTCTCCCTCCCTCCCTCTTCCTCTCCTTCCTCCCTCTCCCTCCCTTCCTCCCTCCCTCCTTCCCCCCTCCCCCCCTCCCTCCTTGCCTCTCTTCCTCCCTCCCTCCCTCTCCCTCTCCCTCCCTCCCTTCCCCCTCCCCCCTCTCTCTTAGAATACTAACAGATGGGACCGAACACAAGGCGATCGCTTCATCTTAATCATTATGTATGTCATTACAGCCGCTTTAATGACGTGAGCTGTTTAATGAGCTTCCTCATCCTCTCCCAGACCTCTTCCTCATTCTCTTTATCTTATTTGTTTGCTCTATTTTTCTTCGAATTTATTTTAATTTATTGCTTCCCTCCTCCTCTTTTTTTTTTTTTTTTTTTTTTGCTTCGCTCCCTCATTCTTCCACCTCATCCTCACTCATTCCTACACCTCATCCTCACTCATTCCTACACCTCATCATCCTCCCTCATTCTTCTACCTCTTCCTCCCTCATTCTTCTACCTCATCCTCCCTCATTCTTCTACCTCATCCTCCCTCATTCTTCCACATCATCATCCTCCCTCATTCTTCTACCTCATCCTCCCTCATTCTTCCACCTCACTCTTCTCTCATTCTTCTACCTCATCCTCCCTCATTCTTCCACCTCACTCTTCTCTCATTCTTCTACCTCATCCTCCCTCATTCTTCCACATCATCATCCTCCCTCATTCTTCTACCTCAT
>NW_028234443.1:4217601-4222601 GCF_977035675.1 Penaeus japonicus
GGGGGGGGATAGGAGGAAGGGGAGAGAGAGGGAGAGGAGATAGGGGGGAGATAGGAGGAAGGGGAGAGAAAGGGAGAGGGTGATAGAGGGGATAGAGAGAGGGGTGGAGATAGGAGGAAGGAGAGAGAGAGAGAAAGAGAGAGAGGAAGGAAGAGAAAGATAGGAGGGGGTGGATAGAGAGAAATATAGAGAGGAGGCAGGGGGGAGATATAGAGAGAGGAAGGAGGGGAGAGAGAGCGAGAAAGGGAGACGAAGGAGGGGAGAGAGAAAGAGAGCGAAAGAAAATTAAAATAAATTTTTTTTCACCTATTAATCCAGCCATTTATTTCTTCATTTGTTTATAACCATCTTTTTAGTTGTTTAACCATCCATTTATTTATCTATCTATGTTTGTTCCTTTTCCAATCGAATCCTTTATCTATCTCAACCATCTCTATGTCAATTTATCTACCTATCTCCCTTTTCTCCCTCTCACTGTATATAGATAGACACTATATATAGTTCCCTCCCCTCCCTCTCCCTCTCCATCACCATCACCTCTCTCTCCCCTTCCCATCCTCCCTCTCCTCTACCCCCTCCTCCTCCCCATTTTCCTCCTCTCCTATCCCCTCTCCTCCTCCTCCTTTCCCACTCCTCCTCCTCTTCCCCATCTCTCCCCTCTCCTCCCCTCCCCCTTTTCCTCCCTCCTCACCATCACCATCAGCACCACCTCCCCCTCCCCTTCACAATCCCCCATCCCCTTCTCCTTCCCCCCCTCACCACCATCACCTCCACCCCCATCACCACCACCAAAACCATCACCACCATTACCAACACCATCACCTCCACCCCCATCACCACCACCACCACAACCACCACCTCCACCACCACCAATACCACCACCACTACCACCACTACCACCACCACCACCAAAACCACCACCATCACCACCACCATCGCCACCACCACCACCACCACCCCGAGACCGAGGGTGTGGCTAAACCTTGAGCGTGCAACACCATGGCTAAGATCAATAGATGGGCGCTGTGTTCGCCCTCTCCAACGTCTCCGCAGCGTCGTCCTGTCACCATCCTCATCACTAAGTATGGTGTCAAGTCCCCACTTAACACCATACTTATGGTGACGTGGGCTCCTGTCACCATCTTCGTCACTAAGTATGGTGACGGTGGGCTCCTGTCACCATCCTCATCACTAAGTATGGTGTCAAGTCCCCACTTAACACCATACTTATGGTGACGGTGGGCTCCTGTCACCATCCTCATCACTAAGTATGGTGACGGTGGGCTCCTGTCACCATCCTCATCACTAAGTATGGTGACGGTGGGCTCCTGTCACCATCCTCATCACTAAGTATGGTGACGGTGGGCTCCTGTCACCATCCTCATCACTAAGTAGGGTGACGGTGGGCTCCTGTCACCATCCTCATCACTAAGTAGGGTGTCAAGTCCCCACTTAACACCATACTTATGGTGACGGTGGGCTCCTGTCACCATCGTCATCACTAAGTAGGGTGACGGTGGGCTCCTGTCACCATCCTCATCACTAAGTATGGTGTCAAGTCCCCACTTAACACCATACTTATGGTGACGGTGGGCTCCTGTCACCATCTTTGTCACTAAGTAGGGTGGCGGTGGGCTCCTGTCACCATCCTCGTCACTAAGTATGGTGACGGTGGGCTCCTGTCACCATCCTCATCACTAAGTAGGGTGACGGTGGGCTCCTATCTCCATCCTCATCACTAAGTAGTAGGGTGACGGTGGGCTCCAGTCACCATCCTCATCACTAAGTATGGTGTCAAGTCCCCACTTAACACCATACTTATGGTGACGATGGGCTCCTGTCACCATCCTCATCACTAAGTATGGTGACGGTGGGCTCCTGTCACCATCCTCATCACTAAGTATGGTGACGGTGGGCTCCTGTCACCATCCTCATCACTAAGTATGGTGTCAAGTCCCCACTTAACACCATACTTATGGTGACGGTGGGCTCCTGTCACCATCGTCATCACTAAGTAGGGTGACGGTGGGCTCCCGTCACCATCCTCATCACTAAGTATGGTGACGGTGGGCTCCTGTCACCATCTTCGTCACTAAGCAGGGTGACGGTGGGCTCCTGTCACCATCCTCATCACTAAGTATGGTGTCAAGTCCCCACTTAACACCATACTTATGGTGACGGTGGGCTCCTGTCACCATCGTCATCACTAAGTAGGGTGACGGTGGGCTCCCGTCACCATCCTCATCACTAAGTATGGTGACGGTGGGCTCCTGTCACCATCCTCATCACTAAGTAGGGTGACGGTGGGCTCCTGTCACCATCCTCATCACTAAGTAGGGTGACGGTGGGCTCCTGTCACCATCCTCATCACTGAGTATGGTGACGGTGGGCTCCTGTCACCATCCTCATCACTAAGTATGGTGACGGTGGGCTCCTATCACCATCCTCATCACTAAGTGTGGTGACGGTGGGCTCCTGTCACCATCCTCATCACTAAGTATGGTGACGGTGGGCTCCTGTCACCATCCTCATCACTAAGTATGGTGACGGTGGGCTCCTGTCACCATCCTCATCACTAAGTAGGGTGACGGTGGGCTCCTGTCACCATCCTCATCACTGAGTAGGGTGACGGTGGGCTCCTGTCACCATCCTCATCACTGAGTAGGGTGACGGTGGGCTCCTATCACCATCGTCATCACTAAGTATGGTGACGGTGGGTTCCTATCACCATCCTCATCACTAAGTATGGTGACGGTGGGCTCCTGTCACCATCCTCATTACTAAGTGTGGTGACGGTGGGCTCCTGTCACCATCGTCATCACTAAGTATGGTGACGGTGGGCTCCTGTCTCCATCGTCATCACTAAGTATGGTGACGGTGGGCTCCTGTCACCATCGTCATCACTAAGTATGGTGACGGTGGGCTCCTATCTCCATCCTCATCACTAAGTAGTAGGGTGACGGTGGGCTCCAGTCACCATCCTCATCACTAAGTATGGTGTCAAGTCCCCACTTAACACCATACTTATGGTGACGGTGGGCTCCTGTCACCATCCTCATCACTAAGTAGGGTAACGGTGGGCTCCTGTCACCATCTTCAGCACTAAGTAGGGTGACGGTGGGCTCCTGTCACCATCCTCATCACTAAGTATGGTGACGGTGGGCTCCTGTCACCATCCTCATCACTAAGTAGGGTGACGGTGGGCTCCTGTCACCATCCTCATCACTAAGTAGGGTGACGGTGGGCTCCTGTCACCATCCTCATCACTAAGTAGGGTGACGGTGGGCTCCTGTCACCATCCTCATCACTAAGTAGGGTGACGGTGGGCTCCTGTCACCATCCTCATCACTAAGTAGGGTGACGGTGGGCTTCTGTCACCATCCTCATCACTAAGTATGGTGACGGTGGGCTCCTGTCACCATCCTCATCACTAAGTATGGTGACGGTGGGTTTGTGAGGTAGTTTCCATATGGTGTATGTGGTATGTTGGGGGTATGCTTTGGTGTGTTGGTTGGGTTGGGGTTAGGTGTTGTATGTTGGTTCAGTGTGGTTATGTAGGTATGTTGGTTCAGTGTGGTTTTCTAAGTATGAAGGCCCAGTGTGGTTATCTGTGTATGTTGGTTTAGTGTTGTTATCTATGTATGTTGATTCAGTGTAGTTATCTAAGTATGGTGGTTCAGTGTGGTTATGTAGGTATGTTGGCTCAGTGTGCTTATCTATGTATGTTGGTTCAGTATGTTGCTCCAGTATGGTGTTACATTATGTTATTTTGGTATGCTGCCTCAATATGTTATTTCATGTTGTTGTATCAGCATGTTCAATGTGTTGTATTTTCTGAGATGAATGTTCATTATGTTAATTTATTGTATTGTATGTTCAGCATATCATCTCACAATATTCACTACCATTTCAACTCAAACACAACTGGCATTTCATCATCACCATCAATACAACTTTGTAATCACTATAACCACTACTTCAATCCCCACTATGACCGTTGCTTTTCACCATAACTGCTGCTGAGTCATTATAGTTATTTCCGCCTTGTTATCCTCACCATAACCTTTATCTAAGCGTCACCATAATCACAATTGTATCATCGTTACAGTGCTCCTTCATCACCACACACGCACACACACACGCACGCACACACCCACCCACCCACACACACACACGCACGCACACACAAAAAAAGGATAAAAAAATGAATAAATAAACAAAATAAAACTCATCACCATAACCACTATCACATCATCATAACATCAACAATACCCCCCACACACAAAAAAAAAAAAGAGAGATATTCTTTGAGATATTAATCCAAAGAATATAATCATAATAATTCCTGTAATAATCGTATTGATTCTGTAGTATAATCATTTACACGTGTATTATATGTTCTTTTCATCGTATAAGGAAGGGAAAAATATTTAAAAATTCAAAATATATATATATTTTTTTCCATTTCCCACCCTCTTTAAAGCTATCAAAATTTATGCTATTTTAATGCATTTTCATTTGTCTTTACTCAGGCAGTTGAGATTTCTCTTCTTGAAATGCCTCTTCTTTTTCTTTTTCTTCTTCCTATTTCTTCTATTCTTCTTCCTCTCTCTCTCTCTCCTCTATCTTTTACTTCCTCCTTCGACCTATTCATCCTCCGCCTCCTCCTCCTATTCCTCTTCCTCTCCTTCGTCCTCCTCCTGTTTCTCTTCCTCCTCCTCACATTCTTCTTTCTCTTTCATCTCCTCTTCTTCCTTCTCCTATTGCTCTTCTGTTTTTCCCTCTTCTTCATCTTTTTCCTCCTATCCCTCTTCCTCTTCATCTCCTTCCTCCTTCTCCTTTTCTTCCTCCTCTTCAAATTCTTTTTCCTACTCTTCTTCTTCTCCCTCCTCCTCCTCCTCCTCCTCCTCCTCCTCTTCCTTCCTCCTTTCTCCTCATTCCTCTTCTTCCTCCTTTCTCCTACTCTTCCTTCCTCCTTTCTGCTCCTCTTCCATCCTCAT
>NW_028234443.1:4237601-4245101 GCF_977035675.1 Penaeus japonicus
TTCTCGTTCTCTCTTTCTCTCTCTCTTCTCTCCTTCTCTTTTCCCTTTCTTTCTTTCTTTTCCTCCTTCCCTCCCATCCTCTCCTCTCTCCCTCCCTCCCTCCCTCCTTCCCTACTCTCCCTCCCCTCCCCTCCCTCCAGTCTGCCCCGCCCCTAAAGCTACCAGTCTTGCCGGCGACTTCCCTCAGGGCTTATGTGGACAGCCTTATGTCTGTCTCTCTTTCTCTCTCTCTCGTTCTCTCTTTCTCTCTTTCCCTCTCTGTCTCCCTCTTTTCCTTTTCTTTTTCTCTTTTTTTCTCTCTCTCTTTCTCTCTCTCTTTCTCTTTTACCTTCTCTCGCTCTCTGTTTCCCTCTTTTCCTTTTCCTTTTCTCTCCTTCTTTCGTTATTCCTCTTTTTCTCTCGCAATCTAGCGTCTCCCTCTCCTCCCTTCTCTCTCTCTCATTATCTATCTATCTGTCTCTTTCTCTCTCTCTCTCTCTCTTTCTCTCTCTGTCTCCCTCTCTTCCTCCTCCTTTTCTCTCTTTCTTTCGTTATTCCTCTTTTTCTCTCGCAATCTAGTGTCTCCCCACCCCTTCTCTCTCTCTCTCATTATCTATCTATCTGTCTTCCTCCACACTATCTATATTCCTCTGTTCTTCTCCTCCTTTCTTTCTTTCTTTCATTTTTTTGTCTTTCATATCTTCTTTCTCTTAATTTCCTTGTTTTTTTTTATATAGTTTAAAGCCTATCTATAGTATCCTATGAATTGGCCTATGACCATTTTTTTATTTTATTTATTTCTTCACTTGCATGGCTTTTCAATTTCTTTTTCCCAGACGGATTCCGAAGCATTGTAAATATATCTACTTACACAGACAAATAGATACATTCAATACGTGTAACGCGCCGAATACAAATGCCACGTGCGTATCCATCAAAAAAAATATCTATAAGAAAATAAATAAAAGTGAAAATAACATTGATTAATAGGAGAGTAAAGAAAATACGATTAAAAAAAGACTGTAAAAAAAGATTTGCATTTAAAGTTATGAAACCTTTCCCTGCCTCCCTCTCGCCAGAGCGCTGGCCACAGTGAGGTAGCTTCTCTTTCTATTTCCCTCTCTCGTTTTCTCTCTCTCTCTCGTTCTCTCTCTCTCTTTCTCTCTCTCGCTTTCTCTCTCGTTCTCTCTCTCGCTCGTCCTCTCTCGCTCGCTCTCGCTCGCTCTCTCTCTCGTTCTCTCTCTCGTTCTCTCTCTGTCTTTCTCTCTCTCGCTTTCTCTCTCGTTCTCTCTCTCGCTCGTCCTCTCTCGCTCGCTTTCTCTCTCGTTCTCTCTCTCGCTCTCTCTCTCTCTCTCTCTCTCTCTCTCTCTCTCTCTCTCTCGTTTTCTCTCTCTCTCTTTCGCTTTCTCTCTCGTTCTCTCTCTCGCTCTCTCTCGCTCTCTCTCCCTCTCCCTCTCCCTCTCCCTCTCCCTCTCCCTCTCCCTCTCCCTCTCCCTCTCCCTCTCCCTCTCCCTCTCCCTCTCCCTCTCCCTCTCCCTCTCCCTCTCCCTCTCCCTCTCCCTCTCCCTCTCCCTCTCCCTCTCCCTCTCCCTCTCCCTCTCCCTCCCTCCCTCCCTCCCTCCCTCCCTCCCTCCCTCCCTCTCTCCCTCCCTCCCTCCCTCCCTCCCTCCCTCCTTCCACAACCCCGACAATTCTGAATTCTCCCTTTAAAGAGGGAGGGGGAGAAGGAGGGAGGAGAAGGGGGTAAAATCGGCACTGAGAGATTCTCAAGCAATAAAATGCAAGCAAATGCAAATGACCTTCATCACAGGAAAGTAAGATGGCGAGCAGGAGGTCGTGAGTCTTTGGAACGATTTGAGGAAGAGAAAGAGATAAATAAAGATGAACAGGACGATGAGGAATAATAATTAAAAAGAATAGAAATGATAAAAAAAAAAAAAAAAACATTCAGAGAAAGTGTGTCTATATATTTTGACAATGAATCGCCGAAATATGATGAAAACAATAGGCTGACGAGTAAAAAATAAAGATATCATTTAATGAATATGTTTCATATGGAAATATTTGACAAAAAAAAAAAAAAAAAAAATCTTCCTCTTAGTTTTATTTGAAAAGCGATATATAGAAAGAGGAAGCGAGGGATGCCGTTTAAATAAATATTTGTTGGTAAAGTATTAAGGGAGAATATACAGAGGAAGAATGTTAGGGAGGGAGGGGGAGAAAGAGAGAGAGAGAGAGAGAGAGAGAGAGAGAGAGAGAGAGAGAGAGAGAGAGAGAGAGAGAGAGAGAGAGAGAGAGAGAGAGAGAGAGAGAGAGAGAGAGAGAGAGAGAGAGAGAGAGAGAGAGAAAGACTGACAGAGAGACTGACAGAGAGAAAGACTGACAGAGAGACTGACAGAGAGAGAGAGAGAGAAAGAGAGACTGAGAGAGAGAGAGAAAGAGAGACTGAGAGAGAGAGAGAGAGAGAGAGAGAGAGATTGAAAGAGAGATTGATAGAGAGATACTGATAGAGATATTGATAGAGAGAGAGAGAGAGAGAGAGAGAGAGGGAGAGAGAAACTGACAGAAAGAGAGAGAGAGATTGACAGACAGAGAGAGAGAGATTGACAGACAGAGAGAGAAAATAAAAGAGAGACAAAGAGAAGATGACTGCAAGATAAAAAAACAAACAAACGAGAATAAGTTGGCATAAGGGAGTAAAAGGAATCAATCCATTTGTATATCTATCCATCCTTCTCAGGGTCATTGTCCCGACGCCTTTAGAGAATGAAAGAAAGAATGTGGACAAAGATTACTGAGAAGCAAACGAGGGGGAACAAAAGATGAATAAATAGATAGAGAGAGAAAGAATTCGAGGGATAGAGGGATGAGAGAGAAAGGATTGATAGACAGAGAGAGAGAGAGATAAAGAGAGAAAGAGAGAGAGAGAAAGACAGAGATAGAGAGAAAGACAGATAGAGAGGGAGAAAAGGGGGAGAAAAAGAGAGAACGAGAAAGAGAGAAAGGAAGAAAGAGAGAAAGAAAATGAAGAACTATTTCTTAAAGTAACCCACACTCTCTCGATGAAGACAATACAAACACACGCACAAACACATACACACAAAACAACAACAACAATAACAACAACATACGAGTCAGATAATTGTCGTGAGGCTGAACCCAACTTGCCCGGATGGATAGTTAGTTCACAAGACCAGATGGATAAATAAATCCTTCACTTGCTGTGCACAAAGGGTGTAGGGTGAAATATGCGTATTCCATATATTTTTGGTGGTGGAATATTTTGGCGTCTGTTTGGAATGTGGTCTGTGTGTGGCTTCGATGTGTTGTGTTGTGTTTTTTTTTTGTTTGTTTTGTGTTATTTCTTTCTCTCTCTCTCTTTCTTTCTTTCTTTCTTTCTTTCTTTCTTTCTTTCTTTCTTTCTTTCTTTCTTTCTTTCCCTCTTTCTTTCTCTCCCCCCCCCCCCCCCCCCCCCCCCCCCCCCCCCCCTCCCCCCCCCCCCCCCCCCCCCCCTCTCCCCCTCTCCCTCCCCTTTCTTCCCCCTCCCCCCTTCCCTTTCTTTCTTCTTTCTTTCCCCCCCCTTCCCACCCCCCCCCCCCCCTCTTCTTTCTTTCTCCCCGCCTTCCCCCCCCTTTCTTTCTTTCTTCCCCCCCCCCCCTTTCTTTCTCTTTCTCTTTCTCTTCCCTCTCTTCCCCCCCCTCGTCTCTCTCTCATTTCTTTCTCTTTCTCTTTCTCTCCTTCTTCTCTTTCTCTTTCTCTTTCCCCCCATTCTTTCCCCCCTCCACTCCTTCCTTTCCACCCCCCCCCCCCTTTCCTCCCCCGCCCTTTCTTTTTCTTCTTTCTTCTTTCTCCCCCCTTCTTTTCTCTTTCTCTTTCCTCTATTCTCTTTCCTCTTTCTCTTTCTCTTTCTCCTTTCTCTTTCTCTTTCTCTTTCCTCTCTTTCGCCTCTTTCTCTTTCTCTTTCTCTCTTCTCTTTCGCCCTCTTTCTCTCTCTCTTTCTCTTTCTCTTTCTCTTTCTCTTTCTCTCTCTCTCTCTCTCTCTCTCTAGTGTGTTTGTGTGTTTATGTGTGTGTGTGTGCGTGTGTATGTGCGTGCGTGTGCGTGTGCGTGTGCGTGTGCGTGTGCGTGTGTGTGTGCGTGTGCGTGTGCGTGTGATCATTACTATATTCTACTAAAAACATAAAAATATAACCGACTTCAAGTTAAAAAAAAAAAAATAATGTAAAGATAAACCAACTTAGATAAAACAGAATAGACCAAGTCAAATGGAGAATTCTATAAACTTGTACTGTCGAGTGCGTGCGTGTGCGTGTGCGTGTGCGTGCATGATGGCCTTTTTTATACACAGCTTTATCAGATTGTGGCGCCAGTGTTGTTCTCCTCTTATATTGACTTTCGTCTAGCCTAGCGCCATGTGGCCTGGCTGGGTCGCCGCCACACGCTCTCTCTCTCCTCCATCTCATCCTCTCCACTCCTCACCTCTCTCTCTCTCATCACTACTCGTCTCTCTCTCTCTCATCTCCTCTCTCTCTCTCCTTCTCTTCTCCTCTCTCCTCTCATCTCTCTCTCTCTCTTTCTCTCTCTCTCTCTCTCTTCTCTACATCTCTCTCTCTCTCTCTCTCTCTTCTCTCTCTCCTCGCCTCTCTCTCTCTCTCTCTCTCTCTCCTCCTCTCTCTCTCTGATCTCTGTGTCTCTCTGTGGTCTGTCTCTCTGTCTTCCTGTCTCTCTTTCTATCTGTCTCTGTCTGTTTTCTCTTTGTCTCTCCTCTGGTCTCGTTGTCTCTCTGTCGGTCTCTGCGTATCTCTCTCCCTTTCCCTCTCCCTCCCCTCTCCCTCTCCGCCTCTCCCTCTCCCTCTCTCCTCTCCCTCTCCTCCTCTCCACCTACTCCTCTCCCTCTTCCTCTCTTACTCCTCTCCCTCGACTTCCCTCTCCCTCTCCTACTCCCCTCCAAGCTCTCCCTCTCCTCTTCCCCCTCCATCTCTCCCTCTCCCTCCCCCCCTCTCTCCCTCTCCGTCTCCCTCCTCTCCCCCTCCCCCCCCTCCCCCTCCCTTTCTCCCTTTCTCCCACCCTCACCCACCCTCTCCCTCCCTCTTTCTCCATCCTCTTCCATCCACCTCTCCTGAATCTCCCTCTATCGGACTTTCGCTTGAATCCACCCCCCCCCCTTTCATCTCCCGTGTGCCTGCCTGCCTATCTGTCTGCCATGCAATTCATAATTGGATCTACACCTTTACCTCCGCCCATGGTCTTTGTGCAAGCAATCATAGTACACCTGGCCACCTGTTCACGGTGTTCATCCGTTCATCCCTTCAAAGATCTTCATATGCATGGGTGTGGATCTAAATGAATATTGTGTTGACGGTACGTATGTATTGATATCTGTTAAGAGATAGGTTGGGAGGTAGAAACTTACATGCGCTAAAACAAACACTTACACTTACATTTACATTTACACTTACACTTACATTTACATTTACACTTACACTTACACTTACACTTACACTCACACTCACACTCACACTCACACTCATACTCATACTCATACTCACACTCACACTCACACTCACACTCACACTCACACTCACACTCACACTCACACTCACACTCACACTCACACTCACACTCACACTCACAATCACAATCACACTCACACTCACACTCACACTCACACTCACACTCACACTCACACTCACACTCACACTCACACTCACACTCACACTCACACTCACACTCATACTCATACTCATACTCATACTCATACTCACACTCAAATAGCATACACCTCTACCCGTTGCCACACATACATTTCTTCTCAAACACATACCCACACACGCACACAAACATCCGCACTCAAACACTACTCATCCTGACACTTTTTCTTAAACAGAGACCCACACACTTCCACACACGCACAAACAAACGCAAACAAACGCAAACAAACACACACATCCTCCCACAAACGCTAGCCATCCCGACACTTTTTCTTAAACAGAGACACACACACTTCCACACACGCACAAACAAACAAACACACGCTACCCGTCCTGACACTTTTCTTAAACAGAGACACACACACTGCCACAAACGCACAAACAAACACAAACAAACACACACACGCTACCCTTCCTGACACTTTTTCTTAAACAGAGACCCACACACTGCCACAAACGCACAAACAAACACAAACAAACACACACACGCTACCCATCCTGACACTTTTTCTTAAACAAAGACACACACACTTCCACACACGCACAAACAAACAAACAAACACACATCCTCCCCCACACGCTACCCGCCCTGACACTTTTCTTAAACAGAGACACACACACTTCCACACACGCACAAATAAACGTAAACAAACACAAACATCCGCACTCACACACTACCTCTGACACTTTTTCTTAAACAGAGACACACACACTCCCACAAACGCACAAACAAACACAAACACACACACACATCCTCCCACACACGCTAGCCATCTCTCCCGCGGTTTCATATCCGAAAACCTCCCATTTGGCTCAAGTTCCCAGTCATATTTCCCGGTTTAAAATAAAGTGGCCAGGGTGTACAAAATTGCTTGTGATTTTTTATTTTCCTTTCTTTCTTTTTCCTTTCCTCCTCCTCCTCCTCTTTCTACTACTACTACTACTACTACTGATACTATTATTACTCCCCTCTTCCTTCTCTTCTTCCTACTACTATTCTTCTTCCTTCGTCCCCTCTTCCCCCTCTTCCTCCTCTTCCTTCGCCCTCCTCCTCCTTCCTCTTCCTCCTTCCTCCACCCCTCTCCTCCTTCCTCCACCCCCTCCTCCTTTTTCCAGACCCCTCTCCTCCTTCCTCCTCCTAATCCTCCTCCTCCCTTCCCCCTCCTCCTCCTCCTCCTCCTCCTCCTCCTCCTTTTCCTCTCCTCCTCCTCTTCCCTTCCCTCGCATCGGCTTTCCAAGGGTGACTTTCTCTTTACTTCGCTCAGGACACAAATAAAAGATTGCCTCGCTATGAATGTGATATGTGGGAACACTCATTCGACGTCGTTTTTATTTAAGGATCGTTTTTATTTCTTTATTTTTCGATAACAGATTTTGCAGGAGGTATTGTTTGCATTTTGGCGATGGTTGGTCTGTACATGCGTGTGTACGCACGTGTGTATGTGTGTGTGTGTGTTTGTTTCTTTCTTTAAAGCCAACTCTCTCTGTCTTTCTCTCTTTCTCTCTCTCTTTCTCTCTCTCTTTCTCTCTCTCTTTCTCTCTCTCTTTCTCTCTCTCTTTCTCTCTCTCTTTCTCTCTCTCTCTCTCTCTCTCTTCTCTCTCTCTCTCTCTCTCTCTCTCTCTCTCTCTCTCTCTCTCTCTCTCTCTCTCTCTCTCTCTCTCTCTCTCTCTCTCTCTCTCTCTCTCTTTCTTTCTTTCTCTTTCTCTATATGATTTTATATGTATATCTATCTATCTATCCATCTATCTATAAGATTATATATGTGTATATATGTGTGTATATATATATATAATATATATATATATATAT
>NW_028234443.1:4257601-4265101 GCF_977035675.1 Penaeus japonicus
TTTTTATTTTTTTGTATTTATCTATTTTTATTTTTTATTCATCTATTTATCTATTAATCTATTTTTATTTATTTTTAGTTTTATATATATTATATATATACATATATATTAGAGATATTATAATTTATATATATATATATATAGATATACATATATAAAAATCTATATATATATAAAATATATAATTTATAAAATACATATAATATATATATATATAAATATATAGATATAATATAATATATTATTATTTTTTTTTTTTGAGTGAAGTGTGGGTAAGGATGTGGTATGTAACATCTTCGCCGCACCCCCCCCCCCCATTTATACAAATACGTACATACGAATATGGACTACTATTACCACTATTACTGCTATTACTACACTCCGAACACTTAGACGTACTTAATCCTACTTAAAGCTAAACACACATACATGCATGAACATCCATGCATTCGTCACACACACATACAAACGCACATCTTTGCAAACACATCTTCACAAACACACTCACAAATACATCCTAATAAACACATTCTCAAACCTGTTAACAAACATTCACAAACCTACAAAAACACACATATCCTCACACACTTACAAAACCATCCTCACAAACACAAACACACATCCTCGCAAACACATCCTCACAAACACAAACACACATCCTCGCAAACACACTCACTAACACATCCTAACAAATACACTCACAAACATATTAACACACATTTACAAACCTACAAACACAAACACACCCTCACAAACCTAAAAACAAACACACCCTCACAATCCGACAAACACACCCTCACAAACCTAAAAAAACAAACATCTTCACAAACCCCAAACCTACAAACACACACACACACACACACAACCCCCCCCCCCCCCCACACACACACACCCTGACAATCACAATCCCAAGCTCAACAACTTTACAATCACACACCCACACAGACTTCAACTCCTCCAACCTGCTAACCTGCCGCACAATAACACCAATTTCCCGGAATCACATGTCAACAACATGTCTTAATCCCCTGAAGGCTCACATGATAGAAAACATGTCTTTGAAGAACCAGTCGATATGTTGAGGGAAAATGATGACGGGAAGTAAGAAGCCCTTTTGTCTGACTGAAAAGTTGTAGAAAATTGCATTTTTTTTTTAGTGTTCAGGGTTAAGAATAAAAATAAAAAAAAAGGAAAAAAGAAAAAGAAGTCAATAACTTGCATTATTAATTATTGTTAATTTTTGTTATTGTTTTTTTTTGTTATTACTGTTTATTTATTGTTATTGTGATTTTTATGATTTTTATTTTCATCATCGTCATTATCATTATTATTGTTGTTATCCTTATTATTGTTGTTATTATTATACTTTATATCATTATCATCCCTATTGTCTGTTATCTTGTTATTATCATCCTTCTTATTGTTGTCATTATTTGCATCATTGCTGCTTATTATCATTATCTTTATTACTATTATTGTTATTACCATTATCACTAATGGTAATAACAATATCATTATTATTATCCTCTCTATCACTATCATTTATCACTGTTATCATCATCATCATCATCATAATCCTCCCCTCATCATCGTCACCATAACAACTATCATCATCATCAATTACACCATTACCTTCACCATCATCACTATAAATCATCACTATAAATCATCACTGTAAATTATCACTATAAATCATCACTAAACGCAATAAACTAAACATATAAAAAAATAACAATCAAACTCCACTTAATTAAAACCTCATTAGGAAGCAAGACATGATGACTCATTAGATCAACTCTGCAATCAAAACCTTTCAACTGAATTTGATTTTAATGTTGCTCTTGAACAGGTTGCATTGCCCTTGAGAGATGTTGCAAGGTATTGACACAGATGCAAATGGCGTGGGTCCTCTTTAAGGTCAGTAAAGTTCTTGCAAGACATAGACAAATTTCTTGAAGGAAAAGGCTCTTGGATTTATTATTATTATTATTATCATTATTATTATTATTATTATTATTATTATTATATATATATATATATATATATATATATATATATATGTATATATATATATATATATATATATATATGAACGCGGAAAGAATGAGAGTGAAAGTGAAAGTGAAAGTGAAAGAATTACAGCAATTATAATGACTATGGTGATAATAATGCCAATGATGATAACGATAATGGTCATGATAATGATAATGATAGTGATGATGATAACGATAATGATGATGATACGATAATGGTCATAATAAAGATAATGATAATGATAACGATAATAATAACAGTAACGATAATGATGATATTAACAATAATGTTAATAATAACGATGATTATGTTGATGGCATTGATAACGACTAATATTAGATATTTTCGTTTATCATATATATCGTATCATATCAATAATTTTAGTGATATATTTGTTACATTTCTTTTATATCAAGAAAAAAGGAAAACACGTTTATTGTTAAAACAACACATGCATATTCTATTGAATAAGGCATATGATTATATAAGCATAATACTACATACTCTTACAAACACAAGGGGGGAGGGGAGAAGAGGAAAGGAAAGGGGAGGGGGGGGGGGAAGCAGAGAGCGGGGGAGGAGGAGAAGGTGAAGTTGGGAGGAGGGGGGGAGAGGGGAGGGGAGGGGGTGGAAAGCAGAGAGCGGGGGAGGAGGAGAAAGAGAAATTGGGAGGAGGGGGGAGAGGGGAGGGGGATGCAAGAGGAAACAACATGCAGTTTTAGCGATGTTATAATGCAATATCTATAATGATATTCTGGGCAGAGCAAAATATCTTCCATTTTTAAAAGTGTTTTGCGGTTGTCTGTGTCTTTAGATTTGCTTTTCCTCTTGCTCTCCCTTTCCCCTCTCTTCTCTTTCTCCCCTCATTCCTCTCCTCTCTTCATTCCCTTTTCCCCTCGTTCTTATTTTCTCTCTCCTTCTCCTCCTCTTTTTTCATTTTCCTCTCCATTCTCCCACTCCCTCCCCTTCTCTTCCCTCCCTCCTCTCAGCCTCTCCTTTCATTCCCTCTCTACCTTCTCTTTTCCCCTTTTCTTTACATTCTCCCTCTCCCTCCTCTTCTCTTCCCTTCTCTTCCTCCCCTTCTATTCCCCCCCTCCTCCCAACCTCTCCTTTCCCTTCCCTTTCTACCCTCTCCACTTCCTCCTCTCCCCTCTCCTTATTCTCATTCCTCATTCCTCTCCCCTCTCTCTCCACTTCCTCCTCTTCCCTCTCTCTCCACTTCCTCCTCTCCCCTCTCTCTCCACTTCCTCCTCTCCCCTCTCTCTCCACTTCCTCCTCTCCCCTCTCTCTCCACTTCCTCCTCTCCCCTCTCTCTCCACTTCCTCCTCTCCCCTCTCTCTCCACTTCCTCCTCTCCCCTCTCTCTCCACTTCCTCCTCTCCCCTCTCTCTCCACTTCCTCCTCTCCCCTCTCTCTCCACTTCCATCTCTCTCCACTTCCTCCTCTCCCCTCTCTCTCCACTTCCTCCTCTCCCCTCTCTCTCCACTTCCTCCTCTCCCCTCTCTCTCCACTTCCCTCTCTCTCCACTTCCTCCTCTCCCCTCTCTCTCCACTTCCTCCTCTCCCCTCTCTCTCCACTTCCTCCTCTTCCCTCTCTCTCCACTTCCTCCTCTCCCCTCTCTCTCCACTTCCTCCTCTCCCCTCTCTCTCCACTTCCTCCTCTTCCCTCTCTCTCCACTTCCTCCTCTTCCCTCTCTCTCCACTTCCTCCTCTTCCCTCTCTCTCCACTTCCTCCTCTCCCCTCTCTCTCCACTTCCTCCTCTCCCCTCTCTCTCCACTTCCTCCTCTCCCCTCTCTCTCCACTTCCTCCTCTCCCCTCTCTCCACTTCCTCCTCTCCCCTCTCTCTCCACTTCCTCCTCTCCCCTCTCTCTCCACTTCCTCCTCTCCCCTCTCTCTCCACTTCCTCCTCTTCCCTCTCTCTCCACTTCCTCCTCTCCCCTCTCTCTCCCTCTCTCCACCTCCTCCTCTCCTCTCCCTCGTCTCTCTCTCTCCTCTTTCCTCTCCTCCCTCTCCAGATCTCCTCTCCTCTCCCTCCCCACTCCCTCTCCTCTCCCTCCTCACTCTCTCTCTCCTCTCTCCCTCCTCTCTCACTCCTCTCCTCTCTCTCTCTCCTCTCCCTCTTTCTCTCTCTCTCCTCTTCACTCCCTCTCTCTCCCTCTCCTCCTCCCCTCTCTCCTCTCCCTCTCCTCCTCACTCTCTCTCTTCTCACTCTCCTCTCTCCTCTCCCTTCCTCTCTCCCTCTCTCTCCTTCTCTCTCCCTTCCTCTCCTCCTCCTCTTCTCTCTCTCTCTTCTCCCCTCCTCCTCTCTCTCCTCTCTCCTCCTCTCTTCCTCTCTCTCCTCTCTCTCCCTCTCTCCTCCTCCTCTCCCTCTCTCTCTCCACTCTCTCTCCCTCCCTCTCTCCTCTCTCTCCTCTCTCCTCCTCTCTCTCCACTCCTCTCTCCCTCTCCCTCTCCTCCTCTCTCCCTCTCTCTCTCCTTCTCCTCTCTCTCTCTCTCTCCTCTCTCTCTCCCCTCTCTCTCCACATCTCCTCTCCTCTCCCTCTTCTCTCTCTCCTGTCCCCTCTCTCCCCTCCTCTCTCCTCCTCTCTCTCCTCTCTTCCTCCTCTCTCTCCACCTCCTCCTCTCTCCCTCTCTCTCCACACCTCCTCTCTCCTCTCTCCCCTCCTCCTCTCCTCCTCCTCTCATCCCCTCTTCTCCTCCTCTCCTCTTCTCCACTCCTCTCCCCTCTCTCTCCTCCTCCTCCTCTTCTCTCTCCTCTCCTCTTTCTCTCCTCTCCTCTCCCCTCTCCTCCCTCTCCTCCTCTCTCTCCTCTCTCTCCTCCTCCTCTCCCTCCTCTCTCTCTCTCTCCTCTCTCCTCTCTCTCTCATCTCCTGTCTCTCCTCTCTCTCTCTCCCTCCTCCTCTCTCCTCACTCCTCTCTCTCCTCTCCCTCCTCTCTCCTCCTCTCCCCCTCTCTCCTCCTCTCTCATCTCTCTCCACTCCTCTCCTCTCCCTCTCTCTCTCCACTTCTCTCTCCTTCCCTCTCTCTCTCTCTCCTCTCCTCCTCTCTCTCTCTTCTCGTCACTCTCCTCACTCTCTCTCCCTCCTCCTCCTCTCTCCTTTTCCTCCTCTCTCCTCTCCCTCCTCTCCTCTCCTCATATTCCTCTCTCTCCCTCCTCCTCTCTCCTCCTCCCTTTCTCCTCCTCTCCTCTCCTCCCTTCCTCCTCCCTTCTTCTCCCTCTCTCCTCCTCTCTCCTCCCTCTCCTCCTCTCTCCTCTCTCTCCTCTTCTCCTTTCCTTCTTCTCCACTCCCTCTCCCCTCTCTCTCTCTCACTCTCCTCCTCTCTCCCTCTCTCCTCTCTCCACAATCCTCTCTCCTCCTCCTCCTCTCTCCCTCTCTCTCCCCTCTCTCTCTCTCCTCTCTTTCTCTCCTCTCCTCTCTTTCTCTCCTCTCTCTCCCACTCTCCTCCTCTTCTCTCCCTCCTCTCCTCCTTCTCTCCTCTCCTCTCCTCTCTCTCCCCCTCCCTCCCTCTCCTCCTCCCCTCTCCTCTCTCCCTACCCTCCTCTCTCCCTCCCCTCCTCCTCTTCCCTCCTCTCCCCCTCCCCTCCTCTCCTCCTCTCTCCCTCCCCTCTCTCCCTCCCTCCCTCTCCTCCTCTCCTCTTCTCCTCTTCCCTCCTCTCCTCTACTCCTCTCCTCCTCTCTCCTCCTCTCTCTCTCCCTTCTCCCTCTCTCCTCCTTGCCTCTCTCTCCACTCTCTCCTCCCCCTCTCCCCCTCCTCTCCCTTCCCTCCCCTCTCTCTCCCCTCCTCTCCCCTCCTCCTCCCTCTCTCCCCTCTCTCCCCTCCTCACCTTCCTCCCTCTCTCCTCCCTCTCTCCACACTCCTCCCCCTCTCTCTCCCTCTCTCTTCTCTTCCTTCCTCCCTCCTCTCTCCCTCCGCGCTCCCTCTCTCCCCTCTCCTCTCTCTCCTTCTCCTCCCTCTCCTCCTCTCTCCCCCTCTCTCTCTCTCCCTCTCTCTCCTCCTCCCTCTCTCTCCCCTCTCCTCTCTCTCCCTCACTCCCTCTCTCCCCTCTCTCCTCATCCCTCCTCTCCCCTCTTTCCCCCTCCTCCTCCCTCCTCTCCTCTCCCCTCCCTCTCTCCCTCCTCTCTCCTCCCACCTCTTCCCTCCCTCCTCCTTCTCCTCTCCCTCCTCTCTCTTCTCTCTCTCTCTCCTTCCTCTCCTCTCTCTCCTCTCTCCTCTCCCCTCTCTCTCTTCGCTCCTTCTTCTCCTCTCTCTCTCTCACATCTCGTTCTCCCTCTCTCCTCTTCCCCTTCCTCTCTCCTCTCCTCTCCCTCCTCCACTTCCCCCTCTCCTCCCTCTCCTCCTCCCTCCCTCTCTCTCTCCTCTCTCTCCCCTCCCTCTCCCTCCTCTCTCTCCTCTCTCAACTCTCCCTCTCCTCCTCCCTTCCCCCTCTCCTTCTCTCTCCCTTCTCTCCTTCTCCTCTCTCCTCCTCTTCCTCCCCCTCTCTCCCTCCTCTCTCCTCCACTCTACCTCTCTCCTCTCCTCTCTCTCCCTCTCTCTCTCTTCCTCTCTCCTCTCCTCCCTCCTCCTCTCCCTCCTCCCCCTACTCTCCCCTCTCTCCACCTCCTCCTCTCCCCCCTCTCTCCACTTCCTCCTCTCCCCTCTCTCTCCACTTCCTCCTCTCCCCTCTCTCTCCACTTCCTCCTCTCCCCTCTCTCTCCACTTCCTCCTCTCCCCTCTCTCTCCACTTCCTCCTCTCCCCTCTCTCTCCACTTCCTCCTCTCCCCTCTCTCTCCACTTCCTCCTCTCTCTCCACTTCCATCTCTCCCCTCTCTCTCCACTTCCTCCTCTCCCCTCTCTCTCCACTTCCTCCTCTCCCCTCTCTCTCCACTTCCTCCTCTCCCCTCTCTCTCCACTTCCTCCTCTCCCCTCTCCTTATTCTCATTCCTCCCTCCACTTAACATGTCTCCCCATCCTTCCTCCACCCCCCTCACCCCCCCTCCCTTCAGAGATTACGAAAATGACCTATCATTCGAAACCGCTATTACGCACCAATAGGCTACATTACGTATTCGAATAATTTGAATAGAGTTATACATATCTATGGCTCTCTAATGGTGTACCGTGTCACAAAGTCTATTTCTTTTTTACTTTTTTTTTTTTTTTTTTTTTTTTGTCATTTTCCATCTTTATAAAAGATGTTCTAGATATAACCATCGTAAGAGGTTCTGTGTAATGTAAAGGTCAAAAGGTCATGAGCTGTTTGACGGATGCGTGTTTGAACTTGTCAAAAGAACACATTACGATTGCAAGAGAACTAGTCTTGAGGTGACGCTTTTAAAAGTTGCAAATTGAAGGAGAGAGAAAGAGATGTGTATATATATATGTTAGATATAATATACGTACATACATATATATATATATATATATATATATATATATATATATATATATGTGTGTGTGTGTGTGTGTGTGTGTGTGTGTGTATACA
>NW_028234443.1:4272601-4277601 GCF_977035675.1 Penaeus japonicus
AGAATAGAGGGAAGAAACGATGGAGGATGAGAGAGAGAGAGAGAAGAAGAGGAGGGGGGAGAGAGAGAGAAGAGAGGAAGAGAGAGAAGAGAGAGAGAGAGAGAGAGGGAAAGGAGAGAGAGAGAGAGGAGAAGAGAGAGGGGGAGACGGAGGGAGAGAAGGAGAGAGAGACGGAGAGGAGGAAAGGAAGAGAGAGAGAGAGAGTGGAGAGGAGAGAGAGATGAGAGAGAGAAGGAGAGGAGGAGGGTTGGCGGAGAGAGAGACGTGGGAGAAGAAAGAAAGGGAGAGAGGAGAAGAAAGAGAGGAGGACAAGAGTAAAAGAGAGAAAGAAAGAGACGGAGGGGGGGAGAACCCTCGAGAGACCGAGAGGAAAGATAGAGGAGAGAAAGAAGAAGAAGGAGAAAGAGAGAGAAAGAGAGAGAAAGAGAGAGAAAGAAGAGAAAGAGAAGAAGAGGAAAGAGGAGGAGGAAAAGGAGAAGAGGGAGAAAAAGAGAGAAGAGAGAAAGAGAGAAAGAGAAAGAGAAAGAAGAAAGATGCAGAAGGAAAGAGAAAGAGAGGGAAAGAGAGAAGAGGAAAGAAAGGAAGAAAGAGGGGGAAAGAATTGAGAAAGAGAAAGAGAAGAAAGGCAGAGAGAGAAAAAGAGAGAGAAAGAAAAGAGGAAAGAGAGGAGGAAAGAGAAAAGAGAGAAAGAAAGAGAAGAGAAAGAGAGAAAAAGGAAATGGGAAGAAAGAGGAGAGGAAAAGAAAGAGAGAAAGAGAAAGAGAAAGAAAGAAAACAGAAGAGAAGGAGAGAGAGAAAAAAGAGAAAGAGAGAAAGAGAGAAAGAGAAAGAGAAAGAGAAGAAAGAGGAAGAGAAAAAGAAAGGAAAGAGAGAGAGAGAGAAAGAGAAAGAGAGAAAGAGATAAAGAGAGGAAAGAGAGAAAGGGGAAAGGGAAAGAAAGAAAGAGACATGAGGAAGAGAGGCAGAGAGAGTACGAGCGAGAAGAAAGGGAGAAAAAAAAAGAACGAGAAAGAGGAGAAAGAGGAAAGAGAGAAAGGAGGGTTCGAGAAAGAGCCCGACGGCGATTGTGACCATGGGAGGTGAGACAGAGAGAAAGAGAGAGAAAGAGAAAAGAGAGAAAAGAGACAGAGAGAGAAAGAGAGAGAGAAGAAAAGAGAGAAAGAGAGAAAGAGAGAGGGGAGGAGAGAGAGAGAAGGGGAAAGAGAGGAAGAGGAAGGAGAAGAGAAAGAGAGAAAGAGAGAGAAAGAGAGACAGAGAGAGAAAGAGAGAAAGAGAGGAGAGAAGAAAGAGTTGAGTAAGAGAGAATGGAAGAGAAAGGGAGAAGAAAGACATACAATCCACAGAGGAACGAACGAAAAGAAGGGAAGAAAGAGAGAGGAGCCCCCCCACCACCCTCGAGGAGGGAAGAAAGAAAGAAAAGAGAGAGAAAGAGAGGGAAAGAGGAAAGAGAGAAAAGAGCAGAGAAAGAGGAGAAAGAAGAAAGAAAGAGAGAGAAAAGATAAGATTATTGAGAAAGAATTTCGCGTTGAGGGAAGGAGAGAGAGAGAGAAAAGATAGGAAGCTTGCGGAGGAAAGAGAGAAAGAGAGAAAGAGAGAAAGAAAGCCCCCACCCCCCCCCCCCACCCCCCCCTCCCCCCCCCCCCACCCCCCCCCCCCCCCCCCCCCGAAAGAAAAATAAAGAAAGACAAGAAAGAAGAAGAAAAGAAAGAAAGGAAAAGGAAGAAGACAGAAAAAGAAAGAAGAGAAAGAAAGAGTCCGGGGGAAGGAAACAGAGAAAGAAAGAAAGAAAGAAAGAAAGAAAGAAAGAAAGAAAGAAAGAAAGAAAGAAAGAACATCTCAGTGCTCGCGTCTATTCATATGTACGTATATGCACTTAAGTAAACACAAATAAAGTATCCTAAGTGTATATATGTGTCTTTCACCCGCGAATATCTTGCCGCTATTCCCTCTCTCTGCCCCACAACCACAACCTCACGTCGATACGGTCGCTCGACTGAATGAGTCATCTCTCGGTGTTTCCCCTTTGACTGTTCAAGGCCCCATGATGTTTCCATTTTCTGTCATGTAAACAAAGTTCGTGATGATGGGAAAAAATGGATAAATTCATTGTCTGTAAAATAATGTATTTTGATTTTTTTTTCCTATTTTTTGCGGCTTTAACTTGACTCGGATTTAATTAATATATGGATGGAATTGAATATATTTTTTTGTATATGGATTAAAAGATTCACATAGATATGTATATGCACATGTATCCGCTATATATATATTTCTTATCCAAAATGCCCTTCGATCTTTCGGGCCTTCAACACTCTTCTCTCTCTCTCTCCTGCTCTCTCTGATGCTCTTACTCTTTCTCGTCTCCACCTCTCGACTCTATCTCAGACGCTCCTCATCTCTTTCTTCATCTTCTCCTCTCTTTTCTTTCTTTTTCTTTCTTTCTTTTTCTTTATTTTTCTGTCTCTCTTTTTCTCTTTCTTTCTCTCTCTCTCCTCGCTCTCTCTCTCCTCTCCTCTCTCATCTCTCTCTCTCTTCTCTCTCTCTCTCTCTTCTCTCTCCTCTCATCTCTCTCGACTCTCTTCTGACTCTCTCATATCTCCACTACTCTCTTCTCCCTCTCCCCCTCTCTCCCCCCCCCCCCCCCCTCCCCCCCCCTCTCTCTCTCTCGACGAACTCTCTCTCTCTCTCCTCTCTCTCTCTTCTCTCTCTCTCCGCTCACTATCTCTCTCCTCTCCTAATTCTCTCTCTCTCTCTCTCTCTCTCTCTCTCTCTCCCTCCCTCCCTCCCTCCCTCCCCCCCCTCCCCCTCCCTCCCCCCCCCCCCCCTTCTCTCTCTCTCTCTCTCTCTCTCTCTCTCTCTCTTTCACTCTCTCTCTTTTGGATGCCTTCCAAACTGTGACGTCATCCTTAGGAAGGGCGGGGATTGGCCTTGGAAACAGCTTCTCCAAAGTAATCTACCTCTACAAACAACTATTTTAATTTCTTGTAATACTAAATCTCTTTCTTTCTATCTTCTCTTTTTCTGTCGCCCTCTCTCTCTCTCTCTCTCTCTCTCTCTTCCTATGTGAGTGTGTAAGTATGAATGTGTGTGTGTGAAAGAGGGTGTGTTAGTGTATGTATGTGAGTGTGTGTGTGTGTGTGTGTGCATGTGTGTGTGTTTATGTGTGTGTTTGCGAGTGTGTGTGTGCGTGTTTGAGTGTGAGAATGTGTAAGTGTGTGTGAGTGAGTGTGTGTTCATGTGTGTTAGAGTTAGTGTTAGTTTTTGTGTGAGTGTGTGTCAGAGTATGAGTGTGAGTCTGAGTGCGAGTTAGTGTGTGTGTTAGTGTTAGTGTTTGTGTGAGTGTGTGTGTGTGTCAGAGTGTGAGTTCGAGTATGAATATGAGTCTAAGTGTAAGTGTCTCTCTCTCTTTCTCTCTTTCCCTCAATCTCTCTCTCTCTCTCTCTCTCTCTCTCTTTCCCTCAATCTCTCTCTGTCTCTCTCTCTCTCTCTCTCTCTCTCTCTCTCTCTCTCTCTCTCTCTCTCTCTCTCTCTCTCTCTCTCTCTCTCTCTCTCTCTCTCTCTCCCTCCCTCCCTTGGCTGCCTCCCAGATTATGACGTCATCCTATTTTCCGTTCCTGACACCGGAAATGATCACGAAACAGATTATCTAGCGGGATGCAAATGAACTGCGATTTGTAAAGCGTGTCAGAGTTAGTTCAAAGCCGGCGGATTATACCGTAGATTATTTTGTTCACATATGCAGGTATTTTTATTTCTACCTCTGGCTCTTTTTAATTATTATCATCATTCTCTCTTATTTCTCTCTCTCTCTCTCTCCTTCCCCGTCTCTCGCTTTTTCTTTCTATCTATTTTCCTATTTTTATTTTTATTTCCCTTTCTCTCTCTCTCTCTCTCTATCTCTCTATCTATCTATCTATCTATCTATCTATCTATCTCTATCTCTCTCTTTCTATGTATCTCCCTCTCTTTGTATCTCTCTCTCTCTATCTCACTCTCCCTCTTTTTCTCTTTCTCTGTCTCAGTCTCTCTCTTCCTCTTCCTCTCTCTCTCTCTCTCTCTCTCTCTCTCTCTCTCTCTCTCTCTCTCTCTCTCTCTCTCTCTCTCTCTCTCTCTCCCTCTCTCTCTCTCTTTTTTTTTTTTTTTTCTCTCTCTCTTACTCTGTTTCTCTCTCTCCCCTCCCCCTTCGCCTCCCCATCCCCTACCTCAACCCCCTCCCCTTCCCCCTTCCCCTTCCCCCTCCCTAAGCCCCTTTTGCCTTTACCCCTCCTCCCCGCTTCCCCCTCCCACTCCCCCTCCCCTTCCCCATTCCCCTTCCCCTTCCCCCTCCCTAAGCCCCTTTTGCCTATACCCCTCCTCCCCTCTCCCCCTCCCCCTCCCCTCCCTCCCCTCCCGCTCCCCCTTCTCCCCTTCCCCCTTCTCCCCTCGCCCTTTCCCTTCCCCCTCCCCTCCCCTCCCGCTCCCCTTCCCCCTCCCCAAACCCCCTTCCTCCCGCTCCCCCTTCCCCCTTCCCCCTTCCCCCCTCCCAAAACACACCCCAGAGCAGAGTCCGACCTGGTCAATATGCGAGCCACTCTGCCTGGCGCCACGTGGAGCCAGTGAGGGCGAGTCAGTCATATGACACCACACCGGAGTATAGTGCAGGGGAATGAGATAGAGATGGGGATGGGGGTATGGTGAGTATAGGATATATAGATGTATGAGAATATAGTGAATGTTAGAATGTAGGATTATGGTGATATAGGAATGTAGTGAATGTTAGAATATAGTTATGGTGATATGGGAATATAGTGAATATCAGAATATAGTGAATATCAGAATATAGTTGTAGTGATATAGGAATATAGTGAATATGATGATATACTGATATTACTAAAGAGATTTCGTAATGTAGGGTTATAGTGATATAGGAATATAGTGAATATGATGATATAGTGATATAGGTTTATAGTGATTATAGGGGTAAGGGGATATAGTAATTTAGGAATAACGTGAATATAGGA
>NW_028234443.1:4285101-4287601 GCF_977035675.1 Penaeus japonicus
GGAAAGAGGAGTGGGGTAGACAGAAAAGAGAGGAAGAGAAGGGGAAGGAGAGGGAGAGGGAGAAGGAGAGGGAGAGGGAGAGAGAGAGGGAGAGGAACGAGGAGTGGGGAAGACAGAAAAGATAGGAGGAGAGGGGGAAGGAGAGGAAGAGGAAGAGGGAGAGGGAGAGGGAGTGGGAGAGGGAGAGGGAGAGGGAGAGGGGGAGGGAAGAGGAGTGGGGGAAGACAGAGAAGATAGGAGGAGAAGGGGAAGGAGAGGGAGAGGGGGAGGAAAGAGGAGGAGGGGAAGACAGAAAAGATAGGAGGAGAAGGGGAAGGAGAGGGAGAGGGGGAGGAAAGAGGAGTGGGGGATAGACAGAGATGATAGGAGGAGAGGGGGAAGGAGAGGGAGAGGGGAAGGAAAGAGGAAGAGGGGAAGACAGAAAAGATTGGAGGAGAAGGGGAAGGAGACGGAGAGGGGGAGGAAAGAGGAGGAGGGGAAGACAGAAAAGATAGGAGAAGGGGAAGGGAGGAAGGGGGGGGAGGGGAAGAAAAAGAAAGACAGGGAGGAAGGGAAGCAAAGAAGGAGGAACGGGGTAGGGGGTGACAGAGGAGGGGAGTGAAAGGGGAAGGGACATAAAAGAAGGAAGGAGATAGGAGGAGAAATTGAAAAGGAAGAAGGAGAGGGGGAAGGGAGGAGGAGGAGGAGGAGAGAAAAACTGCAGAAAGGGGTGAGACATACCCTCCTCCTCCCTCCCCCTCCCCTCCCCCTCAATGCGTGAATAAATAACAACAGCACAACGATTCTCATGTTGGGGTGAGGGAGAGAGGGGGAGAGGGGGAGGGGGAGATGTGGACAGAGGGAATAGAGGGAGGGTAAGGGAAGGGGGAGGGAGGAAGGAGGGGAGGAGTAGCAGGGAGGGAGGGAAGGAGATGGAGGAGGAGGGAGAGAGAGAGAGAGAAGTAGGAGGAGGGGGGGGGGGTAAATGTAATAATTTCCAGGACCAATTACCACTTTGTATGGCCTTCGACGAGAATTTATGGTGGATTTTGGCTTGGATTTTGGTATAACATGTAAGCGGGACATGGCAGGTGAGTAAGTGGTAGAGAGCGTAAAAGTAGCGGTAGATAAGGTGAGTTTGTGGTAAGAGAGCGTAAAAGTAGCGGTAGATAAGGTGAGTTTGTGGTAAGAGAGCGTAAAAGTAGCGGTAGATAAGGTGAGTTTGTGGTAAGAGAGCGTAAAAGTAGCGGTAGATAAGGTGAGTTTGTGGTAAGAGAGCGTAAAAGTAGCGGTAGATAAGGTGTGTCTGTGGTAAGAGAGCGTAAAAGTAGCGGTAGATAAGGTGAGTTTGCGGTAAGAGAGCGTAAAAGTAGCGGTAGATAAGGTGAGTTCGTGGTAAGAGAGCGTAAAAGTAGCGGTAGATAATGGGTGATTGTGGTAAGAGAGCGTAAAAGTAGCGGTAGATAAGGTGAGTAAGTGGTAAGAGAGCGTAAAAGTAGCGGTAGATAAGGTGTGTCTGTGGTAAGAGAGCGTAAAAGTAGCGGTAGATAAGGTGAGTTTGTGGTAAGAGAACGTAAAAGTAGCGGTAGATAAGGTGAGTTTATGGTAAGAGAACGTAAAAGTAGCAGTAGATAAGGTGTGTTTGTGGTAAGAGAGCGTAAAAGTAGCGGTAGATAAGGTGAGTTCGTGGTAAGAGAGCGTAAAAGTAGCGGTAGATAATGGGTGATTGTGGTAAGAGAGCGTAAAAGTAGCGGTAGATAAGGTGAGTAAGTGGTAAGAGAGCGTAAAAGTAGCGGTAGATAAGGTGAGTTTGTGGTAAGAGAGCGTAAAAGTAGCGGTAGATAAGGTGAGTTTGTGGTAAGAGAGCGTAAAAGTAGCGGTAGATAAGGTGAGTTTGTGGTAAGAGAACGTAAAAGTAGCGGTAGATAAGGTGAGTTTATGGTAAGAGAACGTAAAAGTAGCGGTAGATAAGGTGAGTTTGTGGTAAGAGAACGTAAAAGTAGCGGTAGATAAGGTGAGTAAGTGGTAGAGAGCGTAAAAGTAGCGGTAGATAAGGTGAGTTTGTGGTAAGAGAGCGTAAAAGTAGCGGTAGATAAGGTGAGTAAGTGGTAGAGAGCGTAAAAGTAGCGGTAGATAAGGTGAGTTTGTGGTAAGAGAGCGTAAAAGTAGCGGTTGATAAGGAGGGTTTGTGGTAAGAGAACGTAAAAGTAGCGGTAGATAAGGTGAGTTTGTGGTAAGACAGCGTAAAAGTAGCGGTAGATAAGGTGAGTTTGTGGTAAAGAGCGTAAAAGTAGCGGTAGATAAGGTGAGTTCGTGGTAAGAGAGCGTAAAAGTAGCGGTAGATAAGGTGAGTTTGTGGTAAGAAAGCGTAAAAGTAGCGATAGATAAGGTGAGTGTGTGGTAAGAGAACGTAAAAGTAGCGGTAGATAAGGTGAGTAAGTGGTAAGAAAGCGTAAAAGTAGCGGTAGATAAGATGAGTAAGTGGTAGAGAGCGTAAAAATAGCGGTAGATAAGGTGAGTT
>NW_028234443.1:4291892-4296892 GCF_977035675.1 Penaeus japonicus
CCCCTCCCATCCTCCTCCTCTCCCCCCCCCCTCCTCCTCCTCCCCCTCTCCCCCCCTCCTCCTCCTCTTCCTCCTCCTCTCACCCGTCCTCCTCCCCCTCTCACCCCCTCCTCCTCCTCCTTCCCACACGCTCCCTTGCAACATAAGCTTGTCTCGAGATTCCACAGAGGAGGAGTGCAGTTTTGCAAAGCACAATAGGACGTTATCTGCAATATGCAAAAAATGTGTTTTAGTCTCATTTTTTCCTCAGCTCTTTTTCATTAAATGTTTTCTCTTTTCGTTTTATTGTGTAATCATTCGAATTACCGATTTTGAATCCGTATCTTTGGATTTCATTTATGTCTTAATTATATATGTATTTAATTATTTTTTATATATTTGTTTTTTTATTAATTCAATTTTGCGGTGAATTCATTAACTTGCAAAGCTTGGAAACAAAAAGGAATAATGTTATTGGAAGAAAAAAAAAGAAGAAAACGAAAAATAAAATAGATATAAATAGATGAAAGCTACGTGTAGAAAATTATTAGATCGGAATTATGATAAATCATAAAATCATAAAGATATGTATAAAAAAGATAAAAAGATAATAATGACCTAAATAAAATTACATATCTCACTCACTCGTCCTCTCTTCTCTCTTTCCCCCCCCCATCCCATCCCCCCCATCCCCTTCCACCCCTGCATACACCTCCCCTCCCCCGCGCTCCTCTTACCGTGACGGAAGCGTTAAAGACAAATTGAAAATTCCCAGAAATATAATTATTAGCCGTAAACCTCACATCTTTATGGCGAGTCTACGGCACGCAATCGCTCGCTTCACATACTGTATTCTCTTTCTGCTTTCTCTTCCCTGCTTTCTCTTTTCTCGGTGCCACGAACACAGGCCGTGGCTCAGTCCAGTCCCCGAGATTACGTGCTTGATAACATCTTGACATTTCTTTCTTTCTGTCTTTTTTCTGTCTCTCTTTCTCGTTTCTTTTCTTTTTTTCTTCCTGTTTCTCTCTGTCTCATTTTCTTTCTTTCTGTCTCATTTTCTCTCTGTCTCTTTCTCTCTCTCTTTCTCTCTCTCTCTCTCTCTCTCTCTCTCTCTCTCTCTCTCTCCTCTCTCTTCTCTCTCTCCCCTCTCCCCCTCTCTCTCTCACCTTCTCTTCTCTCTCTCTATCTCTCTCTCGCTCTCCTCTTCTCTCTCTCTCTCCTCTGTCCTGTCTCTCTCCTCTCTCGCTCTCTCTCGATCCTCTCTCTCTCCCTTCTCTCTCTTCTCTCTCTCCCTAATTCTCTCTCTCTCTACTTCTCTCTCTCTCTCGCTCTCCCACACATCACAACCACAAACACACACACACACACACACACACACACAGCACACACACACACCCAATCAACCTCCCTCCCTCCCTCCCCCTCATCCCCTCTCTCTCTCTCTCTCTCTCCCATCTCTCTCTCATCTCCACACACACACACACACACACTCACACTCCCCCCCTCTCTCTCACTCTCCTCTCTCTCTCCTCTCAATCTCTCTCTCTAGCTATGCTATCTAACTCAGCTATCAACTACTATCTATCTATCTATCTATCTATCTATCTATCTATCTATCTATCTATCTATCTATCTATCTATCTATCTCTCTCTCTCTCTCTCTCTCTCTCTATCTATCTATCTTTCTCTCTCTTTCTCTTTCTCTCTCTCCAAGTTCACCCATCTAACTCTCCCCTTCCTTTTACTCATTAAAACGTTGCATTTATGAAACAGATCACAAAGTCCTTGTCATGATTATTACCGCTGATAATCACTAGATGTCTCTGCGTTGTTCATATCTCCTGTTGTTTTTAATTGCCGTAAATATCATCAGCTGTTTCATTGCTTCCCTCACTCTCACATCATAATTGTTATTGTCATTATTGTGAATTTATCATAACAATAATCTTACATTCTTTGTCGAGCATCGCTGTCCATTACGCATTTGTTATTAATTTGTGCTATGTTATCGACCGCTAGTCGGGCTAACAATACTGTGGCCAAAACATTGACCGTACGTAGAAAGTCAAGTTAACTGATAATAATTTTACTTCGAGCATTCATGTTATGGTATGCCCCGCTTGAGGTGACCTTTTCAAATTGCTTTTGTGCTGTCTAATTTTCTTTTTTTTTCATTACTTTTTTCATTACTTTTTTTTTTTTTTTTTTTTTTTTTTTTACTTTTGTGTAATGAATACGTTAATTAAATAAACTATATTTGTGGGTATAATTGAATCAAAATGGTATAATGATTATAATTCTTATTGGATTTATCACAGTGGTCTGAGTGTGAATGAATGTGAGATTTAATAAGTTGTATGTAGTGAACTAAGACTGTAAGTGTATATGTATAAGCACAGGTATCTTGGTGCATAAGCAGGGAATAGATTTTTTTGTTTTACAAAAACACTCTCGACTCCAAAGTTCCTAACCGTCATAGCTATGTTTTGCATCACTCCCACCCGTTTGTAATAAACTAAAACAAAACAAACAAAAAGAAAGAAAATGTGAATAAGGAAGAAAATCTATGAATTGAAGAGAGAGATATTTGGTTAATTAACATTATCGTATTTAGTCTAGTTACAGACATTTGGTTAATATCAGGTCACAGCTCTTCAAAGACGTAAGGTTATAATCAGTATACAAAATAAACTCCTTGGTTAACAAAAAAAAATATTTAATACTATTTTGTTCCAGCGAGCCCTAAGCTGTACTCTCTGACTTTATGCTTCTAGTGGTGGCTTACGCATTAAGTTTTCACTAAGTCAAACGCTCGTCCCACAAACCTTGTTGAGAAGCTTTCAGATTCTATTTGTACAAAAATATATACCTTTCGTTTACATGTCAAGATATTCTTTAAGATATTAGCGGTACAATATGCAAGTCAGTTAAGTGATAATGAAAATTACTAAACAAATCTAGGGGGTTTGAAACCCGTGTTTCAGTAACGTGCATCGTTATATGCTTGTATTCCTGTGAAAATTGGTCATTATGCTTAATCACAGCTACAGCAACAATACATCCTGTATTTTTCGAAATTCTGTATCTCCCAACTTGAATATATATGGAATATTTTATATATATATATATATAAAATAAATATTATTATAAAATATATATATATATATATTTTACATATAATAACACACCACACACACGCACACTATATATATTTTATATTAATATATATATAATATAGATATTTAATATATATATATATATATAATATATATATATATATATAAAAAAAAAAAAAAAATATATGCGTGGTTATATAATAACATAGATCACGATCAGCCGCTCGCTAAGAGCAATTATTACTTCCAGGAATAGGAAGGCATTCGTTAGACATCCCTTTATGCTCGTTTGTAATATAGTGCCGTATTCTCACGTCAAGAGCCCGAGTCAATTCCCTTCAGGAATGTAAGAGTGTATTCTATAGTCAATGCTTACTGCATCTACCATCGGTCATATTTAGAATGTGTTGTGAGGTGCGTTTGTGGGCGTCGTGTCTTTGTGTGTGTTGTGTGTTAATCCCGGTCCGCTATTATCTCATTCCTTCCATTTACTTTCCGTTTCCTTCCGCCTCCTTCTTCTCATATTTTTATCTTTGTTTCTCCTCCTATCTCCTTCTCTCCATTAATTCAAATATTTTTTTTTTCTCTTTCCGGGCCTCCCACAAATACAGCCTCACAGAACAAATAAAAAAAAACTATCACTATTTCCTCTGTGGCACCGCGCTTCTATTCCCCTTTGCATCACATCTTACACTTGGCAATTTTATAATGCAATATTCGAGGAACATTCTAACAAAACGAATTAGTTATCGACAGAACTGCAACTAGAACCAAGCAGAGTGCAAGCAAAAGAACCATGCCTATAAAGCATCTATTGTCCGAATCTCTTTAAAGAACGTGCAATTTCAATTGGGTTTACGTTCCGGTCATTCTACGTTTTCTTTTCTCTGGTTGTTATTGTTACGAATTACTACTTGATTTTAGTTATTATCATTATTAACATTTATCTTCTTTATCCACCTCTTATGCGTTCATTTATATATTCATTCATTTAATCTATTTACTTTTTAATTTATCAATCTATCTGTCTATTTATTCGTCTATTATTGATTCACTTATCTACCGTTTATTTATTAATTATTTATATATTCATGCATTATCTATTTATTTATTCATTTATTTATCTATCCATTTAGTCATCTATTTATTTATCTGATTTATTTATCAACCTTTATCTACACATCTACTCAACTATAATTATTATAGCTACGTCAGTACATTTGAAATTACTCATATTATTACTTATATACTTAAGGATTTATATACCACGCATGTTATATCCTATATAATCTACTTAATAAATAACGACCTTCTGAGCATATCAAAACTAATTTCTCTACTCAATCTTCTCACCGAAATTCTTAATCATTCATTAAAAAAAATATTTAAAAACTAATAGTCTCATAAATAGTCATTTAAATAGTCGTTCATTAAGAGTCTCCATATATGGATCTCAAGATTATCGTCTATAATAGTCATATAATAGGTCATATAAGGTATCTCATATAATATTCGTCATATAAGGTAGGTCCTATAAGTATCTCATATAAAGTATCCATATAAAGTAGGTCATATAAAGCCATCATATACGTAGTGTCGTCAAATAAATAGGTCCTATAATATCGCATATAAGGTAGTCTTCAGATAAGTAGTCATAGAAGGTAGTCGTCATATAATAGTCCTATAATAAGTCTCATAGATGGTATCATAGAATATCCGTCCATAGAAGTATCGTCTTATAAGTAGTCGTCATAAAGGTAGGTTATTATAAGGTAGTCTCATATATGTAGGTCCCGTCTTATAACAGTCGCATAGAAGTAGTGCCTAGAATTGTCGCATATAAGGTTTATAAAAGGTAGGTCGTCAATATGGTAGTCGTCATATAAGGCATGCAGTCCTCAAATA
>NW_028234443.1:4316965-4320461 GCF_977035675.1 Penaeus japonicus
ACAAGGTCCCGAGAGCGCGAACTGTGCCCCCACACTTGTCACAATCAACACATACCGTATGATAATAATTCTGACATTCCTAGAAATGCAAGGAAAATAAAGCAAACACAAAATGACCGACATAACTTCTGTCTTTTTTCTTAAATTACCCAAAATAAACCCTGTGAGAATAACTTACGGATTTCAAAACACAAACGAGAGAGATATAATGGTTAGCAGAAGCACCTATCTTCGTTTTTTATTATCATTACCATTATTAATACTCAAGATAAGCGCCACGAGAACGTCGTAAACATTTTCAAATATAAGGACGAGAAAGTATAAACAAAATGGTCGTTGATACAAGCGCCTTCCTTTGTCTTTAGTTATCATCATTTTATTACCGGTTAATCTGAACTATCATTATCGTTAACCTACAGTAAGGAAACCCAACGAAAACCAATCACATTAACATTTTCAAAACAAAACACAAAGTTTAAGCCCGCCTCTAAAAACGAACGGCCCCTTGTTCCCGAAAACATTCCCCCACCCACCCCTTCCCCTGGACGTTCGTTGAGACTCGAATGGCTTTATGACGGAAAGGGCTATTTTTGACGCCGAGTTTCGAAGCTGTTATGAAAACACCAATACTTATTGCGGTTGCCAAGGAATGTCTGCTGTAGGTGAGAGTTAATAGCTTTTCTGAGGGTGGGATAGCTACATTTAGATAACACTTCGGGAAAGTTGCGGTTAATTTTTCATGAAAACGCAGTGGGTGTGTCTTTTGTCTTCGAGTGGAAACTGACGTATCTTCTTTTTTTTATTTGGCATTAGCATCGATGTTGGTCGTGACGTCATAATCATACATAGTGCTCTTAAGAATATGAGGCCTATCATCATTGTCACTATAAGTATAACCATTGTCATAATCACCACCAGCGTTATCATTACTATCATTATATAATTATTATCTTCATTATTATTTTACACTCAAAAAGTCGCCGGTCGTGTGCTATTAGTAACAGGAAGGCATTTATCTCTGACACTCACTTACTGCATGGTCGTTTGCTCAATATTGACAAACAGCTTTGTAACTCACAGTTCAAGTTCTTTGCTGTACTCTCTCCCTTTTTCTCCCTCCCTCTCTTTCCCTCCCCCCTCTCTCTCACCCTCCCCCCCCCCCCACCCCACTCTCTCCTCGCTCTGCTCTCTTATCATATACACTGTAAGAATGCAGGAAAAGGTGATAGAAGAAAGATTGTGTATGTGTGAGTGTGTGTGTGTGTGTGAAGAGAGAGAAAGAGAGAGAGAGAGATAGAGAGGGCTAGACAGAGAGAGACAAAGAGAAGAGAGAGAGAGAAGGAGAGAGAGAGAGAGAGAGAGAGAGAGAGAGAGAGAGAGAGAGAGAGAGAGAGAGAGAGAGAGAGCGAGAGAGATACAGATAGGGAGGAGTAGAAGACAGAGAAAGGGGAGGGAGAGATAAAGAGAGAAAGAAAGAAAAATCAGACAAAGACAGTCAGAGAAAGAGAGAGAACAAATAAACGAATGCACAAACAAATGAGATACACCTTACCTATGCCTTCCGACAATGCCCTCATTCAACTACTTTTCAAACACAGCAAAAAAACACTAATCTATCGAGGTTTACAACACGTCGAGGGTTTATTTTCATTGAGGTTTACAAGCGCGCAAATCCCGCCGAATTTAACCTAGAATCTCGTTTTTTTGTGTACTTCCGGCTGACATTATCGTGTTTTTTTGGGAGTTATGGGTGTGTGTGGGGGTGGGGGGTGGGGGAGTGTTGGGTGTGGTGTGTGGGTGAAGAAGAAGAACAGAAAAAGCGAGAGAGAGAGAAACAGACAGACGGACAAATAAGTAAAGACAGAGAAAGAGAAAGAGGTAAAGAGAGAGAATAAATATATTAATTCATATATTCATACTTATCTACCTTTAAAAATTTCTCTCACTATTTCCATCTATCCATCTCCCTCCCGCCTCCCCCCCCCCCTCTCTCTCTCTCATTCTTTCCTCTCTTCATACAAACACACACGCAACCTCATCCACGCTTGCAAATTCACGAAGTCGACAAAGCATAACCTCAAACACACAGACTCCAGCCAAGAGTTCACGGGAATTGATGAATAATCTGGCAATGAGACGGAGTTCAGGCTGTGACATTAAGGTCTTGGCGCGAAAATATCTTCGAAGGTTTAGTATAAATGGTAGAATGAGAGAGGGATATATGGAGGAAGGAGGAATATGAGGAAGGAGGGAGGGATAAGGTAAGGAAGGGAAGGAGGATGAAGAGAGGGAAGGAAGGGGGAAATGGGAATAAGACTAGACAAAGAGGAGAGAAGGACAATGAGGAGATGAGAGAAAAGAAAGAAAGACATAGGGAAAAGTACGAGAACAGCCTTAGATCTTTTAAATTCCATAAACATCCACCATTTAGCATCTTGATATATTGCTACAACCATGAAAACACATTCAAAATCACCGGTCCGTTAACGACCTCTTTTGGTGTGTCGTCATAATTTATCCGTTTTCCGAACCCAATCAATTATCTCTGCGCTGGCAGCTTTAAGTCTCCCTTATTAACTTTAATCTTCATTTTTTCTTTACTAATTCTGCGTCAAGATTTATTTTGGGTTAAAGTAAATATACATTTGAAATTCGATCTTTGAATAAAAGGTCCTACCAAAACGAACTTCAAACTTTTTGTTTTTTGTTGTTTGTTTTCGAATCTCTCAAGTTTGACATGTGCCTCAGCAAACGTAATAATAATTTCTCTAGTCCTCATGAGTCTCATTCTGAAAACTCTTCACAAATAGTCTTCAGAAAGTGTCACTATATTTACTTTAACGACCTCTATTTAACATCACCCAAGTACACGCAAAATTTAGTATAACCCTAGCAGCTCTGAAAAAGTTGTTTTGCCTAAACTTTGCCGGCGGAGGAGAGGGCGGTGAAAGGGGGAGGCTGTGGTTTTAACTTTACTTCATATTAATGAATGGTGTATATGTGTACGTGTGCGTGTGTATCGGGTGTATGTGTATGTGTCGTGTGTGTGTGTGTGTGTGTATGTATATGTGTCGTGCGTGTGTGTGTGTGTGTGTATGTATATGTGTCGTGCGTGTGTGTGTGTGTGTGTATATGTGTCGTGCGTGTGTGTGTGTGTGTATATGTGTCGTGCGTGCGTGTGTGTGTGTGTGTGTGTGTGTGTGTGTGTGTGTGCGTGTGTGTGTGTGTGTCTGTATCAGTCGTGTGTGTCTGTATGTGTCGTGTGTGTGTATGCGTGTGTATATGCGTGTGCATGTGTGTGTGCGTGTGCGTTTGCGTGTGCGTGTGCATGTGCATGGGCGTGTGTTTAAGTGAGCGCGTGTATGTCTGAGAGATAGTAGCAGTTTAATATCATGAATAAAGTACATACGAATGAATATTACCCACTCAACACCCCTAAACTTATTCGACAGCCAACATACCTTCGTAGATAAGGGAAAACCACCCAAGCCAAAGG
>NW_028234443.1:4340561-4343061 GCF_977035675.1 Penaeus japonicus
GGAAATCTAAACAAAGCTGTTTATTTTGGTGTGCTTAGATTGTTAAAATAAAAAAAATATATACATTATAAGTCATTGCTGGTCAGTAGTTGAGTAAAAATGGTAACTGATTATTGCTGATTTAGAATAGCAGAAAAATATTTATTGATTTTCAAGTGGAGTGCTAGAGTGATGACTATGCACATAGTTAAAAGAATATTGTCTTATCAAACAAGTTCCTCTGTGCTATGGAAAGTTAAGCACTTGTAAACCCATGAACAGCAATTAAAAAGCCCCACCATCCTAGTGACATCTAGTTAATAACAAAAGGAATGTCCTAGAATACAGTTTTTATTATTCGAATCAAGATGCACATGCCAGGGACTTTGTTATATGGCTTTTGAAATCCCCACAGCAAATGCTCTGTGTTACAGTTGACAGGTTAATAGGTGGAGGAATGAGTGCCGTACGTCCCATGTAGAAGTTATAGGCCTAGGATCAATATTTTCCATAGATTTTATGTGGAAGGGACACACAGGACAAACAGTATGTATGTAGAGTAAGAGCATGGTCAAATGAACATGGTTATCCTGTTTTATAGTGTGCTAGGATTATTGAATAGTCGCTCTATTTCTCTTATCAATTCCATTCACGAAATAAGGTCATGCAAAGACGGAAGAAATCTAAGTAAAATATCACCCATGAAGAACAGGTAAAGCAACACCATCAAGTATAAAGAACGATCTTTTGAAAGTAAATGCAAGGCCACAGTCGTTTGTCAAAGTTGGTGAACTTGTGCTCATGTGGCTAAGTCCAGCAATGGTTTGGCTTCCACGCTTCTCACAGCAGCTAAAGTAAACAAATCTCCGTCACCCATATTTTGGCAAGATGGAGCTTGTTGAGAAGGAAGGAATCGACTCTAGTTATGTCTTGCTCAGTGTGTTAAAGTTGAAATAGTATATTGTGCATACCAATTTTATTTTTTTAATTTTATCTATATAATTAGTATTTGATGTTGTAATGACCAGAAATGAAGTAATTTTGTATCAAGACACCGCATCCATGTCAAAGAACCAGTTGGAGACACGGAAATTGCTGAACGTGCACTAGAACTTTGAAGGAAGGTGGGCGGAGGTAGGGAGATGGGAGGGGGTGAGTAAACTTCCAGAAGGATTTACTTAGTTATGTCAGTCTGTAGTGCAAAGGCTTCAGAGGAAATAGTCGCTTAGACAAAGATTTAGACTAGATTTTCCGGAACTGTTTGATTGTTGCCCCTGTCGCTCGGAAATGAATTAATTTCGGGGACAAGTATGTCCAGGGTTGTTGATTTGTTGAGTGACTAATTAAATGGATTGATTTGTTCTCTTCTCGCTTTGTCTTGTTTTTTTCTGTTATTAGCTATCCCACAGACTAATGCGTCTACCAACAAAATTGGAGTTAGTAATGGCCCTGTAACAAGTATTCATAACAATCACCAATATTTATTTAATGTTTGTAATGAGGCGGTCACAATAAGCTGTATAGGCCTATTAAATAGATAGATTCCTGGAATTTTCATCTTTGGCATTTCCATTACAAATTGAAAAGACAGACATTATTTCTCATAGTAATATAATACTGGCAGTAGCTCCCCTAATCTCTTGGAAGATCTGCCACACCAGAGATATTGGATTGTGGGTATCATGTGTAACAGACTATCATCTTAGCTGAATGGAATTGACAAATATTCAGCTGCTTTTCGGATGGATTCTTGTCAGAAACACGAAATCAAAACCTAATATGCATTTTATTCTCGTTTACATATTCACCCGCATCTGAAAACGATACGTATTCTACAAAATACTCTGTGCAGAGTGTTCGACATACCGTGATTTTCTGGTATAATGCTCATGTCTCTCATGCCGAGTCCCTTTCAGTCTCTGAATCTCTCTTTAAACAGACCATTAAGATTTGCTATCACAACATCTATTCAGTTGGAGGGAATTTGATTATGGAAAGTTACATTGCGGCTGCTGCGTTTAATTGAACTGGGGTACACCTCTTAGAGACATACTGTCTAGTACTTCCCTTTATTAAATGTTATTTTCTAAGGAAGTTTCTCATGTGTGCTTGATATGTTTAGAAATACAGAGGTGAATGAAAAGTTAGAGATTAAATTGGTGATGGTTTAACAATGATAGATTGCTCCTAGGTGTCTGGAAAAAAAAAGCTATCATTCAGATGTTTATTTTTAAACAAGTGAATAGGTTTGAATATTTAAATCATACTGATTAATAGTGAAATTGCTTTTGAGTAAATGTTGAATCTCTTTTTTTCTAATGTGGATGTGGATCCGTTTCCAGTACTTTTGATAAATGAATTACTATGAGAGTATAGCAATATGTTTTTGGAAGTGAGTGTGTGTGTGTGTGTGTGTGTGTGTGTGTGTGTGTGTGTGTGTGTGTGTGAGTGAGTCAGAAAGTGTGTGAGTGAGTGAGTGAGTGAGTGAGTGAGTGAGTGAGTGAGTGAGTGAGTGAGTGAG
>NW_028234443.1:4348061-4355561 GCF_977035675.1 Penaeus japonicus
CACCTTCTACCTCTCTTTCCCTCATTTCCTGACTCCCTCCCTCATTCTCTCCTCTTTACACATTCACTCATCCTCTCTTTATTCCCTTCTTCACTCTCCCCCTTCTCCCTTACCATCTGCCTCTCCCTCACCCTCCCCTTTCTCTCTCTCCCTTACCCTCCCCTCACCCTCCCCTCTCTCCCTTACCCCCCCCTTCTCTCCGTGCGTGCGCTGCTTGGTAGAACGGCTAGCTATCGGTCGAAGGGTGAGGGGAGGGGTGGGGAGGGGATAGCGGGGTTGCCGGATGAATCACTAGTTGGGGAAGCCGGAGAAGAGCGCCGGAGCGAGAAGCGATTGAGGAGGGAAGGGAAGGGATGGGAAGTGAAGGGAGGGGAGGCGAGGGGGAAGGTCCTTGGGGACTGTAGAAAGTAAGTGTGTGTGTGTGTTTGTGTTTGAATGGTTGTAGGGGGAGAGAGAGAGAGAGAGAGAGAGAGATAAAGAGATAGATGGAAAAAAATAGAAATAAAAGAGAGAGAGAGAGAGAGAGAGAGAGAGAGAGAGAGAGAGAGAGAGAGAGAGAGAGAGAGAGAGAGAGAGAGAGAGAGAAGGGTAGAAGGGTAGAAGGGTAGAAGGGTAGAAGGGTAAAAGTAGGTGGTGATGGGTCTAGGAAAACCACTCCATAGAACTGCAACTCAGGACAAGACGTCTAGTGGGAAGAGGAAAGCATAGGAGGGCAGGTCAAGTCAGGTCACCATGTCCGCCCTCCCCCTCACTCACTCTCTCCTCACTCTCCCCTCCTTGTTCCTATTTGTCTCCACTCCTCCCCTCAGTGTTTATTCTCCTCTCTCCTCTACTCTTCTTTCCCTGTCTCCCCCCTCTCCTCTGCTCTTTTCTTCCCCCTCTCTCTTTTCTTTCATTTTCTCCCCTTCCTACCCTTCTCTATTCCTTGAATGTTACCGATCAATCAGTAAATAGGTTTGCGACTATTAATACAATGTTCGAGGAGGAGAGGGTGGAAGAGGAGAAGAGGAGGAGGGAAAAGAGGAGGAAGAGATGAGGAGGAGAAGTGGAAGGGGAAGGAGAGAGAGAGAGAGAGAGAGAGAGAGAGAGAGAGAGAGAGAGAGAGAGAGAGAGAGAGAGAGAGAGAGAGAGAGAGAGAGAGAGATGGGGGGGGGGAGAAGGGGAAGGCGAGCAAGCAAGCAAGCAAGCAAGGGAGGAACGTAATGCCGCTTGCAATTGGGAGGCTAAACGAGTTAACGACGGTTTGGCAGTCGGCGTTGACCCCGGCGGAATCCCAGGCGATGGACGGCGACCTAATTGGCTGTTGACCCGGCAGGAGGGAGGGAGGGGAGGGGAGTGGTGTTTAGAGGTTAAAGGAATGAGAGAGGAATGGAGAGAGTGGGGTAGGAGGGGGGAGAAGGGAGGGGAGGAGAGAGATAGAAGGATTGAGAGGAATGGAGGGGTGGGGTAAGGTGTAGGGGATGGATAAAGAAAGAATGAGAGGATAATAGGGTGATAAAAGAGGGAACGGAAGGGAAATGGAGAAATCGAAGAAATTAGAAAGGGAATACAGATGATAGGTGGGTGAGAGAGAGAGAGAGGGAGAAAGAGAAAGAAAAAGAACTAAATAAATAAAGAAAAAAGAGAAAAAGAAAGAAAAGACAGACAGACATAAACTCAAACAGGCACTTAGGAAAGCGAGCGTGATTGGAAGAGGGGGGGGAAGGGGAGGAGGGAAACGAGGGGATTAGTCTGTGTTCCAAGTAATGCCTCCTTTGCCTCGACTTGGATTGGGATTAGGCTAGAAGGCGAAGAAGATGAGATGAAGCGATGCTGTCTGTGGAGGAGGAGGATGGAGGAGGGAGGGGGGGAGGGGGAGGGGGAAGTGGAGGAGGAGGTGGTGAAGAAGAAGGAGGTGAAGACGGAGGTGAAGACGAAGATGATGGTGGTGGTGGTGATGATAATGGAGGTGATGGTGTAGAAGGAGAGAAACAAAGGGCATGGAATCGAGATGGGAAAGTTATATTTTTTTCTGTATCTATCTATCTACCTATCTATCTATCTATCTCTCTCTCACTCAACTATTTCGACTTTTCTTCAGCAAAAACCCCTCCCACCTCCCCTGACCTCCTCTGACCTGAACATATGTCGACAGCGAGAATGGAGGGTGGGGGGTCCTAAAGGAGGGGGGAGGGGGTGTCGTATTAATGCCAATTACCCTCGTCCGTCGTAACACATTATGCCAGCCAACGTAACACCTTCCCCGGGAGCTCTTGCAGCAGCATCTCTTGCAGCAGCGGTGGCGGTGGGAGATGTTAATCAGTTCGTGGAGAATTAACATAATTTAAGTTTGGAGGAACAGGTGCGTGTGTGGGGGGAGGGGGGAGGGTTGTGTATGTGTGTGTTGGGGGGGTGGGGGTTGTATGTATGTATGTATCTGTATCTGTGTATCTATACGAATACGGTATACTCGTGTACGGTTATGTCTATGTACGTATGTATGTATGTGTATAAGTTAGTGTGTATGCGTGTTTTTGTTTCGGTGTGCTCGTGTGCGTATATGCCTGTGTGTGTTTGTGTGTGTGTGTGCGGGGACACCTGTAGCTGTTGGGACGCGTTGCAGTCCGAAAGACAAGGAGATGGGTAGGTAGGTAGGTAGGTTGGGAGGGGTGGAGGGGAGGAGGGGAGGGAGGTGATGGTGGTGGAAGGTGTGCTAACAGGTGTGCAGAAAGGGAGCGGGTGACTGAATGGTTGAAAAAGGAGTTTTTGGGGAACGAGTGGGTGGGTGGGGTGGGGGGGGGTTAGCTGAATATTTATTTTTTGATTGAGGTTGAGTTTGGTGGGTAAGTGGGTGGGGGGAGGGGTAGGGGGGTTGGAGTTGAGGTTTTAGATGTATACTTATATTTTGATTGAGGTTGAGTTTGATGAATGGGTGAATATTGTTTTTTCCATTTTGGTTGATTTTTTATTTTAGGGTTGACTGCGTATGTTTCGGTTGAGGTCTTAGCTGAATGATTGTCCGATTAGGTTTTAACTTTTTTTCTTAACGTTTATTACCTTATCTTTCGCTTAGGTTTGAACTAGACGTTTCCTTCAGTCTTAGCTCCGTGTCTTTATGAGGTCGATATGATACCTTAATATAATGATAATATATAATAATAATAATATCCACAAAAAACTTGATATATAGTAAATTGCGCTGAATATTTTTTTCTCAGTATTTCTCCCGAATCAGTCGAGGTCAGCCTTATTATTATTATTTTCCCCTATTATCCTAATTCACTTTCTCAAAAGATACACGGTAAAGGAGACGGATGGATATCTTACGCATAAAAAGGGGGACGCAGGGGGAGGGGGGTGGAGTGTTGGCCGTCTTGCGTCATCGGGGAATGGCGGTGCGATGCTGCTAATTAGCGACGCGGCATCGTAAAACTGTTGGAATTGCGTCATTCAGGATTTGCGATTTTGTTTTCTCTCTTTGTCCTTGTTTTTCTCTTTCATTTTATCTTTATCTTTCTCTTTTCTCTTTTCTTTCTCTTTCTCTCTTTTTCTCTTTCTCTCTTTCTCTCTTTTTCTCTTTCTCTTTCTTTCTTTTTCTTCTTTCTTTCTCTCTTTAGAAAGAGAGAGGAAAGGAAAGGAAAGGGGAGGGAAGATAGAAAGAGGGAACAAAAGGGAGGAGAGGAGGGGAAACGAGACGAGATAGAAAGAGGGAGCAAAAGAAAGAGAAAGAGAGACAGCAAACGAGAGGATAGAGAAACGGAGAATGAGATAGAAAGAGAAAGTCAAAGAGAGGAGAGAGAACGAGAGAACGAGAGAACGAGAGAAAGAGAACAACAGAGCGCTACATGGTATCAGGTGAACGCTGGGTCATGTGTGTGTGTGTGTGTGTGTGTGCTTGCGTGAACCAGTGAGTCTGTTTTGAGCAGATCCACAGCGGATTTGCGGGCTCTACTGTTTAATGTTTTCTTGTTTTATGTTTATCGATATTGTTATTGTGTTTGCTATTGTTGTTGCTGTTGTTGTTGGTGTTCTCATATTGCAGGCAGGTCATCGGGTTGTATTAGGTATATTGATTTTTTGTTGTTGGAATAATTAGTTTTTCTTTCTTTTCTCTTTCTCTCTCTTTCCTTCTCTCCCTCTCTCTCCCTCTCTCTCTCTCACTCACTCACTCACTCACTCACTCACTCACTCACTCACTCACTCACTCACTCACGAATCGAGAAACGCCCAAAGTGAGGGAATGGGTTGAATGGTGAAAATAGAACGACAGAGACTTGATGCTTTTACCAGCGTGTCTGTCTCTGTGCAGGGGGGGGGAGGTTGCAAAGGGGGTGGAGGAGGGGGGATGGGGGAAGGGGTAAGATGGAGAGATGTAGAGTGGGGGCAGGGAGGGACGTTGCAAAGGGAGGTGGGGGGGTGGGGGGGGGTGTTGAATGCAACCGCACACTGACCACGCGATGATGGAGGTTGCGGCTGATACCCACGTGTAGGAGAGGGTCTCTTTTGTTTGTTTATTTTGTGTGTGTGTGTGTGTGTGTGTGTGTGTGTGTTTAAGTGTGTGGGGGGGGGGGGTAGACGTGTAATGCGAAAGTTGAGAGAGGAGTGAAGAGGAGAAGAAAGAATAATAATGTTGATAATGAAATGGTAACAAAGAGGATGAGGAGAGGGAGAGCAAGTGAGATGAATAAAATAATAATGGGAGGAGGAGAAGAATCAGATGATAATGATACGAAGGAGGAGAATATGAAGGAAGAGAAGGAGAATAATAGGAAGACAAGAGGAGGAGGAGGAGGAGGAGGAGATGTGTAAAATGTTGTTTGTGAGGGTGTTAATGGTCATGGTGATTATGGTAGTCTATTGATGGTAATGGAGGTATGTATTCCGCTGATCCATGTCGGTAATTATAGCGACATTGAAGGGAGTAGTTGCAATAGCAAGGACGATTACGATTGCAATTCCGCTATCCTCCCCGTCTCCCCCTCCCCCTTCCTCTGTCCTACCCCTCTCCCCCCTCCTCTGTCATACCTCCCTCCCTCCCCTCTTCCCCCCCCTCTTCCCTTCTCTTCCCTCCCCTCCTCCCCCCATCTGTCCAACCCCCCTCCCCCTTCCTCTGTCATACCCCCCTACCCCTTTCTTCTCTCATACCCCTCTGTCCTGCCCCCCTCCTCCCTCCGCTCTTCCCCCTTCCTCTGTCATACCCCTCTGTCCCTCCTCCTCTGTCCTGCCCCCTCCTCTCTTCCCCCCTCCTCCCATTCTCTGCCATACCCCTCTGTCCCCCTCCTCTGCCCTGCCCCCTTCCTCCGTCCCCTCTCCCCCCTTCCTCCTCCTCCCCAGCCCGACCGAAATGCAAATCAGTTGACACGAGCGGTGACCGAGGGGAAGAACAACATAATGGCTTCATCAATTAAGTGGCGAAGAGTTGACATGGCGTGGCACTCTCTCTCCCCATCCCCCCCCCACCCTTCTCGTCCCTCTCCCCTCTCCCCTCTCCCCTCTCCTCACTCTTGGGGCCCCTTATTCCTCCCTGGTCCCTCTCCATCTCCTTGTCCCTTTCTCTTCTGCTCTCCCCCGCTCTCTGCTCTCTTCCCCCCATTCCTCTTTCCTCTCGCTTCCTTTCTCCTCTCCCTTTCTCCTCTCCTCCTTCCTCTCCCTTTCTATTGTTCCTCCCCCCTCTCCCTTTCTATTGTTCCTCCTCCCTCTCCCTTTCTACTGTTCCTCCTCCCTCTCCTCTTCTCCCTTTCTCCTCTCCTCCTCCCCTCCTCCTCCTCCTCCTCCTCCTCCTCCTCCTCCTCCTCCTCCTCCTCCTCGTCCTCCTCCTCCTCCTCCTCCTCCTCTCCCCGAACCCTCTTCCTCCTCTTCCTCTCCCTCTCCCCGAACCCTCCCTCTCCTCCTCCTCTTCCTCTTCCCCCAACCCTCCATCTCCTCCTTCTCCTTCCTCTCCCCCAACCCTCCATCTCCTCCTACTCCCCCTCCCCCTTCCCCGTTACGCCCTCATCCCCCCCTCCTACGACTTCGGGGTCACGCCCTTGATCACGTATTTGTGCCTCCTTAGGCTGGCGGTGTTGAGCATCGACAGCTCCGGGCGGACTGGCCCTCGTGTGCCGTTCTTTCTTTTTTTAATTTCTTTTTTCTTTGATTTCTTTTTATTTTTATTTTCTCTTTCTTTCTCTCTCTTTTTCTCTCTCTCTCCCTCTCTCTCCCTCTCTCAGCCCTTCCCCCCCTCCCTTTCATCGTATCACTCCTCCCCCACCTTCACCTCCACCCTTTCCTCTTCCACCTCTGTCTCCTCCTCTCCCTCCTTCTCCACCCATTCCTCTTCCACCTCCGCCTATTCCTCCTCCACCTCCTCCTCCACTCTTTCCTCCTCCTCCTCCTCCTCCTCCCCCTCCTCCCCCACTTCTCCACCCCCCCCCCACTCCTCCTCCTCTCCTCCTCCTCATCCTCCCCTACACGTATCTAATACTCGTACGAACGCAGCGTAGCGGCGCCTCGAATGATCATTCCTTCCGTCTTCGGCCATGCTTCCCGGCGACGCGTCCAATCCGATCGGCCGTCGGATCGATGGCAGCGGTAGAGACGTATCTTGATGATAAAGAGAGAGAGAAAAAAAAGGAGAAGAAGAGAGGATGATTGAATAATTGAAGAGGGAGAGGAAAGAGAAGGGAAGCGCCGGAAAGTGGGCGGAGCAGATTGGTTTTGGTAATGGAATTAAGTGTTGATGTTCTCGTTAGTGGTGCTCTGTTGTTGTTGTTGTTGTTGTCGGTGTGGAATGAAGGATTGACACGTAGAGTGAGAGTGAGAGTGAGAGTGAGAGTGAGAGTGAGAGTGAGAGTGAGAGTGAGAGTGAGAGTGAGAGTGAGAGTGAGAGAGAGAGAGAAAGAGAGAGAGAGAGAGAGAGAGAGAGAGAGAGAGAGAGAGAGAGAGAGAGAGAGAGAGAGAGAGAGATGCCGTAAGGTAAGACGTAGACAGAAAGAAGAGGGAGAAGGAGAAGAGAGAGAGAAAGAGTAGTGATATGGGCACAGAAAGTGGAGCATAGTAAGGGAGAGAGAGGAGAGGATAGGAGATTGCTAGGTGGAGGAAGAATTCCGAAAGATCGAGAGAGAGAGGGAGGGAGGGAGGGAGAGGGAGAGGGAGAGGCAGAGAGACAGAGGCATCCCTCTCTCTCACTCTCCCATCCTAGAATTCCTTTCAACAAGAGCTGTAGAGATTGATTCGTTACCTTCCCTACAGCAATACCTCTACCTCCCCCCCCATCCACTCCCCTTACCCCCTTATTCTACCACCCCCTCCACCCCCCGCCCCCAGCGACGCCAATGCAACTGCGTAGGTTCTATGTATGTCAACCCCCCCCCCCCCCCCCCCCCCGCCCATTTCAGTGGCAAGGGTATAGACGCTGAAGAACAGAACAAGAATCACAGCGGTAGAAAAATACGAACAACAATAAAACAAACAAACTAACAAACGGGTAGAAATGTACAACAGCAAAAAAGAGGAGAGAAAGTAGGGGTAAAAAAAGAGAGA
>NW_028234443.1:4358061-4360561 GCF_977035675.1 Penaeus japonicus
GAGAGAGGGAAATTAGAGGAGGGGGGAAGAGAAGAAAGGGAGAAATTGGAGGGGGGGGGGGAAGAGAAGAAAGGGAGAGGTGTCAGCGTAGCCGCTGGGAATGGGTGGAGCTTGATTTTGCAAGGGAATGTGCTCCATTCTGTCGGCTAAATGACTGTTAGTGCTGCTGATTAGATCCGGATCGATTTTGCCTCGACACCCACCCCTGTCGTCCTCGTCGTCGTCGTCCTCCTCCTTCTTCTTCTTCTTCTTCCTCTTCCTCTTCCTCTTCCTCTTCTTCTTTTCCCCTTCTTCTTTTCCTCCTCCTTGTCCTTCTTTTCCTCCTCCTTCTCCTTCTTCTCCTTCTCCTCCTCCTCCTCCTCCTCCTCCTCCTCCTCCTCCTCCTCCTCCTCCTCCTCCTCCTCCTCCTCCTCCTCCTCTTACTCTTACTCCCCTCCCCCCTCCTCCTCCTCCTGTTTCCCCCCTCCCCCCTCCTCCTCCTTTTCCCCCCCTTCTCTTTTCCCCCTCCTCCTCCTTTCCCCCCTCCTCCTGAGATAGATAGAGAGAGAGAGAGAGAGAGAGAGAGAGAGAGAGAGAGAGAGAGAGAGAATACGAGAATAGACAAGATAAGAAAAAAGAGGGAATTTCGACAAATTGTTGCCGAGAAGCCTCTTGATGAAAGAACCGGCAGCGGAGAACGACAACGCTCATTATAAGAAAATCCCAACGGATCAAGGAAGAGGAGGAGGGGGAGGAGGAGGAGGAGAGGGGGTGGGGTGGGGGGGGAAGAAGGGGGGGGGTCACGTCGTCCCTGGTGGTGACAAGAGACTGCGGCATCATTTTGGAATAGTGTATTTGGTATGTAATGCGCGCGTCTGTCTCTTTCTCTTTTCCTCCCTCCCTCCCTCCCTCACTTCCACTCCCTTCCCTTCCCTTTCCCTCTCCATCTCTCCCCTCCCACCTTTCTCCTCCCTCTCCCTCTCCCTCTCTCGCTCTCGCTGTCCCTCTCCTCATTTTCCAACCTGTCACCCAGGCTTGTCGTGTCTTGTTCCCCTCATTTCCCTGTCCTGTCCACATTAGCATTTTTTCCCGTGATTTGTACAACATTGTCGGGCTAGAGATATGTGTCGTATGTAAGAGACAGACAAACAGACAGACAGACAGACAGACAGACAGACAGACAGACAGACAGACAGACAGACAGACAGACGGGCTTAGACGGAGAGAGAATGAGAGAGGGGAGATGTTGGGAGGAATGGCTGGATTGGTAGGTCGGCAAGCAAGCAAGCAAGCAACAAGGGGAGCAAGATAGCAAGCAAGCAAGCAAGCATACAGGGAAACAGGCAGGTAGACAGGGAAGCAAGCAAACAGGCAGGAAGGCGAATAGAGAATAGGATAAGAGAAAGGGAGATGATGATGATGATGATAAGGGTGATTTAAAAACAAATAAATCACACACATGTAAATAACACAACTACCATATCCATGCGTGCCCTACGAGGTTAAAACAACGGCTATGCAATAGAGAGTGAGTGAGTGTTCAGGCTATAGGTTAGTGAATCCCCCCCATCCCCCTTCCTTCCCTCACCCCTCGTTCGAATATTGTGATGCACAGGTTACCCCTCTTGCATATCTCCCAGTTCCCCTTTCTCCCCGGTTCCCTTTCTCCCTTCCCCCATCTCTCTTCCTCCTCCCCTCATCACCTCCCCTCTCCTGATGAAGTGAAATTTAACTGTAGCATAGGTGGATGGATATAAACTCCGGTATTGATTTAATGTTCATATTTTCATTTATTTTGCTTTGGTTTTAGTCTCTCTCTCTCTTACTCTCTCTTTCTCTTTCTCTTTCTCTTTCTCTATTACTCTCTCTCTTTCTCTTTCTCTCTTTCTCTCTCTCTCTCTCTCTCTCTTTCTCTCTCTCTCTTTCTCTCTCTCTCTTTCTCTCTCTCTCTCTCTCTCTTCTTTCTTTTCTCTTTCTCTCTCTCTTTCTCTCTCTCTCTCTCTCTCTCTCTCTCTCTCTCTCTCTCTCTCTCTCTCTCTCTCTCTCTCTCTCTCTCTCTCTCTCTCTCTCACTCTTTCTCTATTACTCTCTTTCTATCTCACTCTTTCTCTATTACTCTCTTTCTATCTCACTCTTTCTCTATTACTCTCTCTCTCTCTCTCTCTCTCTCTCTCTCTCTCTCTCTCTCTCTCTCTCTCTCTCTCTCTCTCTCTCTCTCTCTCTCTCTCTCTCTCTCTCTTTCTCTCTTTCTCACTCTTTCTCACTCTTTCTCTCTCATTCCCCCATTCTCTCTCTCTCTCTCTCTCTCTCTCTCTCTCTCTCTCTCTTTCTCTTTCTCTATTACTCTCTCTCTCTCTCTCTCTCTCTCTCTCTCTCTCTCTCTCTCTCTCTCTCTCTCTCTCTCTCTCTCTCTCTCTCTCTCTCTCTCTCTCTCTTTCTCACTCTTTCTCACTCTTTCTCTCTCATTCCCTCATTCTCTCCCTCTCCCTCTCTCCCTCTCCCTCTCCCTCTCTCTCTCTCT
>NW_028234443.1:4373061-4375561 GCF_977035675.1 Penaeus japonicus
TCTAACTTCCATTTATCCCTCGCCTTCCGTGTCCTCTCGCTCGCCCCTTCTTTCTTCGCATCTCCCCTTAATACGCTCCCCTCAGACACTTATTTTCCCCTTGCTCCACCCCTTCCCCACCCTTTCCCTGACCCTTTTACCTCTTCTTCCTCGCCCTCCCCCCCCAATCCATTTGCCCTTCCCCTTCCCATATGTCCTGCTACTTTCCTTTCCTTTCCTTTTCCTTCCTCTTAGCCTGACCCTTCACCCCCCACCCCACCCCGCCCCCAATGCATTTCCCTGCACCCCCCTGTTACTCCTCCCCCCCCACCCCCCAGCCCTCCACCCTCTGTCACTCATCCCCCTTCTCCCTTATCACTCACTATCACTCCCTTAACCCACCATCCATCACCCCCCGCCCCCCCCACCGTAACCATCACCCTTTACCCTTCCCCCCCCTCGTAACCATCACCCTTTACCCCCCCCCACCTCCCCCTGTAACCATCACCCTTTACCCCCCCCCCTCGTAACCATCACCCTTTCTCCCCACCCTCACCTCCCCCACCATCACCCTTTCTCCCCCCATCTCCCCCTCCCACCATCATCCTGTATTCCCCCTTCTCTCCCCCCCCCCCCTCGTAACCATCACCCTTTCTCCCCCCACCTCCCCCACCATCATCCTGTATTCCCCCTTCTCTCCCCCCCCCCTCGTAACCATCACCCTTCCCCCCACCCCCACCATCATCCTGTATTCCCCCTTATCTCTGCCCCCCCCCCTCCCCTCCCCTCCTTGACTTCTTTCTCATACTTACGCCTACTTTACTTGATCTCGAGTGTTTACAAGTTTGTTGTTGGAAAGTGTTCTTGTAGACACGGCTGCGTCCGGACATTTGTTTCTTTGTTTTTAGCTTTTGTTGTTGTTGTTTTTGTTTTTGTTGTTGTTGCTGCTGCTGCTGTTTGTATTATTATTATTGTTAAGATTGTGTATTTTTCTCTTTTTTTTCTTTCTGCAACACCCCCCACCCCTTTCTCTTTCTCTCTCCCGGTGCAAGTACCCACTTGTTTCAATAAACTTGTCAAATTCAAAGTCTCTCCCTCCCTCCCTCCCTCTCTCACTCCACCACCCCCTCTCTCCCTCCCTCTCTCCACCCCCTCCCTCTCACTCCATCTCCCTCTTCCTCTCTCCACCCTTTCCCTCTCCCTCTCTCTACCCCTTACATCCCTCTCCCTCTCTCCATCCCTCTCCACCCCCTCTTCCTCTCTCCACCCCCTCTTCCTCTCTCCACCCCCTCTCACTCCATCTCCCCCTCCCTCTCTCCATCCTCTCTCCCTCTCTCCATCCTCTCTCCCTCCCTTTCCCTCTCCCTCTCCCTCCATCCATCCCCTCTCTCCACCCCCTCTTCACCCCCCCTCCATCTCTCTCTCTATCCCTCCTCCCTCTCACTCCATCTCTCCCTCCCTCCCTCTCCCCCTCCCTCTCTCCCTCTCCCTCTCCCCCTCTCTCCATCCCTCTCCCTCCCTCTCCCTCTCTCTCCCTCTCCGTGGCATTTTGGAGGGAGGGCACTTGGCACCCGCGTAATGAAGCAGATTGTTAGCCCCCCAAGAGCCCCTGCTTGAAACGGGGGGGGGGAGGGGGGGAGGACCTCGCCCGTAATGAGGACCGATACTTAACAAGCCCCGTTGACGTTCCTTGCTCGTGCGCCGCCGCTGGTGCTGGTCATTTGCCTTGGTGTTTTGGGTGTGTGTGTGTGTTGTTTTTGTTATGTTTTAGTTTTGAGTTTTGGTTTTTCTCCCTCCCCCTCCCCCCTCCCCCCTCCCCACCTCTCTCTTCTCCCCTCCCCCCTCTCTCTCTCCCTCTCCCTCTCTCTCTCCCCTCTCTCTCCCCTCTCTCTTCCCTCTCTCTCTCTCTCTCCCCCCTCTCTCTCCTCTCTCGATCTCGAAATTTACCCCCTTCTTTTTCTTCTCCCTCTTCCTTTTTCTCTCTCCCTTCTGCCACATTCACCGCCCCTTCCCCCGTCCACCTCCCCCCTCCCCCCACGCATCCACTTAGATTATCCACCCCTTTTACCTCGGTTCACCTAATTATTCCAGTCTTCTTTGAGAGGGAAGGAAAGGCAGGCTCACATCAGGCTAATAGTCTCTTTCTCTCTCTTTCTCTTTATTTACATGACATGGGTGAGAGAGAGAGAGAGAGAGAGAGAGAGAGAGAGAGAGAGAGAGAGAGAGAGAGAGAGAGAGAGAGAGAGAGAGAGAGGGAGGGAGAGAGGGGGGGAGGAAAGAGAGAGAGAGAGAGAGAGACAGAGAGAGAGACAGAGACAGAGACAGAGACAGAGAGACAGAGAGAAAATGATGGTGGTAGTGATGGTGGTGGTGATCTTGAAATAAAGGAGAAAGGGAAGGAGAGAGTGTGGTGTGGACAGCTAAGCAGGGAGCAGGGGCATGAATGAGCAGGCTGGCTGCCTGTGACTATGCCGACGCATCAAGTATGAGGATTATGTAGATGCCTTTTTTTCCCGGAGCT
>NW_028234443.1:4388061-4390561 GCF_977035675.1 Penaeus japonicus
GTGGGTTGGGATGGGTGGTTTGGTTGTTGGGTGGGTGGAATGGGGTGAGGTGGGTGGGTGGGGTGAGTGGGTTAGCTAAGTTGGATAAGTTGAATGGGTGGGTATATTGAAGAGCTGGAGCTTTGGATATGTGGGTGGGTTGGTAAGAGGTGGGTTTGTAACAGAGGTGGGTGAGTGGATTTTGATGGGTGGGTTAGTTGGGTTGGTTCTCGTGGGTGAGGTGGGTGAGTTGGTGTGGCGTAGCTGGTGTTTTGGGTTTGTGTGGGTGTGTGTGCTAGTTGTTGAGTGGATGAAATGAAAAGTGTGTGATTATACTCCGTAATACCCTGAGCCAGGTGTGGGTCGGTGGGCGGGTGGGCAGGTGGGCAGGTGGGCAGGTGGGGGATGGAATGAAAGGGAAGGTTTTGTGGAAGAATTGACGAGTGGTAGTAAAGGTTTGTTTGTTTGTTTCTCTTCTTTCTCTTTTCACTGTCTTTTTTCTTTTTCTCTTTCCCCTCTTTTTCTTTTACTCTTTTTCTTCCTCATTATCTTTCTCACACACTCTCTCTCCCTCCCTCCCTCCCTTCCTTCCCTCCCTTCCCTCCCCTCCCTCCTACCCTCCTTCCTTCTCCTTCCCTCCTTCCCTCCCCTCCCCTCCCCTTCCCTTCTTCACTTTTCTTCCTTTCTTCCTTCTCCCTTCTCCCAAGTTAATGCATTCGATACCTACACTCTTATGTTAATTTTTTTTTTCGTCTGTTTCTTTGTTTCGTTGTTGTTGTTTTTATAGCTGTTCTCGTCCTTCTCTTCTCCGTCTGCTTCCCAAGGACGCGATATTCGATCCTTGGCGAATTTTATTATTTTATATGATCCTTGTTTGAACATGTAACTTTTTTTTTCCCCTTTCTTTTATCTCTGTTTCACTTTCATACGAGTACCTGTTCGTATCCGTATCCTCTCTCTCTCTTTCTCTTTCCCTCTCCCTGTCCCTCTCCCTCAATCCCTCCCTCCCATCCATCTATCCCGCCTCCCCTTTACCCCTTCTCCGCTCTCTTCTTTCCCCTCTCTTCCTATCTCTTTCTTCCAACCTCTTATTCTCTTTCTGCGTCAAACCTCTTCCTCCTTCCTCCCCTCTTACCGTCCTTCCACCTTCTTCCTCCCCACTCCACCCCATTCTCCCCTCCCCCACCCTCTCCCTCTCCCTCTCCCTCTCCCCTCTTCTTCAACATCCCCAACCCCCGTGAGTCCCCCCCCCCCCCCCTCCACTACCTGTTCTTATGTCTGAGCATGTGTGCGTCATCGTAATACATAGACCGCTCCCTCTCCTACCCCCCCCCTTCCGGTCACTCCTCTCCATTCTCTTTCTCTCTCCCTCTCCCTCTCTCTCTCTCTCTCTCTCTCTCTCTCTCTCTCTCTCTCTCTCTCTCTCTCTCTCTCTCCCTCTCCCTCTCCCTCTCTCTCCCTCTCCCTCTCCCCTCCCCTCCCTCCCTCCCTCCCTTCCTCCCTCCCTCTCTCCTCCCTCCCTTCCTCCCTCACTCTCCCCTCCCTCCCTCCCTCTCTCTCTCTCTCCCCTCTCCCCTCTCCCTCACTCTCCCCCCTCTCCCTTTTACCCCTCCCTCTCCCCTCTCACCCTCTACCTCATTACCTCTCTACTCCTATTTCATCCCCTCCTCCCCCCCCCCCCCCCCCCCCCCCTTCGCCTGTTCTATCCCTGGTGCTCATTTCGACGCAGATTGCAATATGTCAGAATTATTGCGTAATCGCCTCACAGCATGACATACGAGATTCTTTTTAGTGTAGTTTTTTTTTTTTTTTTTAGCTCGCTCTCTATCTCGCTATCTTTTTATTTTATCTTTATTTTTTTCTCGTTTTTTTTTTTGTGTGTGTGTGTCCTCTCCTCTCTCAATCTACCAGTCTTTCTTTCTTTCTTTCTTTCTTCTTCCTCTTTCTCTTTCTCTTCAACCTGTTCCTCCTCCTCCTCTTTTCTTTATTTTTCTCTCCCTCTCTCCTTCCCCCTTTATCTCCATCTCCCATCCCTCCCTTCCTCCCCACTCTCCTCTCTCTCCTCTCTCCTCTCTCCTCTCTCTCTCTCCTCTCCTCTCCTCTCTCCTCTCTCTCTCCTCTCTCCTCTCTCTCTCCTCTCTCCTCTCTCTCTCCTCTCTCTCTCCTCTCTCTCTCCTCTCTCTCTCCTCTCTCTCTCTCTCTCTCTCTCTCTCTCTCTCTCTCTCTCTCCCCCTCTCTCTCTCTTTCTCTCTCTCTCTCCTCTCTCCTCTCTCCTCTCTCTCCTCTCTCCTCTCTCCCTCTCTCTCCCCCCTCCTCTCTCTCTCTCTCTCTCCTCTCCTCTCTCGGCCTCTCTCTCCTCTCTCTTTCTCTCTCTCTCCTCTCTCTCTCCTCTCTCTCTCTCTCTCTCTCTCTCTCTCTCTCTCTCTCTCTCTCTCTCTCTCTCTCTCTCTCTCTCTCTCTCTCTCTCTCTCTCTCTCCTGCCCGAAGCCTCAACCACCTGTGCTCAGGTGGCGTGTGTGCT
>NW_028234443.1:4393061-4403061 GCF_977035675.1 Penaeus japonicus
CCAGTACTACGCGCAGTACATGACGGAGACCGGGCGATGGCTGACGGACGCGAACTCAAAGGTCACCTGCCTCAAGGACAAGGTGGACATCCTGCGCTATTGCAAGCAGGTGAGTTTGAGTGTTTGTGTTTGTTTGTTGCAGGTCGGGAGTTTTTTTTTTGAGGGGAGGGGAAGGCTTGGTGGTGGTTGGAGGGGGCAAGGGTAATGGTGGTGATTGGGGGGTAAGGATAAGGGGGTTGGTGGTGGTGGTAGGGGGGGGGGTGGAGTTGAGAAGGTGAGGAAGATATGGGGTGGGTGGGTTGGGGTAGGGGTATGGGGAGGGGGTGCTACCTGGTGAGTTACTAGGTGGGAGGAGGTTCTTTGGTTGGGGGGGGAGGGGAGGTAAGTGGAGGGGTTGCGAGTAGGTGAGTAATAAGTAGAGGGGGGTAAGTTGATGGGGAGAGTGCGAGCAGGTGAGTAATAAGTGGAGGGGGGGAGGGGGTCACGCGAGGAAGTCGAGGAAAAGAAGTCTTGTTGATGGGACTCTTTGACGAAGGTAATTTGCTGGGCGTGCTTGTTTGTTTTCATCTCCTTTTTCCCTCAATCCTCTTTTTGCTTTTCTCTATTTTATTTAATTCTCTCCTCTCCTCTCCTCTTTTTTCTTCACTTTTCACTTTGTTTCTCTATCTGTCCGTCTTCCCTCCTTCCTCCCCCTCTTCTCCCTCCTTCCTCCTCCCTCTTCTCCATTCCTCCTCCCCCTTCCTCCCCCCTGTTCCCCTCTTCTCCGTTCTTCCTCCGTCCTTCCTCCCCCCTCTTCTCCCTCCCTCCTTCCTTCTTTCTCCTTCCTCCCCCCTCTTCCCCTCTTCCCCTCTTCCCTCCTTCCTCCCCCCCTCTTCTCCCTCTCCCTCTTTCCTACCCCCTCTTCCCCCTGTCCCTCCTTCCTCCCCCCTCTCTTCCCCCTGTCCCTCCTTCCTCCCCCCTCTCTTCCCCCTTCCTCCTCCCTCTTCTCCCCTCTCTTCTCCCTGTTTCCTCCCCCATCTCCCCCCCCCCCTCCCCTACCCTCTCCATTATCGTGTGCGGGTTGCAGTGACTTCCTTTTTATTTCGTAATTATCGTCGTTGTTGATGGTGACAGCGGGTTTTCTGTCTTCCGGTTTTTGTGTCTTTTTTTTTTTGGTGGGGGGGAGGGGGGGCGGGAGGAAGATTAGGGGGGGGATGGGTGGAAGGAAGGGAGGGAGGAAGGGTGGGAGGAGATGGAGTTTGAGATGGAGGTGGAAGAGGAAGCCAAAGGAAGGAAAGAGGGAGGAGGAGGGAGAAAGAAAGAAGAGAAGGAAGGAAGGAAGGAACAGGAGGAGGAGGAGGAGGAAGGTGGAGTTAGAGAGCAAGGAAGGGAGTGGGTGGAGGTAGAGAGGGAAAAAGAGATAAGAAAGATGATGTGAAAAAGGGGGAAAGACAGAGAAAAATGGGGAGAGGTAATAATAAAAGAAGTAGAAGGAAGAAAGGAAAGAGTAGAGGAAATAATGCCGAGGAGGATGGCGGGTAGTAGGAGAAGAGGGAGGAGGTGAGGATGGGGGAAGATGCCTAGATATCTCGATGTCTAGATATCTCGACGCCTCGTGTCTAGATAATTCGATGTCTAGATGTCTCGATGTCTAGATGTCTCGATGTCTAGATGCCTCGATGCCTAGATGTCTCGATGTCTAGATGTCTAGATGACTCGATGTCTAGATGTCTCCATGCCTAGATGTCTCGATGTCTAGATATCTCGTTGTCTAGATATCTCGATACTTAGATGCCTCGATGTCTAGATACCTCGTTGTCTAGATATCTCGATGTCTCGATTCCTAGATATCTCGATGCCTAGATATCTCGTTGTCTAGATGTCTCGATGTCTAGATATCTCGATGTCTCCATGCCTAGATGCCTCCTCCCTTCATTCAGGAGCGACAAGTTCCCTCTTCCATGTAGAGCCGAGAACTGTTGCCGAGACGCGACCGGCCGACCGTTCTGAAACGATGATGGTGGCGGTGATGATATTGCGTGGGTGGGTGGGTAGGTGGTGGGCGTGGGGGGTGGGGGTGGGTTGAGTAAGAGGGGTGGCTCGGGGTTGGGTAGGAGTGGGTAGGAGGTAGGGTTGGAAGGTGGGAGGTAGGGTTGGAGGGTGGGTTCGAGTGGGGGGTGGGTTGAGTAAGAGGGTGGGGGGGGAGTGGGTAAGAGGGTGGGTTGGCGTAGGGGGATGGGTTAAAAAGGGACAGAGGTCAAATGGGACGGGCGTTATTGGTTTCCAGATGGTATGGTGGATGTAGGGGAAGGGGGAGGGGGAAGGGTAGGGAGATGGAGGAAGGGTAACAGAGAGGGGGCGGGGGATGGAGAACGGGAAAGAGGGAGGAAAGGAGGGAGCGATAGTGGGTGTAAGAGATGGAGGAAGGGAGAGAAAGAGGGGAAAGTGAGGAAGGGAAAGAGATTGGTAGTGGAAAGGGAGGAAGAGAGAGAGAGAGAGAGAGCGAGAGCGAGCGCGAGCAAGCAACCAAGCAAGCATCGTCATCATCAGCAGCAGCAGCCAGCAACGCAGAATATAAAAAAGGCGGAATTGCATCAAGTGAGCGGATTTTGTCTACCTAAGTCGTCATAACTTTGCGATGAGTGACTTTTCCAAGGTTTTCTCTCCCTCCCACCTCTTCTCTCCTCTCTTTCTTCTCTCTTCTCTCTTTCCTCTCTCTCTTCCCTCTTTTCTTTTCTTTTCTTTTCTTTTCTTTTCTTTTTTCTCTTCTCTTTTCTCTTCTCTCTTTTCTCTTCTCTCTTTTCTCTTCTCTCTTTTCTCTTTTCTCTTCTCTCTTCTCTTCTCTTCTCTTCTCTTCTCTTCTCTTCTCTTCTCTTCTCTTCTCTTCTCTTCTCTTCTCTTCTCTTCTCTTCTCTTCTCTTCTCTTCTCTTCTCTTCTCTTCTCTTCTCTTCTCTTCTCTTCTCTTCTCTTCTCTTCTCTTCTCTTCTCTTCACAGCCAAGCACTCCCAGTCCTCGCATCTCCCTTCTTATCTTCCCTCTCCCTTCCTCCACCTTCTGATATATGCTTTCTTTTCTGTGTCCTCGCCCCCACCTTTCGTACTCTTTCTCTGTGGCTTTTTTCGCTTTATGATTCTCTCTCTCTCTCTCTCTCTCTCTCTCTCTCTCTCTCTCTCTCTCTCTCTCTCTCTCTCTCTCTCTCTCTCTCTCTCTCTCTCTCTCTCTCGCTCTCTCTCTCTCATTCTCAGTCTCATTCTCAGAGGGAAAGATACAGACAGTCATAGCGTGAATGAAGAATACCACCAAACACCTGGAAAAGGAGGAGAAGTAGAAGTAGAAAGAGAAAAAGAAGTAGGAAGAGGGTGGAAGAGGAGGACAAGAAGAAGAAGAAAAGAGGAGGGCGACAGGGACAGTAAAAAGAAAAAAAAAAGAACTGAACAAAAGGCAAAAGGAGAATCAACGCCATGGCAAAAGACCTGAGCCGCGATACGGATCTGAGGCAAGGATTGGCTTGTGGGAGTTGAGGTCTGTGTCGACTGGGGGGGTAGGGGAAGGGGTAGGGAGATGGGTAGGAGGAGAGGAGAGGAGGGGTAGAGGGGGAGTTAGGTAGAGGTAGGGAGAGAGAGGTTGGGGCAGGGGAAGGGGTAGGGAGATTGGGTAAGGAGGAGAGGAGGGGATGGGTAGAGGGAGGTAGAGGGGCAGGGGATAAGGGGATAGGAGGAGGGACGGGCAGGTGACACGGCAGGCTCGGATTACCGGGGCTGAAGGACAGAAAGTGGCTGGGTCGCAGGGAAGGGGTGGGGATGGGATAGGGGGAAGGGGTTGGGAGAGGAGAAGGGGGAAGGGATGGGGGAGGGAGAAAGAGAGGGGAAGGGGGAAGGGATGGGGGAGGGAGAAAGAGAGGGGAAGGGAGAAGGGATGGGGGTGGGAGAGGGGAAGGGGGAAGGGATGGGGGTGGGAGAGGAGGAGAAGAAGGAAAAGAGGAGGAGGAGGATGGTGGAAGGAGAAGGGGCGGAGGGAGGGAAAGCAACGGGGATGGAGGAGGAGAGGAAAACGAAAGGTGATGGAGAAGGAGGAGGTTGGTAGAAGTGGAGGGGGAGAAGTAGGAGAGAAGAGGGACAGAAGGAAGTGAAGGATATGATAGGGAGAGGAGGATGGAATATAGGATAAAAATGCATAAGAGGAGGAGGAGAAGGTTGACGAAGAGAAGAAGATGGTGGAAGGAGAGAGAGAGAGAGAGAGAGAGAGAGAGAGAGAGAGAGAGAGAGAGAGAGAGAGAGAGAGAGAGAGAGAGAGAGAGAGAGAGAGAGACGACGGGAGGAGGGGGGGGGGGTCTTAAGAAAGGAGGAAAGGGGGGGAGGTCAGAGGTCCTATACCCAGCCCCGCCTCCCTCGGTTCCTGCCACGCGACCGGATGCCAACGGATGGTTTTTATTTGCGTTTTATATATATATATATTTTTTTCCGGATGGTATTGTATGGCGGATTTTTTTTTGGAAGGGGGTGGGGGTGTTAGCTTCGTTTTTTGGGTTTGTTCGTTGTTTGTATTCTTGTTTGTCTTTGTTTGTTTTTTGTTTTTTCTTTTGCGACTGGGCTTAATGTGCGTTCGTGGTTTTGTTATGCTGTGTAGCCACCTGTGTATGTATGTGTGTATTTATTATGTACTTACGTGTGTGTGTGTGTGTGTGTGTGTGTGTGTGTGTGTGTGTGTGTGTGTGTGTGTGTGAGAGAGAGAGAGAGAGAGAGTGTGAATTCATATGTACGTACGTGTGAATACGCACAGCAGGGAGAGGCAGAGCCAGACCGACTGCGGGTTCATGAATATTCCATGGCAGGCGAGATCACAGCTCGAGGGCAAGAGGGGAGAGGGGAGAGGGAGGGTGGGGGACTCTTAGCTGTGGCCCATAGGAGATGGCCGTCACCTTCCACCCACACGGCAAACAAGCAAGCAAGCAAATGGACATATTTCGTGCTTTGTGTTGTTTTTTCTTATAGTTTGTGGGGAGGGGGATTCGTTGCTTGCTTGTTTTTTTTCTCTGGGGAGTTCTAAGTCTTTGTTTATTTGTTTGTTTAAAGGTGGGCGGAGCTGTGTGATGACCTCATGGGGAGTGTCTTTTACTTTAATTGTGTTGTTTACAGTTTTCTCTTAGTTTCGTTCCTGTTATTTTGTTTTCGTGGAGTCCGCACGGTCTGAATAGCCAGTCTGTTGTTTTCGCTCATAGAGGACTTTAATGAGGAAGCATTTTATCTGATTAATTTATAATTAATGAGAGAATCTATCAGTCACCAAGATTTAAGATAAAGATCTTTGATTCTCTCTCTCTTTCTTTCTTTATTTATTTATTTCTTTTCCTTTTTTTCTTTTTTTTTTCCTTTCTTTCTATCACTCTCCTTTCTTTCATTCTTTCCTTCTTTCTTTTTTCTTTTTTTCTTTCTCTTTCTCTCACTTTCTCTTTCACACAAACACAAACACGCGCGCGCGCTGTAATCGAACGTATAAATCACAAAATTCTTTCCCTGTTGTTGGCCGCCACACGATACTCGGGTCATGGCACTGGTCGCAGGTGTCATGGCCCTCTGGTGTCATATCACCTTTCAGAGGCGTTGTTCGCTGTGTAGAAGGGGAGGGGAGGGGGTAGGGGAGGGGCAGGGCAGGGGATGGGATGGAGGAAGGGGTGAAGCAGGGGAGGAAGGGGAAGGTATAGGAGGGGGGGGTGGAGGAAGGGGGGAAGCAGGGGAGGAAGGGAAAGGTATAGGAGGGGGGGGTGGAGGAAGGGGAAGGTATAGGAGGGGATGGGATGGAGGAAGGGGGGAGAAGGGGAGGAAGGGGAAGGTATAGGAGGGGAGGGGATGGAGGAAGGGGGAAGCAGGGGAGGAAGGGGAAGGTATAGGTGGGGGGCATGAAGAGGCTGGAGGGGGAGGTGGGGTTAGGAATGGGACGTCATGGGAGGGTTGTATAGGGTGATGGGGTAGGGTAGGGGGGGAAGGGGAGGGGGTAGTGATTGGAGCGTATGGGTAGGGTAGGGAGTAGAGGGGGAAGGGGGAAGGGGAGCAAGAGGTGTGATTGGGTACGGAGGGTAGGGGGGGGGGTAGAGATGAGGATGAGATGTTCTGGAAGGGTTTGTTTATGTCTTTAACCCTTTGGTGGGTCATCATTTGACTGACAGCCGTGGGAGGAAAGTAAGGCAAAAGGAGGAGGAATTGTTGATGTTGGTGTTGGTGGTGTTGCTGTTGCATTTGGTTTTGTTGTTGTTAACAAAGGCCATGATCAGAAAGAGAGGTCATGGCTAGAGGTGAGAGAGAGAGGAGGGAAGGGGAGGGGAGGGGGAGATTGTGGGGGTAAAAGAAAGGAAGAAGAAGAAAAAAGGATGATGAGGAGGAAGATGATGATGATGATGATGAGGAAGAGGAAGAGGAAGAGGAAGAGGAACGGATGTAGGATGAGTGATGTGAAAAGGGGAAAGAAGATGATGGAGAAAGGAAGAAGGAAAGAAAAATAAATAGAAGGAAGAATGAGGAAAAGGAAGCGTGATTGTAAAAGTAGAAGTAGGTTGAGGAATGATATGATAAAAGGGGAGGATGACGGAAAGGAAGATATAGAGGAGAAGAAGAAGAAAAATAGCGAGAGAGAAGGAAGAAGAAAAATAGCGAGAGAGAAGAAGAAGAAGAAGAGATAGCGAGAGAGAAGAAGAAGAAGAAAAAAGCGAGAGAGAAAGAAGAACAAAAGAGACCACGAAGACTTAAGTATGTCGATCCCGAAGCGAAGTCGTAGGAGTGTCGGCGGGCGGGCGGCAGATACCTTACATAGGGACTCGGCAAATGTCGTTCGGAGGGGTGTGGCGTGAGGCTCGCTCTTGCTCTTCATGTCTGAAACTCGAGAATTTTACTCTTTATTTTTATTTTTTTTTTTCACTTCCCCCCTCGGTTTTTTTTGGTGGGTCGGGCGGGGGGGGGGGGGGGGGGGCCATAGTGGAGTTGACGTTCTGTGTGGCGTAACGTGTGAATCATTCGTACGCGTGTGTGTGAGAGAGAGCGACAGAGAGAGAGAGAGAGAGAAAGAGAGAGAAAAAAAAGAGAAAGAGAAAGAGAAAGAGAGATAGAAAGTAAGAGCGAGAGAGCGAGAGAGCAAGAGAGCGAGAGGCAGACAAGATAAGTGAATGCTTGCTCTGCATAATTCAACCTCCTGCATGAAACATAATAAGACAGGCAATCGCTGGAACGACATCCACAGCGAGGCAGCGAGGCAGCCAGCACTGGGAGCGGGGGGAGGAGGGGCGAGATCTTAGCTGACATTGGCATGGGTGCTTGTACTGACACTGGCACTGGTACTGGCACTAAAATGGACAGGGATGGAATAGGAAATGATAGGGTAGGATAGGATAGCATAGGACGGGGTAAGATAGGAAACGATAAATGAGATAGGATGCAATGGAATAGGATAGGATAGAGTTGGATCAAGATAGGAAGGAATAGGATAGAATAAGATAAGATAAGATAGGAATCAGCATGAGCGTCAAGGGCAGTGGCGCAGCATTCTCGTGCTTGACCGATATCTAGCAAGCATATAAGTCTTCGCGTGGTCTCGGGTCGCCTCAGAGTGTGTCTTGAGCCCCGGTTTCACTGCCCAGACTCAGCCCTGGGTACTCACGAGAGGCCGTCCAGCCTCTTGTGATGTTTACACTGCAAATTTGCCTTCAAAACTTTTTTTTCTTTCTTTCTTTCTTTCTTTTTTTAATGGTGTTATAACTGCATAATGATATTTAACCGATTTCTAAGACATTAGTAGATTATATATTAACAAAGACCGCAAATAGAACAGTAGCTAAAAGCTGGACTTAGAAAAATATATTTTTTAGGCCTACTCCCCCCACCCACCCCCCAATCCTATCCAATCCCCCAGAGAGCGTGGCAAGTAAGCCTAGCCAATAAGGTGATAATCCCCGGACTTAGATAAGGCTTGTGGGAACCTCGGCTTTCGGTGTTATTAATGATAATAATGCCGATAACTTGACAACTAGAAAGGGGGGGGGCGAGAGGTTGACATAAGTGCCACCCCCCATCCCACCCCGACCCTATCCTGCCTGTTATAACCTCGCTTGTTTGAGCTGCTTTGACTTACGTTACGGCGTAGAAAGCTCAAGGCAAGTAAACATCTCGGGTGGGGTGGGGTGGGGGGGGGGGGAGCAGGTGTGGGCAGCAGGCGACAAAAGCTGCGACTGAGACATTGGGTTTAAGATAAGGGACGGGGGTTCGAGGCATTGGGATCTGCTTGACTTGCCTTCCCACTTCTTTGCCTTCTTGCATTCTTGCTCCTTCTTTCTTTCTCTCTCTCTCTTTCTCTATTTCTTTCTTTTTCTTTCTTTCTTTCTCTCTTTCTTTCTCTCTCTCTCTCTCTCTCTCTCTCTCTCTCTCTCTCTCTCTCTCTCTCTCTCTCTCTCTCTCTCTCTCTCTCTCTCTCTCTCTCTCTCTCGCTCTCTCTCTCTCTCGCTCTCTCTCTCTCTCTCTCTCTCTTTCTCTCTCTTTCTCTCTCTTTCTCTTCCTTCCTTCTTTCTTTTTTTCTTTCTTCCTCCTTCCTTCCCTCCCCTCCTCTCCCTCTCTCCTCTGTTCCTCCCTCTCTCCCTCCCTCCCACCTACCTACCTACCCCTTTGGTCTCTCTCTTTCTCTCCCTTCCTCTCTTTCTCCCTCCTCCTCCTCCTCCTCCTCCTCCTCCTCCTCCTCCTCCTCCTCCTCCTCCTCCTCCTCCTCCCCCCCTCCCCCCCTCCCCTCCCTCCCCTCGCCTCAGTTTGTTCACCCCGAATGGATGATTAAACGCGATCGCAGAATGGAAGGCAACCTTTACCTCGATGTAGTGTGTGTGTCGCCTGTTCTGTGTTCAGCTCTTTTCTTCGTCGTCGTCGTCGCTGCTAACGTGTTGGAGCTTGTTCTTTTAGGGGGAGAGGGGGTTGGAGGGAAGGGGAGGGGGAGGGAAGGGGAGGGGGTAGGGTTGGAGGGAGCTGGGGTGGAGGGAGAGGGTTGGAGGAGGAAGGGAGGGGTTAGGGTTGGAGGGGGGTTGGAGGGGGAGGGAAGGAGGAGGGGGAGGGAGAGGGGGTTGGGGGTGTGCTTGTTTGCTTCTTTTGTTTGGTGGGATGGTGGGGTCTGGGTCGGGGTATTGTTTTCTTTTTTTGGGGGGTGACGGGTTGGGGGGGTGGGGGGAGGAACGTGCTAATTATTCATACATTTTATAGACCCTTCGTTGGATATTGCAGCGCACGGGGGAGGTTGGTTTGTTGATATTGCAAGCAAGAAGCAAGGAGGCAAGTAGTTCGGTTCTTTCGCAAGAGATTTTTTTTTTGAAAATCCAAAAAGAGATTTGACAAGCGACACTTCATTCCCTAAGAAGTCGTTCTGGGTCGTGGTCGTGGTCATATTCGTCGTCATTTTCGTCGTCGCCGCCGCCGCCTGAGTCGTTTCGTCGGTAAATGTTATTCCGGAGTCGCCATTATTAATGAAGTACATGCGTCATGGTCTGGCTGGCTGATTGACTTGGCTGGCTGACTGACTTACTTGTCTGGCTGGCTGGCTGGCTGACTTGTCTGACTGACTGACTTGGTTGGTTGGCTAGCTTACTTGGCTGACTGGCTGGCTGGCTGACTTACTGACTTGGCTGGCCTGCTGACTTGTCTGGCTGACTGGCTGACTTGGCTTGGTTGACTGGCTCGCTGGTGAAAATGCCAACTGTAAGGCGTCGGGACTCCAGTTAGGTTGGGGTAGGGTAGTGGTAGGGGGCGGGGGGCTGGAGGTGCCAGCCAGCGGTGTCGAGTGCGGAGTGCCGGGTGCCATGGCGGAGGGCGCGTGAGGGTAGGTCAGGTCAGGTCAGGTCAGGGCGAGTCAGCATGAGTGTGGTTTTGTGGGAGTGTAGTTAGGTAGGTGTGGGTGGTGGGTGTTGTGGGGGGGAGTTATGTAGAAGGAATTTTGATGAGATGTTGGTGGGGTAAGGGTGGGTAAGAGGATATGTGGCACGGATAAGGTGAGGTATGTGGTAAG
>NW_028234443.1:4408061-4410561 GCF_977035675.1 Penaeus japonicus
CCACGGGTTTCCGTGTTTCGGTAGGATGGCTGTGGCATCTTCACAAATCAAGTGCGGATATTATATATATATATCTCCCCCCCCCCCCTCTCTCTCTCTCCTTTCTCTTTCTCTCTCTCCCTCCCTCCCTCCCTCCCTCCTCACTACTCTCTCTCCCATTCCCTCTCACTTTCACCCTCACCCTCCCCCCCCTCTTCTCCTTGTATCTTAATAGCTCTTCAATTCCCCCGTCCTCCCTCCCCCCACTCCCTCGCATACCTCCTCTCCCGTATCCCAACCAGCTGGCCCGGGGCACGGGAGACCAGCTGACGCGGACAGCTGGCTGGCGCGAGAGAGGGAGGGAGGGAGGGCTCTGTCGGGTCAGTTTCCCCCGCAGACAGATTCCACTTCGGTTGCCTCTCTCCCCCACCGTCGTTGCTATTGGCAGTTGATTTGTGTTGTGTCTATAGTGTAGAGGTGGGAAGGAGGGAGGGAGAAAGAGAGGGAGGAAGGAAGGAAGGAAGGAAGGAAGGAAAGAACTTGTAGAGGACTTGTGGATAAAGAGAGTGCGGAGGTTGTGGTAGAGGGAATGAAGGAAAGGCGTGTGGAGGAGGAGGGGAATGTGGAAGAGGAAGGTGGAGGAGAAGTGAGTGAGTGAGTGAGTGAAAAGCATTTGGATGGAGGAGAATGGCGAGGAAGGGAAGGAAGGCAGGCAGGAAGGAAGGCTGTGGGTATCGAGTGTGTGGAGGAGATGTCGAAGGAGGAAACGAGGGAGGGAGGGAGGGAAGGAAAGAAGGACATTATGCTAAAGGATAGTGTCGAAAAAGAGAGGAAGAGGAGGACGCGCATGGACGGAGGAGTGTGTAGAGGAGAATATGAAGGAATAGACGGAGGGGGGAGAGGATAGAACGAAGGAGGGACGGTGGGACGTGGGGGGGGGGTGAGGAAGGGAAAGGAGATAAATAGATAAGTGAAAGGGAGACGAGACGAAAGAGAGAACGAACAACAATTAGGATAATTGGAAACCAGGGATTGGCAGTGAAAGTAGGAAGGGGGAATGGCACTGATTGTATTGATGTTGTTGGGTGAGTTTAGGTGGAATGGTTGCGACGAGGGGAGGAGTAGTCGAGGAAAAGGGGAGAAAGAAGGGAAAGGAGGGGAGGGAAGGGAAGGGGAGGGGAGGGCAGGGGAGGGGGAGGAACAGTTGAACTCCGATCGTGAACGCGAGGGGAGAGGGATGCTGTGTTACGAAAGAGAGGGACAGAGTTCGGAGACTTTATCCGGGGAGAGGGAGAGAGAGAGAGAGAGAGAGAGAGAGAGAGAGAGAGAGAGAGAGAGAGAGAGAGAGAGAGAGAGAGAGAGAGAGAGAGAGAGAGAGAGAGAGAGAAAGGGGGGAGAGGAAGGAGGAGAGAGGGAGAGGGAGAGGAGGAGGGAGAGAAAGAGAAGGAGACTGCGAGAGAGAGAGGGAGAGGAGGAGGGAGAGACAGAGAGGGACCCTGCGAGAGAGAGAGAGAGTCGGAGTCTGTGTGTGTGTGTGTGTGTGTGTGTGTGTGTGTGTGTGTGTGTGTGTGTGTGTGTGTGTGTGTGTGTGTGTGTGTGTGTGTGTGTGTGTGTGAGAGAGAGAGAGAGAGAGAGAGAGAAAGGGGGGGGGAGAAGGAGGGAGATTTCGAGAGAGAGGGAGAGGAGGAGGGAGAGAAAGAGAAGGAGACTGCGAGAGAGAGAGGGAGAGGAGGAGGGAGAGACAGAGAGGGACCCTGCGAGAGAGAGAGAGAGTCGGAGTCTGTGTGTGTGTGTGTGTGTGTGTGTGTGTGTGTGTGTGTGTGTGTGTGTGTGTGTGTGTGTGTGTGTGTGTGTGTGTGTGTGTGTGTGTGTGTGTGTGTGTGTGTGTGTGTGAGAGAGAGAGAGAGAGAGAGAGAGAGAGTATGTGTGTATACATGTAAGTGTCAGAGTGAGAGCGAGTGAACGGGCGTGTATGTCTGTAAGAGAGCGAGTGAGCGAGCGAGCGAACCAGCAGACCTGATGATGTGTTCACAGTGGTCACGCGGACTAGTTAAAGGTGACCTGTCACTACTCCTCGGAAGCCAGGGTCAGAACGTGTCATCCAGGGAAGTCGTAGGAGGGAACGAGTCTTTTTTCTTATTCTTCTTTCTTTTTATTAGAGTTTTTTGGGTTTTTATATGTTTTATGTCGTTTTTTTTCTCATTTTGTCTGCCGCCGGCCGATCCTCTCTCCTCTTCTTCCTCTTTGTTCCACCTCCCTGATTTGTCTGTTTTTTTTCCTCATTCACGCTTCATTTCCTCCTCCTTTCTCCTCTTCCTCCAATTCCTGCTGCGCTTCCCTGTTCCTTCAGCCTCCTCCTTCCCCCTCTTCCCTCCTCCTCCCCTCTTCCCTCCTCCTCCCCTCTTCCCTCCTCCCCCCCCTCTTCCTGCAACTTTTCCCTGTTCCTCATCCTCCTTCTGCTGCTCCTCCTCCTCCTTCCTCTTCATCCTCCTCCTCCACCTCCATCCTCCTCCTTCTCCAT
>NW_028234443.1:4413061-4428061 GCF_977035675.1 Penaeus japonicus
AATGGAGGGGGAGGGGGAGGGGAAGGAGGGTAGGGGTCAGATTTTTTCTTTCTCTGACTAACTCAAGTTCGTGCTTCTCCCCTGAGTGAGGTTATCTAGATGAACGGATGACGTCATTGCCGACACGTGTGTGTGTGTGTGTGTGTGTGTGTATGTGTGTGTGTGTGTGTGTGTGTGTGTGTGTGTGTGTGTGCGTGCGCGTGCGTGCGAGTGCATTTTTAGGTTTGTTTACTATATACTTGCAATTGCGCACATCTCTTTTAAGTTTGTGATGCAGTTCCCCCTCCCACTCCCCTTCTCCTCCCCCTTCCCCCTCCCCTCTCCCTATCAACCCCCTCCTCCCATCCCCCTCCCCCTTCTCCTTCTCCCATCCCCCTCTCCCTGTCAACCCCCTCCTCCCATCCCCCTCCCCCTTCTCCCTCCTCCCCTCCCCCTCCCCCTCCCCCTTCTCTCTCCTCCCATCCCCCCCCCTTCTACCTCTCCCCTTCCCACCCCCCTCTCCCTCTCCCAATCAGACCTCCGGTACACATCCCCCCCCCTGATTCGCCACTGCAACCTCGCCCTGCAACTTTTCCGCGGTGTTCACGCACGTTTGACGGTCTTTGAGGATGCAGCGCAACATCCTTTTCTTCTCTTATAATTGCAGGAAGTGTCTTTGGCGCATTTTGGTATTTCTGTTGATTTTTGTTGTTTTTGGTGTTGGTGGTCTTGTTTTTGTTTTTTTGTTGATTTTTTGTTTTGTTTTGTATTATTATTATTATTATTATTATTGTTGTTGTTGTTGTTGTTATCATTATTATCATCATCATCATCGTTTAATAGTTTTATTTTATATTCATATTTGGGGATTAAAATTTGATTGGTTCTTTATTCTTATTGATATTGTTATTATCATCATTGTTATTGTTATTATTGTTGTTGCTATTATTATTATTCCATATTCATCTTTCGTAGTTAAAACACTAATACCGCGGGTTGAAAGGGGAAAAGGAAGGAGAGGGGAGAAGGAGGGGGGAGGGGGAGGTTTATTTAAATTACACTCCCCCCCACCATCTTCCACCCTCCACCCCTCTTTAACTTATCTCTTTTCATCGACTTTATAAGCTTTTATAAGGCCTTATGTCACTCATTATTAATGATGCTTGCGAAATATTGCGTTTGTTGCATAAGCGATGATCAATGGCAGGTGTCTTGGGCGTGGAACAATAAGTTGACATAAGAAGGAGCATGAGGGGGAGGGGGAGGGGGGAGGGGGGAGGGAAGGGAAGGGGGCGGGGAAAGGGTGGTGACGAGGTGGGTGGGGTGGCGTAAGGGGAGGGGGGAGGGGGAGTAGCGGAGGACTTCTTGCACACCTGCTCGTGCGTGCGTGCGTGCGTGCGTGAGCTTGGGTGGTGAGTCATGAAGCGTCTCCATTGTCTTGTTTCGGTTGACACTTTCAGCTTTATCATGTTTGGTTTAATTAAGTTTTGTGCGTGTGGGCTCTCTCTTTCTCTCGCTTGATCTCTTTCGATACTCTCTTCTCTCTCTCGATCTCTCTTGATCTCTTTTTCTCTCTCTCTCGATCTCTTTCGCTACTCTCTCTCTCTCCCTCTCTCCCTCTCTCCCCCCTTCTCCCTCTCTCCCTCCTCCCCTTCCCTCTCAAGTCGTTCACCTTGCTTCGCTTTTCTCTCCTCTCCTCTTCTCTTCTCTTCTCTTCTCTTCTCTTCTCTTCTCCCGACGCGGCTGGCTGGCTGGCTGGTTGCGTTGAACTCTTTTGAACTCTCTGAACTCTTATGAATTCTCGTGACCTCCCGTGAACTCTCTGGAAGCTTTCTTTGTTTATTGATTTTTTTTAAAAGGTGTGATTGTTATTTTTTATTTTATTTTTTTCGATAAATAAGGTGTAATTGTTTATTATTTTTTCGGTTTGTCTTTTTATTTATTTATTGCTTTGTTTTATTTTTATTTGTATTTTTTTGAGGAGGGGGATGTATGGATGGGTTTCTGTGTTGATTGTTTGTTTGTTTGTATGCGTTCCGTCCATAGGTTGTGTTATGAATGGTTTAATTAAATGTACAGGATTGATTTATTATGTATTTTTATTACTTCGTTACATTTTTTTTTTCTTAGTTTTTTTCACTCTTTATTTTCATTACTATTTCTATCTTTTTTATTATTATTCTAGAAGCATAAGAAAGAGAAAGAAGGGGAGTCGGCAGAAAAGAGGGGAAATACGGAAATCGAAATAAATCAAAGACTTACGAGAGATGAACGTTAAAGGAAAGGGAAAAGAAAGAAAAGATCTAGGAATGGAGAGAAAGGGAAAATGGGAAAACCGAAAGAAAATGGGAATAAGGAGAAAGTCGGGAATGAAAGTAAACATCAAGGAAGGAAGAAATACCCAAAATGGGGGGGGGGGATTTAACATAGATAGATATATAAAGAGAGAGAGAGAAAGAAAGAGAGAGCGAGAGAGAGAGAGAGAGAGAGAGAGAGAGAGAGAGAGAGGGGGGGATAGGTGTGTGGTGTGAGAGTGAGAATCGTTGCCGTGTTGCAGGGCTGCAGAGTCGCCAGTCAGTGCAGAGGGGAAGCCCGGCCGGTCTGGAAGCCAAGCCCTCTCGCTCACGAAATGCTTGCCCCCCCCCCCTTCCTCCCCCTCCCACCGGGACAGGGGAGGGAGGAGCAGGTGGCGGGGGCGGCGATTCGGCTGCATGATTGGGGGGGTAGGGGGTGGGGGGTGGATGGGGTAGGGGGTAGGGATGAAGGGAGGGGGGTGAGGAGGGTGGAAGGGGGTAGGGGTAGGGGTAGGGGGTAGGGAGGGTGGAAGGGGTACGGGGTAGGGATGAAGGGAGGGGGGTGTAAGGGGTGGAAGGGGCAGGGGGTAGGGATGAAGGGTGGGGGGTGGAAGGGTATGTTGGGGGTGAGAGGAGGGTGAGTGCGGGGTGGGGGGGGCAATACAAGGCTTCCTGGCTGACTGTCACGTACGCTTGCTAAGAAGACACGCGAGGAGGAAGAAAAGAGGAAGGGGGAAGGAAGAAGGAAGAAGAACAAGAAGAGGAGAAATGGAGGAGTGAAATGAGTAAAAAAAAAAGTAAAGAAGATAGGGGTAGGAAGAGGAAGCGAGAGAGAGAGAGAAGAGAAGTAGTGAACGGAAAGGATTGGCATGAGTGAGGAAAAGGGATCAAGTATAGATAAAAGACGAAACCAATAGAGAAGAGAGAAAGAAGGAGGGTAGAGTAGAGAAAGAGAGAGAGAAAGAAGAAGGAGGAGGAGTAAGGAAGGGGAAAGAAGAGGAAGAGGCGAGGTGAAGGAAGAAAGAAAGAGGAGCAGGAAAAATAGGAAAAATGATAAAAGGAAAAAGGTACAGACGGGTACGACGACAAAGAATAAAGAGTTGGAGGAAGAAGAAGAGTAAGAAGAATAAGAGTAGGGAATTGTTGACTCGCCTCGAACCTTGAGTGAGAGCGTGTGACACGCGGCCAGCGAAGGAGAGATCAGCTGGGGGGGGGCTTCTGCCACTTGACCTCCTCCAGAGGGAAGACTGGAATGGGCCTTCGTGCGTGCGGGCGGGCGCGTGGGCGGGGCGGGTGGGCGTTAAAAGGGCGTAGAGGGAGGAGGAGGAAGGAAAAAAAAGGTTTTCCTCTATTGTGGCCCATATGTGTACTTACAACTGGGCACTGGTACCGTACCGTACCGTACCGTACGGAGCTCCATCGACCCCTATTCTGGCGGGTCCTCGTGCTGCTGCCTGGCAATGTTGTAGTAACGGCTGTAGTAAACAAAGTGCACGTGTCGTTGTCGTTGTTTTTGTTGTTGTTGGTTGTGTTATGATTGTTGTTGTAGGCTGTCGTTATAATTTGTTTCTTATAGATTTTTTGACAGGGGTCGATAGGATTTTTGATACGTGATAGGAAGTTTAAGATAATTTCATTTTACTTTTTTCATTATATATATATATATATATATATATATATATATATATATATATATATATTTATTTATTATTTATTTATATATGTATATATATATTTATATTTATATTTAATATATATATATATATATTATATATATATAAATATATATATATTATATATATATATATATATATATATATATATATATGTAATCACATTTTACCGAAAAGCAAATCTTTACAGAGAAGGGCTGTTTTAAATAAGGCATAAATCTGCGTTTATAGCATCAAGTTTAAAGCCCTTTACAAAAGAAATCTAATTTTGAATGCCGTATATTTTTACGAAGAGGACATTGAATAAATGGATATGCAAATTTTGTGCCCCCCCCCCTCCTAGTCTTTTCTCTCTCTCTCTCTCTCTCTCTCTCTCTCTCTCTCTCTCTCTCTCTCTCTCTCTCTCTCTCTCTCTCTCTCTCTCTCTCTCTCTCTCTCTCTCTCTCCCTCTCCCTCTCCTTCCTCTCCCCTCTCTTCATACTCCCCCTTCTGCCTCTCCCCTCCCCTCCCCTCTCCTCTCGTCCTTCCCCCTTCTCCTTCCCCTTCCCCTCAGCCTCTTCCACTTTCTATTTCCCTTTCCTCTTTCCCTTCCTCTCCCTCTCCTACATCTCCCCCCTCTCCCCCCCTCTTTTCTCTTTTCCTCTCCCCACTCTTTTCTCTCTCCCCCCCCCCCCCCTCTTTTCTCTCTCCTCTCTCCTCTCTCCTTTCCTCCCTCCTCTCCTCCCATATCTCTCTCTTCCCTCATCCCCTCATCCCCTCTCCCCTCTTTTCCTCTTATTTATGTTTGTGAGCGATTAGCGTTTTATCAGTAACGGCTATGACGCTAATGACACCGTGGTGAACATGGTGTCTAATTATTATGATAATCGTTACCGTCTTATTCGCCGTTGCATGATTTTTATCTCCCATTTTTTACGTTATTGCATTTTTATATTTATTATTTTTTCTTTACCTTATTTTTCGTTTTTTGTAATTTTTTCATGTTTGTTTGTTTGTTTGTTTGTTTGTTTGTTTACGGGTATTGCAAGACTGTTCTGTTCCGTTGGTGTATTATTGATAATTTGTTGCAAGCTGCGTTTTATCCTCTGCAAAGCGTGAGGTTATTGATATTGCAAGCAAATCAGATCATGAATATCTCAGTTTTTTTTCAACACTGGGAAGAGTAGGCCTATATGAGTTTGACTATTTATTTGAGGGTTTTTCGGATCGTTGGGGTGGGGTGGCAGTGGGGGGGGGATTGTCTAGGCTTAGGTTATGGTTTCGAGGGAAAGTGTGAAGTTGTTGGTCCGCTGTTGTTGTTATTGTTGTTGTTGTTATTGGTTCCATGTTGGGTGTTCGGGTAGTTTGGTTAGTAATTGCGGTTTCTCTCTTTTCTTATTTTCTTTTTTTCTTTTCTTTTTTCTCTCTCCGTTTCCTATCTTCTCCCCCCCCCCCCCTGTCTCTCCATCTCTCTCTCTATCTATCTATCCATCTATCCATCCCTCCCTCTCCCTCTCCCTCTCCCTCTCCCTCTCCTTCCTTCCTGGTACGTTTTACATCAAGCTTGATACGTTTGATTTTTATTTTATTTTTTGAGGGGAGGGGGTGTGTTCCCTGGCTTGGTTTTAATTGGTATCAGAAAAATAGAATCAGAAGAGGAGGAAAAGAAATAGGAATAGGAGGAGAGAGAGGAGGAGGAGGAGGAGGAAGAAGAAGAGGAGGAGAAGGAACGAACAAACGAACAGGAACAGCAGCAGCAGGATGAAAGGAGCAAAGAGGAAAAGGAAGAGGAAGAGAAAGAGGAAGAGGAGGAGGAGGGGTAGGGGGGTTAGGGAGGAAGGACGGGTGCTGCAGTAGTAGGTGTAGGAGTATCAATATTCGAGAGGGCGCCGCAAAATCCGGGGCAAATCCTCCTTAGTGGCGGTGGGAAGGTTGACACACACGTGGAGTAAACATGGGAGGTGTGTTTGCCGGGCTGACTTGATCAAACACGGCCGGTGTGTGTGTGTGTGTATTTGTGTGTGTGTGTGTGTGTGTGTGCGTGGACGGACCTCACCTCCCTCCCGGCTGGCTTGCTTGTTGTAGTCCGCTGGCTTGCGTGCGCTCTCGCTCTCTCTCTCTTTTTCTCAATATCGCTCTATCGCTAGCTCTCTCTCTCTCTCAATATCGCTGTCTCTCTCTCTCTCTCTCTCAATATCGCTGTCTCTCTCTCTCTCTCTCTCAATATCGCTGTCTCTCTCTCTCTCTCTCTCAATATCGCTGTCTCTCTCTCTCTCTCTCTCTCTCTCAATATCGCTCTCTCTCTCTCTCTCTCTCTCTCTCTCTCTCTCTCTCTCTCTCTCTCTCTCTCTCTCTCTCTCTCTCTCTCTCTCTCTCTCTTCGCTCTCTCTCTCTCTCTCTCTCTCTCTCTCTCTCTCTCTCTCTCTCTCTCTCTCTCTCTCTCTCTCTCTCTCTCTCTCTCTCTCTCTCACTCTACTCTCTTTTTTCAATTATTTGACCTTCCATGTGTATATGTGCAGGAGGTAACATGTGCACGCGTGTGTGTACATATCTGTTTCTTTATGATTGAATTCTAGACACATACAGCTGCAAATCCTATCAAAGAGGGAGAGAGGGGGAGGGAGAGAGAGAGAGGAGGGATAGAGAGAGAGGGGGGGTAGAGGGGGGGGAGAGACACGCCTTTTCCCACACGGCGGCGCAGCGCGTGTGGTTGTGGTGGCGTGTGGCGTGGTGGAGCTGGCACTGGCACTGGAGGCAGGACAGTCCAGGCAGGCAAGGCAGGCACTCTGGCGCTCCTCCCTCCTCCTCCTCCCTCTTCCTTCTCCTCCTCTTCCTCCTCCTCCTCCTCCTCCTCCTCCTCCTCCTCCTCCTCCTTCTCTTCCTCCTCCCTCTCCACCTCTTCCTCCTCCTCCTCCTCTTCCTCCTCCTCCTTCCTCCTCCTCCTTCCTCCTTCTCCTCCTCCTCCTTCTCCTCCTCCTTCTCCTCCTCCTCCTCCTCCTCCTTTTCCTCCCTCCTCCTCCTCAACCACCACCTCCTCTTCCACCTCCCCCCTCCCCCTCCCCCCTCCCCCCTCCCCCCCTCCCTCTCCGTGCGTGCCGCAGTGGTGGTGCCGCAGTGGCAAGGCACAGTAAGGCGGGCCAAACCGAACCAGCCCGTGGCACCCGTTTGGCCCGGCTCGGCTGGGCTGGGCTCGGTGGCACTCACTTACTTACTTACTTGCTTGCTTCGGCCACGCCTACCTACATGAGGTCGTCGGGGGGTGGGGGTGGTGGAGGGCGTGTGTTGCTTCGCTTTGACGGTGGAGGAGGGAGGGATGTGGGGTGGGGGGTGGGAGGAGGGTAAGAAAGTGGGCGTGGGAAGATTTTTTTTTTTTTTTGGGGGGGGAGGTGGTTGGTTAGTTGATTGGTTGATTGGTTTTTATTATTAATATTTTTTGTTTTTACTTATTTATTTTTATTTTCATTTTTTTTTTTTCCAAATGAGGATGAGACAGAAGAATATTCGTACATAAGGTCTATATGTATATGAATTATGAATGGTTATTGTCATTATCATTACTATTATTACCATTATTACTATCATCACCACCGCCATCACCACCCCACCATTGTTATCATCATTAGTCATCGTGATAAGCGTCGCCGGTCCTCGCATACGGGCGTGTATCCATGCATCTATCCCTCCCCGTCGGAGGTGGCCGGGGCTAAGAATTGATTTTCCTCGCCGGGATAATGGGACTCTCGTCGCCTCTCTCGGGTCTTTGGGATTGGGGGGGTAGGGAGGGGGGAAGGGGGGGAGGGATGGACTTGGAGGGACTGGGAAGAGGGGGCGGTTCTTTGCTGGACTCGGAGGGGCTTCTGGGCTTCTTGCTTGGATTGGGAGGGGGATGGAGGGATGGGTGGAGAGGGAGAGAATTTCCCTTCCTTCCTTTCCTTTCCTTTTTCATTTGGTGTCCTTTTTTCCCAATCTTCCGCCTCCTCCTTCCTCCCTTTCCTCCCTTATCTTTCTGTATCCTTTTCCCCCTATCTCTTCCCATCCATTCCCATTTCGATCCTTCCCGTGTTTACCCTTTCTTTCCCTTCCCTTTTCTGTTTTCCACTTCTCTTCTGATTCCTTTCCCTTGCCAACTCTTTGCCTCTTCCCCTCCTCTCTTTCCCCCTCCTTTCTTTTTACTTCTCTTACTTCACATCCCCTTCTCCATACCCACCTCTACCTTCACATCTCCCCCTCCCTGTCCTCCCCCCTCCTCCCTTCCCCCCCTCCCTATCCTCCTCCCCCTCCTCCCTTCCCTTCCCTCCCATATCCTCTCCTTCACATCCCACTCCCCTCTCCCCTTCCCTCCCATACCCTCTCCCGTCTCCCTTCTCCCCTCTCCCCCTTCCTCTCTCTCCTCTCCCCTCTCCCCTCTCTCCCCTCTCCCCTCCCATACCCTCTCCCCTCTCCCCTCTCCTCTCTCCTCACCCTTCTTCGTCCAAAACCCCACGTTAAGCCACGAGGGGCGGCAGTGTTGACAACTCCGAACCCGCATCCTCTCGCATTTGCAATTGCAAACGCCAGTTCATTCAAAGTTCAGGAGAGAAGGTACACATGGGGAGGAGGGGGGGGGGTTATGTTTGTGTGCGGGGGTTGCTTGACACCTACGCGCGTGCACATGCATAAATTCATATAAACAAACATATGTACATAAATATATTTATACACACATACATACATTTGAGCTATGTATTACCTGCAGATCACGCTTACTTACAGGCAGATATGTACAGTGCACGCTCGCTCCTGTACACACACACACACACACACACACACACACACACACACACACACACACACACACACACACACACACACACACACACACACACACACACACACACACACACATTCACAATTTCACACTTACTTTTTTTTTTCATTAGCATTATTTATTTGATTATTTCTTGTGCTTTGCGGTAGCATTTGTGTGTGTGTCGGTACGTGTATGTACGTTATGTTTGTAGATGTTTCTTTGTTAGTCTGTCTATCTTAGTAAAGGGGGGGGGGGGGTGTAAGGGTTCTGTGAGCACAAGGAACCCCGATAGGCGGCTTAGAACTGGGCCCAGTTTGGTCACTCAAAAAAAAAAGAAAAAAAGATATATATATACATATATACATATATACAATAAGTTATGGTGAATAAAAACACAGTTGATCACATTAGGAAATACATAAATCTAAAACAACACGAAATAAAATATTAAAAGATGTAGTGACTTTTAAGATATACAAGATAAGCAAAATTATATTAATAGGCTCGGGTGAAAGCATAAAAGACAACAAAACAGGGTAAACTACCTCTAACATAAGAGAACTAACCACCTGCATACGTAAGACATTAATATTACGGCAGTTATGATAATTATGACTGCAATTGTCAGCATCACTCACTTATTACTCATAGCACAATAAGAGAACATAGTGATCCAAAATCCCCGAATGTCATAACGCCCATTGTCAGGCAAGAGCTCCTGTGTCATGTATGACGAATAAACACGTAATCCGTCGTTAATTAACGGGTTAAAACAAAAAAGGTCGGAGGCGAAAGTAAAAGAACGCCACAAGATGTTACAAAAACGCGAAAAGGTTAACCTACTGTTGCCAATTAGTAAACAAGATTAAATAAAAAAAAGGAAAATGGTAATAAAAGATAAATTCAAGTAAAACCGAAGGTGATGCAGCTGATTTACCTAACGCAAAATCCAACCAAATGTACATACACAAAGTTAGATCAAACAATACAGTGATACAATCTGATCACATCAACATGCCACTTGAGATGAACAGTGACAGCCTTAACGCAAAATGTGGAGAGAAAAAAACAAATACATAAAACGAAGGGAACCAAATTAAAACAAAAACATAAAAGGGAATGCCAAAAGGAAAGTACAGGTGGCTAAGACACGTAATTTGATGCCTGTAGCAAATGTGTGTATGTGTGTGTGTGTGTGTGTGTGTGTGTGTATAATATAATATATAATATATAATATATATATAATCTTGGTATAATCTGTGTTATCTTGTATTGTTCCTCCGTGGAATGGCTAGGATGGGGAAGGAAAAGGGGAGAAGAGATATAGAAGAAGAATGACGAAAGAAAAATAAAGAAAGGGAGAGAGAGGGAGTCTGTGTGTGTGTGTGAGAGAGAGAGAGAGAGAGAGAGAGAGAGAGAGAGAGAGAGAGAGAGAGAGAGAGACCGTGATTCAGTGATGCAATGGAAGGAAGGTCGGAGCACTTCACGCCCCGTGTTGTTGAGGGAAGAACCTCTTACGGCCTCGTCCAGAAGCCATAGGGAGGCGAGAGGAAAGGTAACGGGAGACGGGCGGGGGAGGGGGCGGGGGCGGGAGGGGGGTGCAGACAGACTTGGCAGGGGAAGGGGCGCTCTCTCTCATTCTCTTTCTCTTTCCCTTTCTCTCTCTCTCTCTTTCTCTCCCTCCCCACCTCCCTTTTCTCTCGCCTTTCTTTCATTTATTCCTACCCTTCACCCTATTTCTTTTGTTACTCTCTTACTCTTCCTTTCTCCCTCTCCCAGCCCTTCTCTCTCTCTTTCTCTCTCTCTTTTTCTCCTTCGCCCTCTCGCTCGTGCTCTCTCTCCCTCTGTCTCGCCTTCCCTTCATTCATTTAGTCCGCGTCTCTTGCTGCTTAACTTTTATTCGGTTTGTGAATTATGAAAAGAGAGTAATGGTCACAGGGCATGGTATTAGTTATGATGATTATGATGGTAGTGGTATTTCATGTTGTCATCATGTGTGTGTTTTGCCTTGGTATTTTATCATTTATGTTTATCTACATTCTTTGATTATGGCTATTGTCTTGTGTGTGTGTGTGTATGTATGTATGTATGTATGTATGTATGTGTATATATATATATATATATATATATATATATATATATATATATATATATATATGTATATATATATATATTATCATTATCGTTTTTTAACTTTTTTAATGAGATGACTGTTATCATTCGAATTATTTTACGTAATGCCAATAATTGCATTGCTGTCAATTATACCGTTGATTATATAGCACATGGCATTAAGCATTGTGATGGATGATTATCGTTATCATTGTTGTTACATTTCCATTGTCATCATTGTTGTTGTTGTTATTAAATTTAATTGTTTTTATCATTGTATTTGATTGTTGTTTCATTATATTTCATTGTTTTTTTATCGTTATATTTAATTGTTTTTATCATTTTTAATTATTGTTATCATTATATTTTCTCATTATTATTTTATTTTAGTTTCTCATTTGTTACTTACATTTTATTATTGATGTCATATACATTTTATTATTATTGTTATAATTTAATTGTTATAATCATACATGGTGCTTCTTTGTCCATTCTTTATTCTTTATTTATTTACTTTTACCTCGTTTTCATTGGGATTGAAAGCGGAAAGTTAGTTCCTCGGTCGGCAACCCTTGTATGTCTTAATCCAAAGTTGCTTGCGGTCTTTTTCTGCGGCAAAGTGTCTGCGGTGGTTGGTTGACTGGTTGTCTGGTTGGTTGGTTGACTGGGGCAGCAGAGGCCTAGGCGCGTTCATGGTGTTTGTGAGATTTATCGATTTTTTTCCCATTATAACACTCGCGAGGGTTGGCTATTTTTCGAGGGTGTTTGGTTGTGATTTGGTTAATGTTTTTTTTTTTTTAGTCGTGTGGGTGTGGGTTTAGTTGTATTTATTTTTTTTTTCTTTGTTTGATTCATTTTTTTTTCTTTCCATTTGTTTTTATCTTAACGTGTTTCGTTTTTATTTTTCCTCTCTCTCTCTCTCTCTCTCTCTCTCTCTCTCTCTCTCTCTCTCTCTCTCCTCTCTCTCTCTCTCTCTCTCTCTCTCTCTCTCTCTCTCTCTCTCTCTCTCTCTCTCTCTCTCTCTCTCTCTCTCTCTCTCTCTCTCTCTCTCTCTCTCTCTCTCTCTCTCTCTCTCTCTCTCTCTCTCTCTGTTCCCGCCATCTGCATTTCTCTAATCGAATTATTATCCTCTATATTATCCCTTATTATCATGTATATTACCCTTTTTATTCTTCTTCTACGTTATCCTTCTTCCCCCTCTATGCACATTTACCTTCTTCTGTAGACACCAAAAACAGGAGAACAAAGAAATAAATAGAAAAAGGTTTATACCCCCCGTTGGAAGCACGTCCGGCGCGCATAAACAAATGGTTACCATGGCAACGGCCTTTCGTCATCTTGCTTGTTTTTCCCCTCGTGTGACTGGCCTTGAACCCCTCCCCCCCCTCCCCTCCCCTCTTTCCCTCCCTTTGTTCACTAATCTCTTTTATTTACTATTTGACTTTTATTTATGTTAATTTAATCTTTTAATTGTTCATTTTGGATGTACTCGGCTGGTCTGACCTTGTGTGTAGTAGAGTGCATGACGATGTGTAATGCATTTTATGACCTAGGTTTTCGTGTGACATTGTATAGGGTTTATATGTCCTTGATTTAACCTTTTATGACCTTTCTATCTTGATTTGACCCAATGTGAGCTATGTATTTTATTTTGTATTTACGGATGTAAATGATTTAACCTTGTATGACAAATGCAACTTGATTTTGACCTTGTATGAGCTATGTCTCTTCATTTGACCTTGTACGACCAGTGTGCTGAACTTTGATTTGACCTTGGTTGATGCTGTATTATCACTCTGTGGATTTTAGTCTTGTTATAGTTTTTTTTTTCTCGGTTTTGATGTTAAAAGGATTCGGTTTGGGGCTGAGGGAGGGAGGGAGAGGGAGGGGGTGGGAGGAAGAGACTTATTATATACTTTTTTATTGTTATTGTATTTGTTTTGAAGGGTTTTTTAGTACAGATATATTTTATATGACTTTTGGATTTACTTCAAATTATGAATATTTTGTTGTTGGGATCATATAGTTGAACATTTTCTCATTTTATGTTTGGTATTGTTTTTTTTTATTCTAATGGCAAGGGTGATTGATTGATTTAGTGATAATGGGAATGCTGATATTGGTGATAAAGATTAAGGTGAGAAGGAGGAGGAGGAGGAGAATCCTAATATCAACACCACTGATAACTGTTACTGATAAGAGGGATAATGAGAAAAAGTAATTATGATACTTGGACTAAGAGTAATAGTTATAACAACGATAACCCATGGTAATGACAGCACAAGGAGTAATAACGATTATCATCAATAATCAGACAATGCAAAGACACAAAAGAACAAATGTTAAATAACCATCTCTTTTTTTCCTTCCCTCTCAGGTGTACCCGGAACGCGACATCACCAACATCGTCGAGTCATCACACTACTACAAGGTGCCCAACTTCTGCCGTATTGGTCATGCCAAGTGCAAAGCCTCTGCCTGGGTCAAGCCCTACCGCTGTCTTGGTGAGTTGCTGGACTGTGTTGATGAGGGTCGGGGAGGGGAGGGAAGGGTTGGGTTGGGTTGGGGTTTTGTGTGGGTTTGTGCTTGTGCTTGTGTGTGGGGATGTGTGTGTGTGTGTGTGTGTGTGTGTGTGTGTGATATGTGGATTTGTCTGGCAGTGTGCGTTGTGTCCTGTTTGTCTCGTCTTGATGAGGTGGTAGGTTCTTTAGGTGATGGTAAATGTGTGGTAATCTTTGATGGTGGGGATGGTGTGCGATTTTTATCAAAAACACCTCCTTTACATCTTTTGCATAATCTTTTCTGCATTTGTCACAAAGAATCTCTTGAATGATGGTGAAGTTTTAAGTATCTGAACCGCTAGACCATTGTGATGATATTTGGTGGCAGTGATGATGATTGTGGTGATGGTCTGTAGTGGTCGGGAGTGCTTGTTGTTGGGGGGAGGTACCAAAATGGTATTGATGTGATGAGGATAGGGAAAACCAGCTCCCTGAATTGTAGGATGAAGATTAAGTTCCCTGTATTGCTGGGCTACAAATGTGATGACCATCTTTAGTCCCTTCTTCTGTAGTCTTGTTAAGTTGTTGGACCTAAATGATAAAGATAGTGATGAGGATAAGACCCACCTCTTTGTGTTTGCCGGTACCTTCCGCGTGTTAAGTGTGATGTTCGTTGTTGCAAGGCCTTTGTAAAGAAGGAAGACGGAGGTAATGAGGTCATTACTTATTCTCTTTCTGTCTTGTAGGTGATGGGGTTCGTTTAGTGTGTAATTGGGAGGTCTTGTGTGTGTGTGTGTGTGTGCGTGTGCGTGTGCGTCTGTGTGAGAGAGAGAGAGAGAGCACGAGTTTATGAATACACATATTTATATGTATATGTTTATGTGTGGGCATGCTTGTGGATGTTGTCCCTTTCTTCAGCAGTGTGAGAAAATGTCCTTTGTGTTTAATCCTCCTTTGTCCTGTTGTGTCGTGGGTTTATTTTGTATTACCTCCTTTGTCCTGTTGTGTCTTGGGTTTATTTTGTATTGCAGCAGGAAATCGTTTGAGTCTGTCTCACTCGACTGTGTATTTCCCTTTTTTTTATATGCTCTCTCTTGGTTCCTTTTTAAGTGCTGAATTGTGTTGTTTGTTTAGTCCCAAGTATGTATAAAGATTTGGATAGTTTTTTTTATTTTGAATTGAAAAACTGATACATTATAGAAGGGATTATGTAGAATTATGTAATCTAGTTTTATTTTACCGGAAGTGACTCTCTAGTCAAAGTAAGGAAAATGAAAGGCACAAACATTTTGTCATTTTTATCTTTCTACTTAAAGGTGCTATCTGTCCTGTTCCTTTTGAGAAGAAAACCCCAAATGCTGTCAGCAAAGTGATTTTTCTTAGTTCAGGGCCACAAGATATAGGTAAAATAAAAGAGAAAAAAAAAATCATCCTGAATTTGTCGTGCACCCTATCCTTTTTGAGAAGAGAACCCCAAACACTGTTCATGTTTCAGAAGGATCCTTCCAGTCGGACGCCCTGCTGGTCCCGGAGGGCTGCCTCTTCGACCACATTCACAACCAGTCGCGGTGCTGGGAGTTTGACCGCTGGAACACCACAGCCGACCATGCCTGTGGGGCACGCAGGATGACGCTCAAGTCCTTCGCCATGCTCCTGCCATGCGGGATCGACGT
>NW_028234443.1:4433061-4445561 GCF_977035675.1 Penaeus japonicus
CGGTGTTTACTTCACCCTGGCCTTTGCTGGCTTAGCATTGATGATGGCCATGGTGGTAGGCATCGTGGTGCTCCGCCGAAGGAACAACAGCAATCCCCACAACCAGGTGAGTGTGCCTTTGTTTTATTAGTCGAAGCAAAAGTAGAAAGGTTTAGATCTTCATCGCTGTTTTCTTTCTTTCATTTTCTTTCGTTTCTGTATTTTTAATTAATTCTTTTCTGTCATGCCATATTACATTGTTGCAAATACACAACACTTCTGTGTAATCTAAGTTATTATAACATTCAGCCTTTGTCGCTGATATATATAATTGTTAATATTAAAGCACGGCCTATGTTACCAATACAAAGAATTTGTTATGAACACAGCACATGTTACTGATACACACAACTCTCGTTGTCAATGTACACATCCTATGTCAAGGAATAATACCTTGTCCTACGGTTGCTAATACATACATCATACAATACCAATACATACCCTCTCTTTCAGGGCTTCATGGAAGTCGACCAGGCCATCACGCCCGAGGAGAGGCACGTGGCTAACATGCAGGTCAACGGCTACGAGAACCCCACTTATAAATACTTTGAGGAGAAGTAAAGCAGGGAAAACGGAGGCTTTCGGAAGCCTCGTCCCCTAAATAAATAAATAGATACATAAAATAAAAAATAATAATACTTAATATTATATGTATAGAATGGAAAATAGTGATGAAAAGAAGAGTTGGGAAGCCAGTCGTCCGGCTGTTCCCATCATCAGACACCTACCTGTAGAGCAGCTGGAAATTAGTCTGCGGATCGAGACCTTGCACAAGGACCCTCGTCAAGAATGGGTCAGATAGCAAGATTGATTTTTACATAAAACAGTATAGGGATTAGTAGATGACTAAAAAAAAATACTAAAAAAAAAAAAAAAAAAAAAAAAAAGGAAGGAAGAAAGAGAGGTACCGGAACATATGGCTTATTTGACGGACGGAAGGGATCGTACGAGTGACAGGTGCTGATCGTTAGCATGCATCTCCGCTGACACTTATGTTATCACCAATGGTCGCGGTTCCTCCAATATAGGCGAGGTTAAGTTGTCTGAAGGGAATTCAAAGAGTTTTTTTAATTTTTTGTAGTTTTTTCAGTCTTGCCTCCCCCCTCCCCACCCACTGTTGGCTCCATCTAAAAGGACCGCAATAGTAACGACTATTATTACTACTTTGGCCTACCAGCTTTCCTACACACAATTGCAACTCTTCTTTTAAATCTTCAACGATTGTCATTTCAAGAAAAGTTTCCCCCTCTCCATTTTTGTTTTGAAACAGAAGGTACTTTGAAACCAAAGCACCCTCTGAATTAGAGCCATTATAATGCTGTGCAAAGCCGTTCGTTGAAAGTTGCTCTTTTTCAGACCAACTTTCCTTTCCGTACCAAAGGGGGAGTCGACCCGGGCCATTCGCGATGGGTCAGAGTGATTGTTTTCGAAGGTCACAGGAATCTCAAAGCCTTAGATTATATTGGTTATAAGTTGCCAACACTCCTGCAAGTATGGGTGATGCATCGTGTCCATCTTTAACTTAGTATAAAATGATTTGTTCTGATAGAAGAAAAAAAAAAAGCTGATAGGTTTTATGCTTTTTAAGATAGTCTAACCCTTTACAGAATATTGGCCACTGCAGTTGTAAATCATCACTAACTCTCATTTAGGACAAAAGAAAAAAGAAACAAAATTAGTTGTTCTGGGTGCTCGGCGCGTGTCTCGAGATTAGCTTTCAGCGAGAGCAGATACTTAACCAAATTCTCTTCCACGTAAGCTTTCCTTTTTCATACTGAATGTAAAGAGCATCGGGCAGTGAAGGTGCCTCCGCATCCGTACACATTGAGGAGTAGGATAATTCTTCCTTCCTTTCCCTTTCTTTGCTCCCAGAGTTAAAAACCGGAAATTCCGAACACCGCCCAGTATACCCCAGGATAGCTGATGGAGTAGCTTATGACGGGTCGGTCGCCAGGCGAAAGGGGATTCTGTTCTATGCGAGCTCGCGTACGACGGAGTCCTTCTTTGGGACGTGGCACCTGATTTGAGTGGTCCTTTTTTTAATTTTTTTTTTTTTTATGCATTATTTTGATGCAGTTCAGCTAAAAAGAAAAGGAAAAAAAAAAAATATCCCACCCCCTCCTTTTCCCTTTCCCCCCTTTCCCCCCATTTCAAGTTTTTATTCTATAGGAGAAATTTATATTTTTGTCACTCCCCTCATGAAGGTGCCGGTTAGATACATTTTTTTATGTTATAAAGTCCACTGTAGATCTTTAGATCTGTAAAGATTTTTTTACATATACATATATACAGTATATATAATATATATATATTTTTTATCATTATTTACTTTTAATATGGTTATTTGTCTTCTAATTGACCATCATGAAGTGAAAAAAAATTTAAGCTCCTTTCAATTGCAAATGTCAATAATATTTGGCTTGTATGTGTACAGCAAAGTAATGCTTTAGTTCTGATGTAAACAAACTTATACTTCGTACCTCCCCGTAACTCAATATTTATGATGGTAATTACCTAGTGCACTACTGTAATTGTGTTAAGGCTATATTATGTGGAATCTCTAAGGGTTACAAAAAAAAAAAGATGATAATAAAAAAAAAAATGAGAAAAAGAAGAAAAAAAAAAGAGAGAGAAAGAGAGGTGGTAAAATCCCTCTTTGATAATGTGGATTATCAAAGAGGGAGGATAACTTGGATAAAGTAATTCTACATCTTTTCTCCATATGTCTGTACGTACACATGTAAGTGTCGCCGTACGTACGTACACGTGTAAGTGTCGCTGCTTGCCTTCAGTAAGCTGTTGTCGAAATTTCTAGGCAAGGTTTCTTTAACACATAAACTTCCGCTGATAATTTTTTTTTTTCCCCCTTTTTTTTCTCTCGTTTTTATTCATTCCCGTGTGTCGGTCGGCCAGCAGCTTTTGAGTCTTTGCACAGGATGTCATGTTCCAGCTTAGGGTTGGCACAGATGCAAGTGCCAACGGAACCAGCCATCTGCCAACAAGTCGACCGACGCGGTGTTAGCAAGGCTTGTTGGCAAGTGGTGGGATAAGCTGTCTCTTTTTTTTTCTTCTCTCTCAATGGTGTTCTAAGATAAAAGGGCAGTTAAGATAAAGTAACAAACACTTCTTTCAAACAAACAAACAAAAAAAAATAATAAAAATATAAAAAAAAACATATGGTAATGTCTTTGGGGGATTTTTAAAACTATATCATTCAGAGCAATTGCTGCAGTTGCTAGACAACTTGACTTCTAAACTAAACTCCATATATAAATATACATATATAAATACATACATATGAAAATTGCGTACCTCTTCTTTGCCATAACCCGTTTGTTTTTCTCGATTAGCCATTCCTCGTTTGCGATACACATGACCGTGTATCCGAGCTAACGATTTCCACCGCATTCCCTTTGTTTTTCCTCCATTCTATGTTCTATGGTATATATGCTATAGTTTGTTGTTTAATTATAGAGGAGCAGTACATAAAAGCTACTTTCCCTTGCCACTCACAGCATATACCTAGATATATATTGAAGCATGTACATAAAGAGTGGTGCAGGGTACGTGTCGTATCATAGAGTTGTATCATTTTATACTACCAGACTTTTTCTGTAGTTACAGTTGCTCTTCATGACGCAGGATTTTCCCAGGATTTTTTCTCTTTTTTTGACATTCAGAGTTTTTGTCCTCCACTTAAATTTTTTTGTGTTCTGTTAATTTGTTTTTGTTCTCTCCTCTCTTTTTATATTGTTATTTTCTCTGTTTTTTTTTAATGTCGTTATATATCTACATAGTGCCATTGTATAAAAAAAAAATACCAACTTGAGTTTCAGTTTGTGTTAATCTTTGTCGATTTTATTTTTACTTTTTTACCGTCAATTTCATCACTGAAACTCAAAATTCAAGAGAACTGGATCAATTATCCGCTAAAGATAAAGTGTTAATTTTTCTTTTTTCTCATTTTCATATTTATTTAATTTTTTTTTTCAAATCGCTTTCTTATCAGTGTCTCTAGTTCATGGGTCACAAATTGTTACATTCCCGTTTGCATTGTCTTGCGTTGCTCATTGCTGAGGAGAAAACCGTCATTGTAGAACTTACTTGCTAGGCTGTAAACCGGAGTCACAATTAGTTCTAGTAAGTAACGATATTTACTGTGAATGAGAGTAAGTGCTTCTTCTTTGTGGAAGTCAAGTGTGCAACAAAAAAAAAATAAATAAATAATAATAAAACAAAAAAACCCCGACATGTAGCTATTGCTACCAGGTGTTTTCGAGTGTCAGGCTGCGTCCCATGTAAGGCGGGAGGGTTTCTGTTTTTTTTTTTTACAATTATTATTAACTCTTGCAAGATTAAAATTCAGTAATTCAGTGTTATTCATAGGGGTCATTATATACCCAAGGAATTAGGCATATTTTAGGGGTGGCAGGTTTGCGGCATTTGTCCGGATTTAAAAAAACAAAAACAAAAAGAAGAAACTTGGCAGTCTCTGAAATATGACTTGAACTAAACTCTTTTTTCTTACTTAATGGTTAAGAATAGGATAACAAAATGATTAATTGGTTAAGAAAAATTAATACTTAAACCAAAAAAAAAAAAAGCAACCTAAATTTAATTCCCTCACAAGGACTCTCCTTTCGTGCTGTGGACACTGTCTTTAGTGTTCTTTAACCACTGTAGCTTAAAGAGTCTGTATGTCTCACACAATAGCAGGTTAAGTGATAATATCTTGCTCTCATCTCCCACAGGTCATCATACCGCACTGTAGTGTTCTGGCTGTTATTTTTAAACGTGTTCTTCTTCATGGTAATGAGAGGACTCGAGAGATGATTTTTTAATGACAATATGATAATGATTAAAAGCTAAGAAAAGGTATTAATTAAAATGTAAGCATTTTGAAATCAAATTGTATCTTTGCGTAGTCACTTTACAAGACATAAGGCCTTGGGAGTTGGGATTATATACTTGATCTGAAGTAAATGTACCAAAAAAAATGGTAATTGTTGTTTTTCTCTTATACCTCAGATTTTTCTCTTTTTTTGTCACGTGATTTTTTTTTAAAGAGTTTTACCAATTTTTGAAACCTTTTTGAAAGGTATTTTTTTCAGATTTTGGCATTTGTAAATTTGTTTTTTAAGACATTCATAAAATAATTGTAATGCAAGGTATCAATATTAATTGGAGGAGATGTTAAGATGGTTTGTTCAGTTACCTAAATAATGACTTTTTAAATGTTTTGATATTAAGGTAACATGAATAAATACTGCAAGTTTTAGCCAACATATTTAAGTTAAAGAGACAGAAATAATAATTGCTTTGATGCCACTGCGCTAGTTTAAAATTGAGTTTTAAAAAATAATTCCAGTCACCATTTTGCTGTCTTTATCAAATCAGATGAAATTTATGAAAACACTTATAAAAGAGGAAAGACATTTCCACTAAAAGTAAATAGTTTATATCAAGAAGCTTTCTCACAGTACTATTAAGCTAATAATAAACAGTATTACATAATATTTGAAGATCTGATATCAGTTCAGGATTAATATTTTGAAATGTACAGAAGAAACACTTTTCTCCCCATGTCTTACATTGCACAATAATGAATAACAATGAAAATGGGGCACCACATATAAAACAAGTGGAATACAAGGAAAATTCACCACAGTATTAAAAAAGAATAAAAAATAAAATAAAAACACCACCAAAGGGAAAAAAGAAAGAGACCTAATTATGATCCTGCCATAATTTATTAGATACATATTCTATTTTAGTTGTAAAATGTCATGCACATTAAACTTTTATTTTTTAAAATCTTTAATCCGTAAAAGGCTCCTAGTGTCTACACACAAAGTATAGAATTGTTCACCATTTCCCTCTAGGGGAGGAGGTGGCAGTGAGACGACGGACGTGGTTGGACAAGAGGACATCATACACTCGAAGTATATATGGATTTTTTTTTTTTTTAAAGAAGCTTCTCTTGGAAGATCGAAGAGGAGATGTAGAAAGGAAGGAGGAAGAATGATGATGGTGCATATTTGTTTTGTAAAGGAGGAAGAAAAATGATTATGATCTCTATTTTTTCTTTTCTTGTCTTATGGTAATCGGTTATTTCGCTTGCCATATATGGAGAGAGGAGTTAATATTGATATGAATTATTGTGGTAAATTGATTCTAAAAATACATCGATTTCGATTCCTTTTGTTTTTGTAATGGGCGTTGAAGAAGAAACCCCCAAAAGGGGTAACAAATTCCAAATAATCATAGAAAAAAAATGTGAAAAATATAAAATGTCCCAATGAAATGGCAGAAATGTTTTGTGGAGGATTGCAACAGCTATCACGGTCTGCCTTGCTTTGGTCCCATGGATGCTGTTGCAGAACCTCTTTTCAAAAAGGGGAACCAACGATCCTTATGTTGTTCTGTTTGAGCACGCATCCTTGTTTACCACTCGTATCCTCTTTAATTAAGAGATTACACGCATATCTAGAATTCTTTTCCATTTTAGTCTGACCAGCAAATTCACATAATTGTAATACAGAGGAAGAAAAAAAGGGAGTTTACTTTTGTTTTCAAAGAACAGTAAATGTAGCAGAATGCACAAGATAAAAAGACTAATACTATTTAAAAGTAACAATATCTGCACTCAATATGAAGCTGCCACACGGTGGAGAACAAAGCAGACATTTGCTTATACTAAAAAAAAAAAAAATGTAATACGCATTTACATCATCGTCCATATAACCAGTTCATCATACACACAACAACAAAAAAACGAAGCAGCATTTATACTCTACTTACAAATCTAAAATAAAAATTTGAGTCATTTGTTACATATACCTAGAGAGAGAAAAAGTGAGAGAAAATCGAAGGAAGAGACAAAGAGAGAGAGAAACATGAATAAAAAAAGAAGATCGGTACCAAGGGACCGTTGGCTACGAGAGCTCCGATAACATGATATGAAGTTCCTCGTTTAGTCGTTTGTGTCGTCTCTTCTCCACGTCGAACATCTCTTCGCACCTCTCCACCTGCGCCTTCAGCACGTAGTTGTCCTTCTTCATGGCGTTCGTGCAGAGCTCGTGGTTCCGCGTCCGGTCTTGCAGGTTGGATATTCTGCTTTCGAAGTCGTTCTCTTCGTTGTCGCTCTCGCTCTCCTCTCCCTCGCTGTCGCTCCACTCCGGCTCGACGAGCTGCGAGATGTCCACCATCTCCTCCTCTTCCCTTTCGTCTTCGCGGTTGTTCTTCTTCTTTCTCTTCTTGAGCTTCTTCGGCTTCTGGTTGGGCTCGTCGAACCACCAGCCGGCGTTGTCTTCGTTGTCTCCTGGCGGCGGCGGCGCCACCTCTTCCTCCTCCTCCTCCTCTTCCTCATCTTCGTCCTCCTCGGACTCGGGCTCGCTCTCCACGCCCTCCTTCATCAACTTAGCCATCTCGTCGATTTCTGCCTTGATCTTGAGGTAGCCCTCTCGCTCCGTCTGGCGTTCTCGGCTCTCCTCTCCGCCGCCGTCTCCTCGTCCACCTCCTCTCCTTCCTCTTCCTGTTCCTCCTCCTCTTCTTCTTCTTCATCTTCTTCCTCCTCCTCTTCCTCTTCTTCCTCCTCGTCCTCCTCGTCCTCCTCCTCTCCGCCTCTCTCTCTCCATCCTGTGCCAACTCCGCTCCGAAGTCCTCCTCTTCCTTCCTCTTCCTGTTCTCACCCTCTCTTCCCGTGCTTCTCGCGTTCTTCCCTCTCCTCCTCTCATCGTCCTCCTCCTCGGGCTGAGGGTCGCTCTCGCCTGTGGAACGAGGACGCGAAGCTCCTCCTCGAGCCGGACTTCGATGTCCGACAGAGAAGGCCGTGCCTCTTCGTGCAGGGCGTGCGTTCTTCTTCGTAGCGGTTGCCGCACAGCTCCCTCGTCCGCGCTGCCGCTCGGAGACGGGGGTCCGTGCGTGACTCGTCGTAGCGCGGTCTTGTCCTCGGCCTGCTTCTTGTGGAAGTTGACCTCCCGCTTCAGGTTGTTGATCTCGGTCTCCAGGGCGCTGCTCCCGGAGACCCGCGCTCGTCTCGCGCATGCGTGAGCTTCTGCGGTGAGCTCGAGCTTGGGCACGAGTAGATCCCTCGCTGGCTCTTGAGGGGTTTTTGCTCGACGGCGCCGGTCCTTCCTGTGCCCGCTTGTCCAGGTCTTGACTCAGTATGCGCAGTTCGATGTCGATTTCCTCGCAAGCCTTCGCGCTTCGCTCTTCTTCGGTGCTAGATCTCTCCCCCAGCTCGCCTGCGGCCTGGTCGCTGGGCTCGGCTGGGCTCCGGTCGATGTCCTCCTCACAGGTCCGCACAAGAGGCATTGACCTCCGCCTGCAGGCTCTCGATGTCGATCTTGAGCGGGACGCAGCTCCTGCAGCCCTGTGGGTGCTTTGTCGCCAGTCGGGGGGGCTGGAGGGTTGGTCGCTCTCATCCTCGTCCTGTTTAACTGCTCGCTCCTCTCACTCGCTCGCTCACTCTACGCACTCACTCAGAGCTCTCTCACTCCATCACTCCTGGCGGTTCTATTTCCGCACTCTCTGGAGAGACGGGCGCTCGCGGGGGGTCTCTGGGCTGGCCGCAGAGGGAGCTGTACTGCTCGCTCATTCACTCACTCTCTCTTTCTCACTCTCTCTCTCTCTCTCTTTCACTTATTCTCTCACACACTCTCTCACTCATTTTCTCACTCACTCTTTCACTCACTCTCTAATTCCTATTTAATCTGCCTCTCCTACTCTCTCTTATCCTATCACCCCCTCTTCTCACTTTTCCCCTCTTCCTCTCCCTCCCCCTCTGCCCCTCTTCCTCCCCCCATCCCTTCCCCCTCCCCTCCCCTTCTCCCTGCCCCTCTGCCCCTACCCTCCTCCCATCCCCATCCCCCCTACCCTCCCCCCTCTGCCCCATCCCCTACCCTTCTCCCTCCCCATCCCCAACCCTCCACCTCTGTCCCTCCCTTCCCCAACCCCATCCCCATCCCCTCCCCCTCTGCCCCCTCCCCTACCCTTCTCCCTACCCCTCCCCCTCCCCTCCCTCCCCCCTCTGCCCCATCCCCTCCCTTACCGTCCCCCTCCCATCCCATCCCCCTTCTGACCCATCCCCATCCCCCTCCCCCCTACCCCCCCATCTGCCCCATCCCCATCCCTTCCCCTTCCCCATCCCCTCCCCCTCTGTCCCTCCCCCTCAAAAGATGTCTCACCTAGAGCCTTGAAATCGGGTCTGCTCCTGTCATCCGTCCTGGCCTTCCGTAGCTTCACGCCCCTGTGGATCTCGTGCAGGAGCTCGTTGTGGGCGAGGGGCTTCTCCGACTCGTACACGAACTGCCGGAGGAGGAACGGGGGGGTGAGGAGGGCGTGGGGTGTATACGAACAAACACACACACAGAGGAAAGAAAGAAAGGAAACATACATGTGTATTTGTACACACAATATGAAGTAGTGAATTATGGTTATGAAATAATTTAGCCATAATGAGTGTATTAAAGGTAATACATATGAAAATATAAGAAAAAAATACAGTGAACCGAACTAAACTATCTACAACAATCACTTTCATATCGACCAAAGAATGACAACAATCAATATCCAGAATAAGAATATATATATCATCACTAACATCACTAACCACACAAAAAGTATAAAGTGAAAAAAAAAAAATCACTTACAAAAATATTCCCATTAAATATGTTCAAATCTATAGATCAATCACAGCAACAACAAAAAAATAATAAAATAAAATAAATAAATAAAAATTAAAATAAAATAAAATCCAAATTAAGTAAAAATTGGGAAGTGAGATCACGAGAGCCCATCCAAAGGGCGTGGCTCTCCGATTGTAGGCCTACCTTTCCTCCCTTGCCCCTGGACGCAGGCAAGATAGGCTTAGACCTGTCCGTCTTCTCGAAGGGCGAAAGATGCTTGAGTTTGACGCCGCCCTGTCAGGGTAGAAAAAGAAAGAAAAATGAGAGGTTTTTAATGTTCTGGGTATGTGATTTATTTTGTAGGAGTGATTTGAAAAGAAAACAAAATGGAGGTTCCAGTAATGCTGAAAGTGGAATGTTTTCTTTTCTTATGGAGGGAGTGACTGAGACTTCAGTCTGTAAACTCGTTTGATTTTTATTTCTGATTGGATATCAAAGTCTTTTTATAGAGAGTTTCGAGTGTCACAAAAGTATACACATCCATTTGAAAAAAAAGAAAAAAGAAAAAAAAAACATTTATATATACATACATACATAGTATTCGTTCCCATTAATATCAGTATTTACATCTCCAAAAGCTAATTAATTCCCTCACCTCAATATTCTTCAGCAAAGTGTTCCAGTCCGGCCTAGTTCTCGCCGCCCGTTTGATCTGGTCCAGCTTGAACTTCTTAGCCTCCGATATCTTCTTCTCCCCGGAAACCATTCCGGGCATGGGCGGGGGAGGCGGTGGCATACCTGGCATAGGGGGGGGAGGCGGGGGGATGACGCCGGGCATGGCGGGGGCTTCGGGTATGGCTGGCGACTGTGGGCATTAGGGGGTAGGGGTGTTGAGATAAAGATTGAGGGAGGGAGAGGGGGAAAGGGAGAGGGGGAAAGGGGGAGGGAGGGAGGGAGAGAGGGAGGGAGGGAGAGAGAGAGAGAGAGAGGGGGGGAGGGAGAGGGAGAGGGTGGGAGAGAGAGGGAGGGAGAGAGAGAGAAGGAGAGAGGGAGGGAGAGAGAAAGAGAGAGAGAGGGGGCGAGAGAGAGAGAGGGAGGGAGAGAGAGAGAGAGATTGTTAGTCAACAACAGCAATGGTTGGATATCTGTGTATATCCATATTTAATCTCCTGTTTGATTAAAGAATACAGACCATTTCTTTTTCTTTTTCTTCTACGGTACAGTAAATACACATCGATAATATGTAAATCTTCTTTTACTAATCATATTCGAAATTACGCTCACCAATGAATCATTATTACAAAAACTCAGTCGAAACAAATAACGGCCACGACTCATCGAAAATTCAAAAGAACTAAACCCCAAAACTTCTTTGAAGAAGAAAAAAGACACGAAAAAAACAAAAGACGATCGTTCCTACCTCTTTAGTGGGAACATCTTGGTCCCACCATAAAGAATTCGTGTCGTTTTGTTCCTGTAAGTAGTTACCATAAACAAAAAATTCAAACGATGTTTTTTTGTTAGTTGTTGGATATTGGGTCCAAACTCCGAAATACCCTGGATTAAAAAAATGTTATTCTAACCGTATCTTTGCATTTTTTTAAATAGAATTCTGATTATCATTCGTTAGGGACAACGATTGCCTTTTGAGCTTTGTTGATAAGAGTTTGTTATGGCAGAATTTTGTGAGTATTTTTTAAAAAATCACAACGACGGTTATAACAAATAGTTTCAGAAGATCACGCTAGGGGAAATATCTATTATTTTTGTTCGTGAATTATTATTTTTTAAATTATAATAACGCATAACATTTGATGCGTTATAATGACGACAATTTATTTAAAGATAATTTAAATTTCCCTTCTGCAATATAAATAGCGTTAAAACACACATAAAACAAATTATATAAAAAATAATCATAATCTGCTGGAAAATAATCTTATGCATAATTGGCCCTACGCACAACATGTTACATAATTAATTTATTGATTTTTCTTGCAACAATAAGCGAAATATGAAGTAGTATATATATCCATGCTCTGTGTAACATTCGAGTGTTTGTCTTGTCAGTGAAAGCAAAAACATGCAAGCGGTTGTAGTGCCCGGGTCACATGCATCATGCATTTCCTTTTTTTTTTTTTTTTTTTTTTTTTTTTTTTTTTTTTTCATTTGGGCTTACTTTTTTAGGGGGAGGTGGTGGTGGCGGGGGGGCTGTCGCCTTCTGTAAGAACATTATGATATCACTGTTATTATGTGCATTTTTTTTCCCCAGTTTTGTATGTACGAGTGAGAATTTTTTTTTATTCATCCTTCAGGCGCGCGCCATTCGTAGAAAACGGGAACCAAGGTACCATGATTGAAAGAAAAAAAAAAACATGCATTTTTTCTCATAAGGGTTTCACATCCACATTTCCAATGGACACATGCAGCTGCTTCATGTTTCGCAGGTGGTCGAGGGTGTTCACAAATTCCATAAAAAAAGACAACGACTCCAGCAGGAGAATGGAAAGGGAATAAGAATGAAAATTAGGGTTGGAAGATTCTCCAAACAGCGACACGGAGTATAAGCGACCAACTGTGAGGAGAGGGAAGGAAAACAAAAGGAACTCTTATACAGATACATATATACATATGTATGTATATATATATATATATATATATATATATATATATATATATATATATATATATATATATTTATATATATACACACACATCATACATATGTATATATATATACATATATATACATATACATATATATACATATACATATATATACATATACATATATATACATATACATATATATACATATACATATATATACAT
>NW_028234443.1:4450561-4458061 GCF_977035675.1 Penaeus japonicus
CCCAGAAATCTACACTAAAATGTTAATAAATTTAATGAATCAATTGTCTGATTAACTTCATACAAGATCTAGAGCAAAGATAAAATTCAACTAAAGAAAAGAAAGAAAACAAAATGTGATTACGATTAGAGTTAGTTGCGGAAAAGAAATTATAATTATCAAACAAAGAGAGAGAGAGAGAAAGGGATAGGAGAAGAAAGGCAGATATATACATATACATACGTACACACACATATATACGTATATGTATATGTATATGTATACGTATACATATAAGTATAGGTATACGTATATATATATATGCATACATACACTCACATACATATACATATACGTATATGTGAGAGAGAGGAGAGAGAGGAGAGAGGAGAGAGGAGAGAGGAGAGAGGAGAGAGGAGAGAGGAGAGAGGAGAGAGGAGAGAGGAGAGAGGAGAGAGGAGAGAGAGAGAGAGAGAGAGAGGAGAGAGAGAGGAGAGAAGAGAGGAGAGAGAGGAGAGAAGAGAGGAGAGAGAGGAGAGAGAGGAAGAGAGAGAGAGGGAGGGAGAGAGAGAGGAGAGAGGAGAGAGAGAGAGAGAGAGAGAGAGAGAGAGAGAGAGAGAGAGAGAGAGAGAGAGAGACAGACAGACAGAGAGACAGAGAGACAGACAGACAGAGACAGAGACAGAGACACAGAGAGTGGGAGCAAAAACAAAAAAAAAATAAAAGAAAGAAAGGAAAAAATACATATGACAAGCACCTTTTCTTGGTTTTCATCTTCCTTGTCCTTTGTGATTTTGGGGTCTGGCTGCAGGACAGAGAAAAAGGAAAGTATTATTAAAGGATATAAATAAACTTAAAGAGATCTAGACTATTTTTTTAGATTAATAAATAATTAAAAAGGCATTCTACTATCTAAAAGAATATTATCATCTACAAAGTAAAGAGATTAATATACTATTATATTATTTAAAAACACTATGTTAAGGATGAACTAAAATGATTACATGTAAAAATACAAGCTTTCTACATTACTTTACACAAAATCATTTCAGAATTAATAAAAGAAGGAACAGATTGATATCATACTGATAATAACAAATCAATGTTTTTTTCCAGAGAGAGAGATAAAGTCAGTAATAATTATTTCCATCTTGAATATGCACTTTGACTGAAAATAATTTTTAACAACCACCTTGGCTGGTTCAATAGTACGTTGCCACCACATTATCTCCTCCTGAAATATAAACATAAATTCAGGAAGTGTATAGGCCTATAATAAGTCCTATAAGATAGGCCTATGGATGTCTGGTATTTTGGTAATATTTTTTTTTTTCGTAATAATAATATTGTCTTTCTGGTTGTCTTTCTTTGTCTTGGATTATTTGGAGTTAATTTAAACTAAGTAGCTACTTGGAATTATTGTTACTAGTCTACAGCACAAGCAGTAACGAGAGTGTAAGAACAAAGACAAAAGTGAAGTACAAAAAAACAGAACATAAAGCAATAGCAAATAACCCTGTGGTATTGTGGTTGTAAATATCTAATGGCAATTTTTCAACTTGAAAAATATATGAAAATAGAGAGGAAAAACAACAACAAAAAATGAAGTCATTCATTGAATAACAGTATTGAAAAAAAAAAATGGATGGTGCAAACAGTGGAGAATCAATAAGAATGAAAAAATGAAAAAAGAAAAAAGAAAATAAATAAAAATACTAAAAAGTGGATAAAAGAAAAGAGAGAGAAAATTAATTCAGTATTCAAAAATAATGATAAACTTTGAAAAGGCAAGACAATGAAAAGTAAAAAAAAAAAGTAAAAAAAAAAAAAAAAAAAAAAAAGAAGAATAAAAAGGAAGCAAATGAAGAATTCAAATAATATGAAACTGAATTGAAACGAGTAAATAACAACCTTTTCCTGGTCATTTTCCTTCTCCCACCACATCCCAGAGTCGTTCTGCAAAGCGAAGTAGGATTATAAGCATTTAGCATTAGTAAAAGCTATTTTTCTTTCTTCTAAAGTATTTCTGGATACTTCTCAAAGGCAAAAGCAACCGTGTTGATAAAATGGCAGAAAAAAAACGTTATACACAAGATGAGTTTATTGCTATATGAGGCTATTGGGAATTCCAAAATGGTTGACTCCTTTTCCTATAAACTCGTTTTTTTTTTTTCTAAAATGGTTGACTCCTTTTCCTATAAACTCATTTTATGTTTTTTTTAAATTCCAAAATGGTTGACTCCTTTTCCTATAAACTCATTTTATGTTGTTGTTTTTTCTGTCATAGAACACGGGCAGAAATTTTGAAAATATATATTTCTGTAGCAAAACAAGGCTGAGTTTGCATAGCTATTGGATTAATAAGCAAATCATATAAATATTATTTCTATTAGACTAAAAAGTTAAGCTATAGTTACTATGATGAAAGCTGCAAGTCTAAGAAGTCAAATTTGATAAAGTCTTTCGTCTTTTTGGAAAAAAAAAGTCTATAATACCTTTCCTGTAATCTCGCAAATGTCATAACAATAATAATGATAACAATAACAGCAATTACAATAACAACAGTTACAAAAAAATAGATAAATATAATAAAAAACAACAATAAATCGGAAAAATTCAAAACCACCTCAACGGGCTCCGTAACAGCCGGCTGTTCCCACCACGGGACTTCCTCCCCCTGAAATAGAAGATTTCATTTCAGGGAACGCAAGAAGGAATAGGGAAGGAGTGATTGCAAGGCCTAAAAGGTCAAGTAGAACAGGCCCATGCTTAAGGACTGATATTTCTTACATAAAAAAATGAAAATGAAAAATTAAAAATGTTTCTATGAGTCTCGAAAGTCCAACGTCAGTCTGTCTCTGTTAAGTGTTTTTTTTTTTTTTTGAACATTTAGCTTGGTATGAAGTTGCAATTCTAACGGTTACTATGATGCAAATGAAATATAATCTAGTTCAGAATACCAAAAAAAAAAAATGGAAGGCAAAAAGAAAAAGCAAAGCAAAATTAAACAAATAATCACAAAAGCAAAATAAAATACGAAGAGACACTAGCTGTTCCTAAAGTCTTTGTCATAACTTTTTTTTTTCCTTCTGTTTTTCTTTTACTAAAATTCCTTGAGTAATGAAACAAACATTTAGAAAAAGCACCTTTGTTTCGTCCTCATTTTCCTGTCGTTCCCACCACATTGAACCCGAGTCCTGGAACACATTTTAGGTTAAAAGGAAAAGAGAAAAAAAAATGAATGGATATGTTTTTTTTTTTTTTTTTTTTTGGGGGGGGGGGGGGGGGGGCGAAATTGTTTTGTTTGTGGTGTTGTTGTTGATGTTGTTATATTTGTTTGTTGTTGTTGTTCTTTGATAGTTTGTTGTTGTTGTTGTTCTTTGATAGTTTGTTGTTGTTGTATATCATATTGCGAGTTTTGTTTACTTTGTTTACTCTGACTTTGTTTGTTTGTATGTTTGTTTCTGTTGTTATTATGGGTTCTGCATATGTTGTAATAACATTATTATAAGCCAGGTAATAACTTAAAAATAAATGCAGAAAATTAAATAAAAACAAAAGCAAAACTGAAATAAATGAATAGGATTTAGAATATTAACAAAAAATCTATAATATTGCAGAACAAAACAAAATTACAAATAGTGTAAAAAGATATATCATATTGACGGAATTCAATTATAGTTTTTGAAAAAAGAAATAACATATTTTTCATAAATACTTGAAGAAAATCTGAATGGTAAGATTAATCACCTTTATCGTTATTATTACTATTATCATTGTCGTTACTGGTATTACAAAAAAATAATCATAATGATTATTGTAATTAATGTGAGCATTATTTTTCTCGATGTTATAATTATTATCTTTATCATTCCTGCCTTTATCATCGCGTTATCCTTTTTTAAAATCGTTATCATCATAATCGCTAATATTTAATTCTTCGTTATCATCATTAGCATAATCATTCACATCATCGTTTTTATCTTCGATATATATATTTCCATCATTTTTAGAATCGTCTTTGTTTTCTAATCTTATTTAATATTCCATAACAAAAAAAAAATGTTATTATTATTATTTTTTTTTTTTACTTTTTCCTTTTTCCTTTTTATTTCTTTTACTTTTAAGGTAATTTTAAGCACCTGTTGTGTTTCCTCTTCCACAGGCTGTTCCCACCAAGGCAGTTCTGGTTCCTGTAATGCATCACTAACTTTAATTTTCATTTTCATTTTTTTCTTAATATAAATTTCTCTTTTCTTCTATTCTTGGTTTGTTCCTAAGGTATTTAAAATTTGAGGGATTCTTTTTTTTAACATTAATAAATAAGGGAGATGATGCAAAAAAAAATAATATTAGGGCTATGGATTAAGTAAATTAACTAAACTATACAAAAAAGGGGAAAAAACAAAGCTAACTAAAATAAGAAAAAAATATATAACCTTAGCTATCCAGAGCAAACAGTAAAAAAAAAATAAGTCAACAAAATTTACCAAAAAATGATAAAACACAACAAAAGTAAGCTAAATAAAAAAAATAAAAAAGCCTTAAATTGCCTTAAATTATAATAAATAACTAAAACTCAAGATATGTCAAGGGAAAGCGGGCACCTTCTCATCGGCTGCAGATGAAGAAGCGACGGTGTTAGTGTTGTCTTCATTTTCCCACCACATGTCATTCTGGAAGCATAGGGACCGCGGGCTTAGTATAATCGTAGGAAATAAAACGAGACAAAACTGAATTGATAAAAAGAAAAAGAAAGGCGAGTTATACTGGAATTTTAGGGACTGCGGGCTTAAGCATATTAAGTCAAGAGTGAATTTGATAAAATAACACCAAATGAAATAGAAGAATAGAAAAGTTATTCTGGAAATAAAGGGACCGCGAGCTTAACATATTTAAGGAGTTTAGAAAAAATGATAATAGGATATAAAATTATATGTAACTGACGAAAATAAAGAGAAACTATAAAGAAAGAAAGCAAAAAAAAGGGGGGACCGCGGGCTTAGTACATTTAGACTTCATCGGATTTTGAAAATTATCATAGCATCAGTAAATAACACAATACAAAATAAAATAGAAGAAAAAGAAGCAAGGGAAATAATTGAAAGAAAGAAATAAAATATTTCGAATAAAGCTTTGGTAAAAAGCGACACACATATATATAATTGCGGAGGAATAACACATAACGAAGCTGGAAATAACATTTAAAAAAATATATAAAACATTCTCGAGGCAAATTATCATTAATACAAACGAAAAGTTGAAGAAAGCTAACAATTGTTACAAAATAAAAGTTGCAGGATTTATTATAAACATGCTGTTGTATATCATTGTCATTTCTGTATCTTTTCCGTAATGTACATGCTTTGTGAACAATTGAAACTGAATGAATAAACGAATGAAGGAATTTATGAATGGATTACTATGATGGAATGAATGAATGATAATGTGACACGAACAACGCTTTGGGTTCCAGGTTTTCATTCGCATAATCCAGTCTGTGGCATTGTTGGGAATTTCTTCACAATCGGGTAGAAGAGAGAGAGAGAGAGAGAGAGAGAGAGAGAGAGAGAGAGAGAGAGAGAGAGAGAGAGAGAGAGAGAGAGAGAGAGAGAGAGAGAGAGAGAGAGAGAGAGATACAAAGACAGATAGAGAGAGAGAGATACAAAGACAGATAGAGAGAGAGAGATACAAAGACAGAGAGAGAGAGAGATACAAAGATAAATAGAGAGAGAGAGAGATACAAAGATAGATAGAGAGAGAGAGAGAGGAAAGAGAGACATAAAGAAATAGAATGAAAGATAAAGAACACTTTCAATAGCTGAAATACACCGTGCGTTCCGGGGTTTCGCATTCTCCATGCTGTCTCAAAAGAAAGACAGGCCATGTACATATACGAAGGTAAAACGGCAGACTTAAAAAAGAAAAAAAAATAATAATAAAAACACACGGCATTGTCCGATACCGGAAGTGGGGTAATCATATCATCCTTCTCATTTTCCTCCATGGCTTCTTCCTCTGCCTTTCCTTCTTCGCCTCGTCCGCCATCTTCTTCGTTCAATTCGCTATCTATTCCGTCCACCTGAAAGTCATGGGGTTTGAACGAGGGGGGGTCACTAACTCACCTTCTTTCATTTGCAATCAGTGCAGTCCATAAATCGTTTTTTTTTTTTCGTTTTTTTATTTAACTATTAATAAAAATTAGAAGTTTATCCAAGCTGCTATGAAAAAATAGGATATTCTTTAAGCACAGGACAAAACGAAAGCCAGAATGTCTTCGTAATAATTCAACGGAGAAAAACATGTAATTTCTAAATCATTAAAAAAAATGATCTTGATCTTATCGTATCTATCAAAAAAAAGAAGGTTTATCTCGAGGTGTGACATGCATGGAACAAGCATCGATAAGCAGGTCGGAGGGCGGAGACTGGCCATGCAATGAGAATTTCTTCGACAAAGTCTAATTTTCGCTTCGTGGAAAAAAAAGGTGTGAGGAAAAAAGGGCTTTCATAGAACCAGAGTCTGCTTGAGTCTTTAAGCTCAACCAAATAGTTCGTTTTTTTCGTTTTCCTTTTTTTTATCAACTACACGTGGTAAAGGCTCAAAGCAGGGTACATTCAGCCTGAAGGACAAAGACTGAATCCCTGGAAGAGGTTGCGGCGAGGGAGCAAAACGGAAGCTGAAGGGGATTCATCAACACCAGTTTAAGGGCATTCATTCAACCGCATGCCTTACCGCAGGCTGTTGGACTTCCTTCTCCTCTTTAATGTTCGACTCGAAGCTCGGGTAGTCGATGGTCTTCGTCAAGTGATGGTCCGGTTCGCGGTTCAGAACCTCTCGTTTCCGAACTTCTTGAGGCTCCGGTTCAATGTCGATCTGGAGTGTGTTGATCACGTCGCCGCTTGTTTCCTTTGGCTGCTCGCAGTCCTCCTCGACCTTAGCGTCCTTCGTGGGTTCCTGGACAATTCCCTCCTTTTCCTTATTCTCCTCCTCCTCCTTCTTGTCCCCGAAGCCAGCCATATAGAGTTCCTGAACGAAGCGGGATCTCCGAGGAGGCGGCGAGATGGTCCTTTCTTCCTCGCCAGAGACTTCACTCTTCTCTCCCGCTGCGTCTGGGATTTTAGCTTGCTCTTCCGCCGGCGCAGGGATCTCTCTCGGTTCCTTTGGCTCATTGGGCTCTTTGGGCTCTTTGGGCTCATTGAACTCTTTGGGCTCTTTGGGCTTATCCTCGGCTTCCTTAGGCTCCTTGGGCTTATCCTCGGAAGGTGGGAAATTCGATCCCAAGGCGTCCTGAATTTTGGACTCCGGAGGCGAGGCGGCAGTGGCGGCCTGTGGAGTCGGTTGCTCTGGCTGTTTCGATGAGCCAGGCTGCTGCAAGAAATCGCCAGGTTATACAGACATGGGAAAGGGAGATGGCATGTATAGGGAGGTGAGAAAGGGCGACGGGTTCTGAAGACCTCCTTGGGTGTCCTTCTTCTTCTTCTTCTTCTTCTTCTTCTTCTTCTTCTTCTTCTTCTTCTT
>NW_028234443.1:4463061-4468061 GCF_977035675.1 Penaeus japonicus
GCGCGCGAATTTTAAACGTCTTGAAAGAAAATGGAAGAGACACAGGGGAAACAAATGACTTACGGATAATTAACATCAATTTACAAATGATAACGTGTTAACATCTTTTTCTTACTCACCCTAGATTTGTTGTCATCTCTGGCTCTAGGAATGGCTAGGCTCTCAGTTGTGTTCTGGAAAGGATGAGAAAGAAATGATTACAGGTTGGAGTGAAGGCTTGTTTTCTCTCTCGCTCTCTCGCTTGCTCACTCACTCTCTCATTCTCTCTCTCTCTCATTCACTCACTCACTCGCTAACTCACTCTCTCTCTCTCTCTCTCTCTCTCTCTCTCTCTCTCTCTCTCTCTCTCTCTCTCTCTCTCTCTCTCTCTCTCTCTCTCCTCTCTCTCCCCCTCTCTCTCCTCTCTCTCTCTCTCTCTCTCTCTCTCTCTCTCTCTCTCTCTCTCTCTCTCTCTCTCTCTCTCTCTCTCTCTCTCTCTCTCTCTCTCTCTCTCTTCTCTCCTCCTTCTCCCTCTCTCTCTCTCTCTCTCTCTCTCTCTCTCTCTCTCTCTCTCTCTCTCTCTCTCTCTCCCTCTCTCTCTCTCTCTCTCCCTCTCTCTCTCTCTCTCTCTCTCTCTCTCTCTCTCTCTCTCCCTCTCTCTCTCTCTCCCTCCCTCTCTCTCTCTCTCCCTCCCTCTCTCTCTCTCTCTCTCTCTCTCTCTAACAAAGATATGAACAAAACTAACCTTTTCTTTGTCGGATGTGGACTGTTTGTTGGAGAACTACCGAGGAAAAATATGGAAAAAAGAAAAAAGTATATTAGACAAACAAACAATATATATTTTCTTTATATCTTTCATCAATACTTTAATCGACTTATTTTTTTTTGTTTTAGTTAATACCAATTCTAATTTTACTATTCTTCAAAATCTGATTTTTTTTTTTTTTTTTACGTATACACAAGCCGATTTTTTTGTTTCTTTTCTTTTACGAAGTTATTCATAAAAGCATTTTTTTCTTTCTTTTCTGGTTGGCAACAGATGCAACTGCAGCCATTGCAGTGTCCGGTATATTATTCATTTGATTCAGCTCTTGTTAAATAGCAATGTTATTTATCACTGCTGTTACTATTATTCTTTTTTTTTTTCGTTTTTCCTTTCTTTTTTTTTTGTTATTGATCTAATATTTAGTCTCAGCTGCAAGCAATCTAGGAATTAGCTCCTTGATTTTATTGAAGGTAATCAATTATCAGATCTTTACTATAATATGTCTGATAATATCTGTTATGTTAGGAGGTAATAAGGGAAGGGTATAAAAAGGGGGGAAGTAAATAGCGAAATTATAAAGAACTGAAAGAGAATACAGTAGTAGTTAAAGTAGGAGCTGAAAAACTTTTAAAAATATATACATTTTTTTTAAGTTAAATTACCTAAAAGTCATTATATAAACTGTTACAATACTCGTACAAATCACTAAAATAAAATGAAATGAAACAATAATAATAACAATGATAATAATAATAATAATAATAATTGTACATAGCATGACGTTAGTTTTGTTTGCATTTACTACATACAAAAGAAAAGAAAAACAGTTATAGTATAGCCTGGTCTGTCCACGAGCACAGTATAAAAGAGCCTTCGGACTTATTATAAAAAAAACGTTTTTTTTGTGGCTAAAACGTTTTTTTTTATTTTTATTTGAGATGAAGCAAGGTCAGCGTCACTGCTCGCGAGGTCAGAATAAATACATACACGGGCATCTGCCTGTTGCTTGCTTTGGGCTTGGTCTCCACTCTGCTTTCTCTCGAGTTCCTTTAACTTTCTCTCTATCTCATCGAGGCTGTACCTGTCTCCGGGCTGTTCCTCCTTTTTGGCAGGTTCTTCCTTCCTTACCTCTCTCAGCTGCACGTTCTCCAGGAAGTTTTCTTCCTTCTTGGTCGGTTTCTCTTCTTTCTTTACCTCCCGCAGCTGCACTTGGTCGAGGATGCTGACTTCCTTCTTGGGCTGAATAGGCTCCTCCTTCTTCTTGACTTTCCGCAGCTGGACTTCGTCTAGGAAGCTGCTTCTCCTCCTGGGCATGTCCTCGCCGCTGTCGCTGTCTCTTGGCTCTCTCTTCCTCGGCCCTTCCTCCTTCGGTTTCTCTTGCTTCTCCTCTTTTGCGGCGGCGGAGACTTCCTTTTCGCGCCTCGTCTGTTGCGCTTCTCGCTTGCGCTTCTCGCTCTCTTGTTTCTCTCTCTCTTGGTTCAGCCTCTCTCTCTCCCTGTTCTGTTTCTCTCGCTCTTGTCTTTCCCTCTCTTGCTGTTGCCTCTCTTTCTCCTTCTGTTGCCTTTCCCTCTCCCTTCGCTGTTTCTCTCTCTCGTTCTCTTGCCTCTGTCGCTCTTTCTCCTGCCTTTCCCTCTCGCGTTCTCGCATCTCTCTCTCTTTCTCTTGTCTATCTCTTTCTCTTTCCTTCCTCTCTCGTTCTTCCTTCTCCTTCTGCTGCCTCACTCTCTCTAGCTGGTTCTTCCTCTCCTGTTCTTGCTTCTGTCGCTGTTTCTGCTGCTTCTCTCTCTCCGCCTCCTGCCTCTCCCTCTCCCTCTCTTTCTCCTTTTCCTTCTCGTTCCTCTCCTTCTCCAGCTTCCCTTGTTGCTTCAGGATGAGACTCCTCCTCTTCTCCTTCTGCTCGTTCTCGTCCTGAATCTTCGACTCCCACTTGTTCCTTAAGGAGCTGATGCTTAGCTTCTCCGGAGGCTTGTTCTCGTCCGCGCTCCTTCGCTCATCCTCTTCCTGCTCCTCTTCCTCCTCCTCCTCCTCCTCCTCTTCTTCTTCTTCCTCCCTGCCTCGCCTCCTACGCGGCGGGAAAGAAGAGGAAGGAGTGGTCGTCGTGTTCCGGCCGTCGTCGAGGTCGTTGGAGTCGTCGCGTCCAGAGCTTGGGATGTGGAGCTTCACGACCCTCTCTCTCTTGGCCTTATTTCCTTGGCCTTTGACGCCTCGCTGGTCGTCGAGGTACATGGCGTCACGTTTTCTCTTGTCGTCCATTGCGGGTTGTCTCTGACGTTGTTGTTGTTGCAGCTGTTGTTGTTGTTGTTGTTGTTGTTGGTAAGATTGCGGGCCCGGTGGGTTGTTGGGGCCCGGCTGGAGGGGAGGGAGGGAGGGAGGAAAGGGTGAACAATGCATAAAAAGAGGACCCGTCATCACCAGATGCAAATGTATGGCTCGGGTGGAGTAGAGAGTGGGTGGGGGGTGGAGGGGAGCCGGGAAGTGGAAGGGGAGAGTGGAAGGGGGGGCACAAGAATTTCGGATCATGCACATATGATTCATGCATGTCTGTCTAAGCTAAAATTGATCTATTTCATGCACGACTATGAAGAGGCTATTGGGGGGGGGGGGAGAAAAATTTATCTCTAGGAGATATAGGGCTGAACAACCATGAAGCAAACGATTTATATAATACGTGCATGAACTTTGACATAGAGAAGGACAGAGCTTTAAGAATATACATAAAAAAGAGGAAACTACTCTCTTTATCTCGCAATACATTTGATGTGGTCGAGATCACCATCAGATCAACATAGAACATCAATCATTCTTCTTGATGATGTGGTAATAACTAACCAGGAAGAGATACATAATAATACATATAACTAATAATAAAAAAAAAACACTAAGAAATTACTAAGGAACTTGCTGTGAGGTGCCACAGTACGAGTGAATGTGGCACGTTACACAGAACCTGCACAAGCATACATATAAAAGCAAACACAAGCAAAAAAGCACATACACACACACCATACAGTCGCACACAGAACATACAATACCCGACCTCCCTCTATACACACACACGATCAGAAACACACACACACACACATGATACCCGCAAACACAGCATAACCATCAAAGAGTGTCTATCTACAATTATCTTGTTAAAGTTCAGAGCTACTACAAAGATGGGAGAAGAAGAAGATAAGAAAGAAGAATAAGAATAAGAAGGAGAATAAGATGATGAGGAGGAAGAAGAAGAAAAAAAATAGGAAGAAGACGAAGAAGAACAAAAAAAGAAAAGGAAGAAGACTAAGAAGAAGAAAAAAAGAAAAGAAAAAGAGATAGAAATAGAAAAAAAAGAAAAAAAAGAAACAAAAATAAAACATCTAACGAACCACTCTGAACTACATCTGACCATCTAACCAAGATTCTAAGAATCTAATCCGATTCTACGTGTCTAACAAAAGGAATCCTTTACGTAGTTTTGAAGGATGGAGAGAAGGCGGAGAGAAGGAAGAGTAAGAGGGAAATAGAGGAAGAGGGAAATAGAGGAAGAGAGGAGAGGGGGGAAATCAGAGAGGAGAGAGGAGAGAGGGGAGAGTTGAGAAGAGAGGAGAGAGGGGGGAGAAGAGAGGAGAGAGGAGAAAGGGGAGAGAACAGAGGAGAGAAGGGAGAGGAGAGAGAAGATAGAAGAGAGGGGAGAGGAAGAGAGATGATAGAAGAGAGGGGAGAGAAAGGAGGAGGAGGGAGGAGGAAAGAGAAAGGAGGAGAGAGGAAGGAGAGAGGAGAGAAAGGAGGAGAAAAAGGAGGAGGAGGGAATAGGGAAGAGAAATAGTCGGAGAGAAAGGAGGAGGGGGAAGGTGAGGAAGAGGATGGGGAAGAAAGGGATAGAAAGAGAAGGGGAGGAAAGAGATAGAGAGAAAGGAGAAGGAGGAGGAGGAAGAGGAAGAAAAGGAGGAGGAGGAGGAAGCTGAGGAGGAGGATGAGGAGCAGGCAGAGGAGGAGGATGAGGAGCAGGCAGAGGAGGAGGAGAAGGAGGAAGAGGAGAAGGAGAAAGAAGAAAGGGAAAAGTAGGGAAAAAATGAAGAAAAAGAAAGAAAGAAAAAAAAGAGAGGAAAAAAGAGTAGGGACGAGAAAAAAGGAGGGAAAAATCACCAATAGAAAAAACAACAACAGCAACAAGAGGAATAAACTAAGAAAAAAACAAAAACAAAGAGGATTATGGACTCTTACCTGCTGTGGAAATTGCTGTTGTCTTTGCTCGGGGGGCAAAGGGGGG
>NW_028234443.1:4473061-4478061 GCF_977035675.1 Penaeus japonicus
AATGGCGGAAGGAAGATTGCGAACGGACATGTTTCAAAAAGACGTCATCGATGTGTATGAATGTGTGTCGGATGTGAAACCTTTTTGGATCGGGAGATATTAGAGTTTTTGTTTATTCATTTGTCTCTACTGGTGATATAAAACACCTATTCTAATGTATACTCTGCTAATGTCATGAGACCAAAACAATTTCAAACGCTAAATAACCGCTGCTCAGTCAAACTCTGTTAGTCTTGCTGATAATTACCTTTCAAATTCGAGTCTACTCTAATAACACTAATAACTATCTCGTCCCACGTTTTTGTTTTCTTTTCATGACTGATTCATGCCTAAGAACTAAGTTGATTAAGTATGTATATACGTTACTTATCTATTCATGTTTTTTTTTTACATCACTTTTCTATCTTTTATTCATCTACATAATAAAATATGCTACAGATCCAACACATTTCGCATGCTTCTATGCGAGATTCCGTTTTCTTTTACTGCATACGACTACCGGTAACTATAAATCTATAATTATCAAGTTACTCTTGAAATCACATTTCTATTAACTCAATTCGCTTTTTGTTGCAAGAATAAAAATATCCATTTTACCCCTGAATCTTCATTTGAATAATAAATACTCCCTCTGAGATAGGAACTTCGTAATAACGAAAAAAAAAACTATCAGATTAAAAAAGTAATAACAATGATAATACTAATCATCAATATTAACAACTAGAACGCCTTACCATAGAGTTATCATCTGTCTGGTCGCTTTCCCACCAAGGTAAAGGACTGGCATTGCAGTCTCGCTGATGTTCAACCTGGCAGTGGAGTTTTGTCATGAAGTACGAAATGCGTGTCGAGTCTCTATCTATTTATATATTCATCTTTCTCCTTTTCGCTAACTAGTTGTTTTTTGTTGTTTTCTTGTGTTTATGTATATGAATGGGCGTTCTATTTTTTTTTTCTTTCTTGTCATTTTGTGGGATTTTTTTTATAATGTTTGGAACCTCTAAACTTAGAAAAAAATATATGTCTATTTTTTCTACTAATAATCTATACATATATATTACTGCATATCCTATACCATGGAAGATGTTTATGATGACGTAATAAGTAGCAAAACAAAACAGAAAAAGGGAAAGAAAAAATAAGCTTTATGCGTTAATGCTGTTAGAAACAAAATCTTTTGAGTAGGTTAGATATACTGATATTCTTATATAAGGTATAACTCTAGCATGATAGTAACACATTATGCTCACTAAATCTTCACATTTATGCTTACACAAACACCACATACGCACACATACGTACACAAGCAAACAAACCCACGAAATACAAGACCACATATATACACACAAGCATACACACGCATACACATATAAATACGCACTCTCACATACATGGATAAATATTTACACTTTGTCTATCTGTATTTCAGTATCTCTTTATCTCTCTTTCTCTCTCTGTATCTTTCTCTCTATCTCGTTTTCTTTCTGTATCTTTTTCTTTCTCTCTCTGTATCATTCTCTCTCTATCTATCTTTCTATATCTAGATCTATAACTCTCTCTCTATCTCTATCATTCTCTCCCCTCTCTCCCCACTCTCTCACTCTCACAATCCGTACCTCATTCTCCTCCTCTCCCTCATTCTCCCTCACTCTCATAACCCAGACCTCATTCTCCCTCACTCTCACTCACCCCCTCACTCATTCTCCTCCTCTCCCTCACTCTCATAACCCAGACCTCATTCTCCCTCACTCTCACTCACCCCCTCACTCATTCTCCTCCTCTCCCTCATTCTCCCTCACTCTCATAACCCAGGACCTCATTCTCCTCCTCTCCCTCATTCTCCCTCACTCTCACAACCCAGACCTCATTCTCCTCCTCTCCCTCATTCTCCCTCACTCTCACAACCCAGACCTCATTCTCCTCCTCTCCCTCACTCATTCTCCTTCTCCTCTCCCTCACTCATTCTCCTCCTCCTCCTCCTCTCCCTCACTCATTCTCTTCCTCCTCTCCCTCACTCATTCTCCTTCTCCTCTCCCTCACTCATTCTCCTCCTCTTCCTCACACATTCTCCTCCTCTCCCTCACCCTCACAACCCATACCTCATTCTCCTCCTCTCCCTCATTCTCCCTCACTCTCACAACCCATCCATCATTCTCCTCCTCCTCTCCCTCACTCATCATTCTCCCTCCCTCACTCATTCTCTTCCTCCTCTCCCTCACTCATTCTCTTCCTCCTCTCCCTCACTCATTCTCCTCCTCCTCCTCCTCTCCCTCACCCATTCTCTTCCTCCTCTCCCTCACTCATTCTCCTCCTCCTCTCCCTCACTCATTCTCCTCCTCTCCCTCACTCATTCTCCTCCTCCTCTCCCTCACTCACCCCCGCTGCTTCTTGCTTATCTCCTTCCCCTCCGTCATTCTGCCACCAGGGAACTGGGCTCGATCCATCCTGGGAGCAGAGGTTAGAGCACAGGTCACAGAGAGGTCAAGGGGTCAAAGGTTAAACATCGCCGAGCTTAACTTTCGAGGGAGATTTTTTAAAGGGTAAAGAAATTAATCGTAGTTATTATTTTCTTTTAATATGATTAAAAAAAAAGCTTGATGGTTAAAGCTTGTTAAAAGGGTTGTTACTATTGTTATTGAAATTGTTATCATTGTGTTACATTTTTTTTTGGTCTTTCTTTTTTTTTAATTTTTAGGGTATGGGTATTTTGTTTATTCCTTTTTAAAAGATTTGCGGTAAAAAAAAGCTGAAAGAAATCAAAATTGAAATTTTAAAAATCGGGAAACAGCTCAAAATAGGTACAAATTACAGCGCAAAAGAAAATAGCAAAGGCAAACCAACAAAACTAAATAAAAGTTTATTAAAAAAAAACATACACATAATCATGAAAATAAAAGAATGAAAAAGAAGCATTTATGAATGATTTTCTCTTTCCAAAAACGTCTGTCCGTTAGACCGATCCACCTCACATCTACTCGATCCACCTTCCTCCGTTAGATCGATCCACTTAACATCCACATAATCCACCTATCCAGCAGAATATCGTCGTATTTTTTCTTTTTTTTTTCTTGTGAAATATTCAAATGTGGACTTACCTTGATTAGATGACCATTGCATAGACTAGCATGTGCAACAGCAAAGGACACGAGGGTGGGTCTAATTACAATATATGACAAACTATTTCTTTTATTTTTTATCTTATTTCATTTAACTTGATTTTACCTGGTTTATTATATTATCTATTACCATTATCATCTTCTCTTGTTTTTATTTCTTACGAAGTTAACGTCTAAACGATAGGATAATGTTTCATAATGTTTCAAATTATATCGACATCTCATAATGCGACTCATTGCGTCTGTCTTTGTTGCATTATAAAAGAGACAAATGCATAGCAATATAGATAAATAGACAGATAGAGAGATAGATAGATAAATAGATAGATAGATAGAGAGAGAGAGAGAGAGGGAGAGAGAGAGAGAGATAGAGAGATATAGAGATAGACAGATAAATAGACATATAGACAGACAGACAGACAGACAGATAGACAGATAGATAGATATAGATAAATAAAAAAGTAAAAAAAAAAAAAAAATAAAAAAAAATAAAAGGTATCCAATAGCTTGTCATATAATGTAAGAGGGGTTAATAGGTCACGAATTTCTCTAGCTAACATAGGATTCCAAAAATGGGATTTACCTTGTGGTCATCTTTGGCGAAGATTTCCGAAGAGTTCTGCAATGGGAGAAGAAAAGGGGGGGACGTTCAACTCACATGCAACAAGGGATGACATACAGGGTACAGTGAGTTACAGTGAGGTACAGTAAGTTACAGTAAAAACATGGTAGATTACAGTGATTTCTTGATATTTCATACGTTATGATAAATCGCCGTACGTTACAGTAAATGTGGAAATAAATTCCAATAAATTACAGTAAGTTACAGTGATTTACAATAAACTGCAGTATGATACAATAAATTACAACAAATCCCTTTGAATTCCAGTATCTTTCAGTAAGTTACAGTGATTTACAATAAACTGCAGTTTGATACAATAAATTGCAACAAATTACTATACATCCCAGTAATTTCCAGTAAGTTACAATCAACAACTATAATTCACAGGATACCAAAAGTAAATTATCACTACCGAACTATCAACATGGATTTCAATAAAACGCTCAACATACACGATGATGCAACATGAAGATATCTAAATAAGGAACTAATAAAACACAGGATAATGTTGACTGAATCATACAGGATACAAAAACATATCAACAAATGAAAGGGAAATAAAACAGACGGGGAAATAACCATCAGACAAAGTGAACATTTTGAACGCATACCATTAGTGTTAATTTGTTCTTTTTCTTGTTCTTCGTCGGGTTCTTCATCACATGAATGAAGAACAATTGGAGAATAACAAACTAATTTACTAATTCCCTTAAAGCACACTATGGTAACGGAGAAAGGGGGGGGGGGGGAGTTGACAGACAAAAAAAAGAAAAAAAATTGTGTACTTAACTGATAGAAATTTCAACGTGTTGACGAGATGGTCTGTCTGATTATACTTACCAATGAATAACGAAATGTAGAGAAAAAATAATAGGCAAAGAGGAAAGGATAATAACGAAACACTCTAACAATAATAGATACGAATGATGATAATAATAATAACAATAATAATTATAATTATGATTATAAAAATAATATCAATATCATCAATAATAATGATAATAATAATAACGCAATAACAATAATAATGACTATAGAAATAATAATAGAAAAATAATAACAACAGCAATAATAATAATGATAATAATAATAATAATAATAATGATAATAATAACAAGAAAAATAATGATAATCATCATTATCATCATAATCATTATAATAACAATAACAATAAATCGACTATGATGAAAAAGTAAACAATTCAAAATAAGACAAACAAATAAAGATACAAACGACACCCCCTAACAGAAAATATATACCCA
>NW_028234443.1:4485561-4493061 GCF_977035675.1 Penaeus japonicus
CCTCTCCCCCCCTCCCCCCCATCAACCTACCGATGAATCACTCCTGAACCACGTTCTCCTCCCTCTCTCTCCCCTCTCTCCCCCTCCCCCTCTCCCCTACCCAGATCTTCGCCCAGCTCAGCGGATAAACAAACGTATTACATCAGCTCGAAGGAGCCTCGGGCAAGGTCACCGACGCGGTGTTGTTCAGAATCCCTAGGATTCTTGGCTCTCGCCCTCGTCCCCCTTCCTCTCTTGCTTTGCACGGTTCCTCCTACGAGGTTTTTTGGGTGGTCCACACTGCATATGCACGTACATATACATATACACATACATACACGCGTAGGAAGTAAACAAGATACATCCACGAACACTTACGTACACAAGTATAAAGATACAGACACATACACATACACATGAATATATGACTGTTTCCTTTCATGATAAAAAAAAGGTAAGTGAAACCCGGAGGGCAATTCCCGCAGACTTTTTGCAGACATATATAAAAGCCGCTTGACCGCCAGTCCCATTTCTTCCCGATGAATCCCCCAGGCATTCCCCAAGCTAAATCCACGACTTCCTGCTTCCCCCCCCCCATACCCCCATCCCCCCACCCTAACCCAAATAAATCGAGGCATAATCACCCATAAAATAACCGAATTCATGAGACAAGACACCCATCAATCCCTCATGTCGTCTCAAGAGCGCCCGTCCTTTTAGTCGGGTTGGCTGCACAAACTTTCGCCCGAACTCCTTTTCCTATTTCTGGATGTCACCTCCTCAGCCCATGACGAGAACCGCGAATGGGTGATATGCAGAAATTCTGGCTCGGTTTCCTTTGGCATGACTGCAGGTGGTCGAGCAGAGAGAAAGAGAGAGAGAAAGTGAGAGAGAGAGAGAGAGAGAGAGAGAGAGAGAGAGAGAGAGAGAGAGAGAGAGAGAGAGAGAGAGAGAGAGAGAGAGAGAGAGAGAGAGAGAGAAATAGAGCATGAGAGAGAGAGATAGATAGAGAGATAGATAGAGAGATAGATAGATAGAAAGATAGATAGATAGAGAGAGAGAGAAATAGAGCAAGAGAGAGAGAGAGAGAGAGAGAGAGAGAAATAGAGCAAGAGAGAGAGAGAGTGAAAAGAGAAATAGAACAAGAGAGAGAGTGTGAAAAGAGAAAGATAGTGAAAAGAGAAATAGAACAAGAGAGAGAGAGTGAAAAGAGAAAGAGAGTGAAAAGAGAAATAGAACAAGAGAGAGTGAAAAGAGGGAGATAGCAAGAGCGTAGGTGGGACGAATGAACGTTAGCCAATGTAGACATAGTAGAAATACTCCAGTCGAGTGTTGTGAGCTTTAATTATAGGTCAAGAGGACTTCAGTTAAAAATATATCAAAGCATAGATTCATGTACAAATACCTATATGATTTTATAAATAAATATATAGATATATAAATAAATAAATAAATAAATAAACAAATAAATAAATATATGTATATATGTTGTTATGTATATGTGTATATGTGCATTCATATATATATATATATTATATATATATATATATATATATGTGTATATATAATATATATATATATATACATATATATATATATATATATATATATATATATATATATATATATGTATATATATATATATATATATATATATATATATATATATATATATATATATAAATGTACATATATACATGTGTAGATATACACACACACATACATATATTTATTCATATATACACATACAGATCTTTAATAAATGAATAAACAAACAAAATAATAAGATTATACGCAAAAGCATCCATACACATTACTAAAAAAGAGTGTTCCTTTTCCATATACATAAAATCTATAACGACATAGCCAGTAAATCCAGAAATCTAATCATAACCAATGTAGCGCAAATATACTTAGCAAATACAGCGTAAAATATATCTATAACAATCAAGAGCATTTTCTTCAATAAAATGTTTGATATAAACGATCGATAAACACACAGTGTTGCACGTATCAACATGAACATTAAGTAAGAAGACAAGGTAACACACACATACACATCACAAAATACAAAACGATACAACACATCAACATTGTGCAACATAAGAATTAGATATAACAGATGATATACCCACAACACGAAAGATACACGACCTAATTGTAACATCCAATACATTCATACATTTCAATTAATACAATAATATTTCTTACATTCATTTCAACATTAATACAACAACAATAAAATCCATTACATCCATCACAGCAAAACTCTTTTGAAATATAGAAATATAGAAGAAAGACATTAACAAAGTCATATACTGAAATGATATACTGTTGTTCATAGCGTAATATGATCGAGATTACACAGTAAATAATACTGATAGAACACTATTGTGAAGATAAAATCACGGGTTAGGTTAATGAATAATGAATAAGAAAATAAATAATAAAAAAACAACAATGAAAGCTAAAACATTGTGAGACAGGTGTGAATTAAGTTAAAACTATTTACTTCGATTTGAACTACACAACTGCACTATAATTTAAAGAATATCTTCTCTTCTTTTCACTTTGGTTCATTATTATTATATTTCTTATGATACAACAGCTGATTTATATATATCCAATTCTAGTGCTATGCTTACGATAATGTTTTTCTTCACTCTTCTTTCTATCTACTTGTGTGTGTGTATGTTTTTTTCAGTATATTCTAAGATATAAATACTACATATATGGACGTACGTATACACACACACACATCAACAAACACACAGACAGACACACAACAGTCAGACGGACACACACAACAGACAGACACATACATAACAGACAGACACATATATAACAGACACACACTCACAAATAACAGACACACACTCACAAATAACAGACACACACACACATAACAGACACACACACACAACAGACAGATACACACACACAACAGACACACACACACAGCAAACAGACGGACACACACAACAGACAAACAGACACACACAGCAGACAAACATACACAACAGACAAACACACACACGCACGAATACAAATTACAAACACGTCAGTGATAATACAATGGTATACGAACTTCTTGGGGATAACAACACCCTCACTCTCATATCAAATTCTTTCACGAAAAAGAAATAACAAAAACAAAAACAAAAATAAATAAATAAATAAACCTAATAATAACAATAATAAAAAGATATTTGGCAAGACCCGCCCACGTTTACTCTGAGTCGCCACAACAATCAATTTTTTTTTTCTTTTTTTTTTTTTTTTGTAAATGTTCTTTGTCTTTGGTCCATTTGATAATCAAGTTTACTTAAAGAACTTTTACCTATCGTCAGAATCTATCTTTCTCTATTCTTCTATTCTTTTGTTTGGTATTTCTATCTTTCGATCTTCTAGTCATCCTATCTCTCCTATTCTTCTATCTATCTAACACGTTAAGTAATTTTCTTATCGTGTAATTATGATGATAAAAGAGGGTCTACAGAGATACAGACACAAAAAGAAACACAGACACATCATACTCTCTCTCTCTCTCTCTCTCTTTCTCTCTTTCTCTCTTTCTCTCTTTCTCTCTTTCTCTCTTTCTCTACTCCTCCGTTTTTCTAAACTTTCTCTATCAAAAAGGAAGAAGGTGAAAGAAGAAGGAGATGAAGGAGATGAAGAAGGAGATGAAGAAGAAATAAGATAAAAGAGGAGAGAAAAAAGAGGCATTAAGGAAAGGAAGAAGAAGAAGAAGAAGAAGAAGAAGAAGAATTAGGAGAAGAAGAAGAAGAACTAGAAGAAGAAAAAGAAGAAGAAGAAGAAGAAGAAGAAGAAGAAGAAGAAGAAGTAGAAGTAGAAGACGAAGAGGAGTAGGAAACAAACAAAACAAAGAACGAAAAGAGAGAAAAGCGAAAGAGAATACATCCACGCACCCTCATGTATAACCGCCACAATGTAGGTACTTCCGCTATGAAGAAAAGCTTTCTTCAGCTAAGTACGTGTCCCACATTAACTCTTCCTCTCTCACGGAGCGAAAATACATTCTCTGGTGCACTCGGGTGAAGTGTGACCCACTGACTCACTCTGACAAATGCCAGGCTCGGGGGAGGGGGATGGGAGGGAGGAGAGGAGAGAGAAACGGAAGGGGAAGACAGAGAGAAGGACTGAGGGTGATAGTGTGAGTGAAGGAGAAGGAGAAGGGAAAAACAGAGAGAAGGACTGAGTGACATAGTGTGAGTGAAGGAGAAGGAGGAGGAGAAGGAGAAGGAGGAGAAATAGAAAGAGGGAAGGGAGAGAGAAACGGAAGGGGAAGACAGAGAGAAGGACTGAGGGTGATAGTGTGAGTGAAGGAGAAGGAGAAGGGAAAAACAGAGAGAAGGACTGAGTGACATAGTGTGAGTGAAGGAGAAGGAGGAGGAGAAGGAGAAGGAGGAGAAATAGAAAGAGGGAAGGGAGAGAGAAAAGGAAGGGGAAGACAGAGAGAAGGACTGAGGGAGATAGTGTGAGTGAAGGCGAAGGAGAAAGAGAAAGGGAAGGAGGGAAGGGAGGGAGAAACGGAAGGTGAAGACAGAGAGGAGGAGAAGGAGAAGGAGAAGGAGAAGGAGGAGGGGAGAGGGAAATGGGAAGGAGTAGGGGAGAGAGAAACGGAAGGGGAAGACAAAGAGAAGGACTGAGGGTGATAGTGTGAGTGAAGGAGAAGGAGAAGGAGAAAGGGAAAGAGGGAAGGGACGGAGAAACGGAAGGTGAAGACAGAGAGAAGAATTGAAGGAGATAGTGTGAGGGAAGGAAAAAGAGAAAAAAAGAGAGAGAAAGATAGTTAGATAGATAGAGAGAGAGAATTCCACCCCTGAGTATCATGCATGTAACCTATACCCTTTTTTTATTTTTTTTTATTTTTTTTTTGTATTCTTAAAACAAAAAAAAAAAAAAAAAAAATACTTGTGTCTACGACGCTGTATTTGCATTTATCTCCACTCCTAAGGCCCATCTCCTGTAGCATTTGATGAAGATGCAATGCACGTTGCCAAAACTGCCTGAGGTTTTCTAACAGTGGAAATGTCACTCCCTATATTTCTACACAATACTTCATTCTTAACTTGAGTATTCATTTGATTATACTCCTATTAACATGTCTTTCATTCCCTCAACATTCTTTTTTTATGCGCGATGTCCTATATCAACGGTTAATTAATTACGAATTATTTTAATTACACGCCTGTACTGAATTCCAAATTATGGGGAATAATGATGATGATGATGATGATGATGATGAATCTAACACATTTACAGCCGTTCATAACACACAGGTAAATCCTTCTGTACAGATACATTGCGATAGATAGATACACTTATAAGATACATAGACAGACATAGGGATATATATATATATATATATATATATATATACATATATATATATATATATATATATATATATATATATATATGTATATATATAGATATATAGATATAGATAGATAGATATATAGCAATAAATAGAGATTTGAGCAGATATATATATATATATATATATATATATATATATATATATATATATATATATATAATATATATAGATGAAAATATAGATAGACATATAAGCAGACAGACAGACAGGTAGACAGAGAGAGAGAGAGAGAGAGAGAGAGAGAGAGAGAGAGAGAGAGAGAGAGAGAGAGAGAGAGAGAGAGAGAGAGAGAGAGAGAGAGAGAGAGAAAGAAAGAAAGGGGTGGAGGGGGGATATGAATAGAAAGCTAATTATCCAGATAAAGACAGATAAATAAATACCAATAAAAAATAAATAGATACACGGACAGATCGACAAGTAGAACACAAAAATCGACACACAGATACATTGAGAAACACTTATAAATCACCCAAACAGACAGCCACTCAATCAGACAAACAAACAAACAAACTATATAACAATCAAGTATGCACCCATTCGCAAACCAACCCTACCACCCCCAACCCCCACCCTACCCCCCACCCCCCGACCCCCACACACTCCACCTCACCCCCTAACCCCACCCTGCCCCCAAACCCTCCACCCCACCTCACCCCACCCACCACCCCCGGACCACCACAGCCTCCACCCCTACCCCCAACCCCCCAAAACCTCCCGTCAAACCGAAATGACACTCGCGGACTAATGGCACGGAAATCACCACGAGTGTGCCTGCCTGCCCCATATTTCCCCTCCCCCCTCCCCCTCCCCCTTCGCTTATTGGCACTAGCACAGCTGGCACTAGTGACTCCAGGTGTCTCGTGCCACGGCGCCTCCAGCAGCTGTGTCTAATTCCTGTTCCGAACCTTTTCTTAAGGAGTCCTAGACGGCGCTTGTACACCTGTCTATGCTGGGGAATATTTATGTTTGTGCGTGTGTGTGCGTGTGTGCGTGCGTGCGTGTGTGTGGCTATCTTTATATTTCTGTCTTTCTATATTTATATTAATGTCTTTTTATATATCTGTGTGCGTGAGAGAGAGAGAGAGAGAGAGAGAGAGAGAGAGAGAGAGAGAGAGAGAGAGAGAGAGAGAGAGAGAGAGAGAGAGAGAGAGAGAGAGAGAGAGAGAGAGAGAGAGAGAGAAAGAGAGAAAGAGAGGGAGGAAGAGAGGGAGGAAGAGAGAGAAATAAATAAAGAAAGAAAGAAAGAAAGAATACAAAACCCACATCAACACACAAACATAAAACTTCCAAAGTAACCCTAGCCATAACCTCAGCTCCCGTTCATCTATCAGTCAAGTTACAAGAATGGTCATCCCGACAGCTAACATCTATTTATATCCTTACGAGACCTAGCTTCTCCATCATGCTTTCCACGCCCCCTGCCCCCCCTCTCCCTTCTCTCTTTGAAGGGAAGATCTGTCACATTTGTAGGTAATGATAACATTAATGCTCCGCGTGTTTTCTTATTCTGTTCCTTTCTCGCCTCTCCCGACTACTCCTACTCCTAGTCCTGCTCTTGCTCCTACTCCTGCTCCTACTACTACACTTGCTCCTACTCCTGCTCCTACTCTTATTCCTACTCCTATTTCTATTTCTATTTCTAATTCTACTCCTATTTCTATTTCTATTTTTATTTCTACTCCTATTCCTATTCCTATTCCTATTCCTACTCCTACTACTCCTCTACTTTTTCTGTCTCTCTTCCTCTTCCTCTACTTCTTCTCTCCTTCTTCCTTCTCCTCACCTTCTTCACATCCCCTTCTCTTCTCCCTCCCTCCTCCCCCTCCTCCTTCTCTACTCCTTTCGTCCCCCTCTCCTCTTTCACCCCCTCGTCCTGATCTCCTTCCTTCCCCTTCCCCCATACATACCCCTTCGTTCCCTTTCACTTCTTTCCCCCTCCTCCTCCTCTTCTTCTTCTTCTTCCCCTTCCTTGCCCCTCCCCGTTTCTCCTCTCCTTTCCTCCACCTCTTCTTTTTCCCTCCCGCCCCCTCCTCCCCTTCCCCTTCTTCCCTGCTCCTTCTCCCCCTCATCCCCTTCCCTCCTCCTCCTCCTCCTCCTCCTCCTCCTCCTCCTCCTCC
>NW_028234443.1:4498061-4508221 GCF_977035675.1 Penaeus japonicus
GTCTTTGCTGTGTGTGTTGTGTGTGGTAATTGGTGTGATGTGTGTTGTGTGTGTATGTGTGTGTGTAGTGTTGTGTGTGTGTGTGCTTTGCTGTGTGTTTTGTGAGTGATGTGAGTGGTTTGTTGGTGGTGTGTGTGAGTGTGTTTGTGTGTGTTTGTGAGTTGAAGAGAAGAGGGAAAGGATTTGAAAAAAGGAAAAGAGGAAGGAGAGAAAGAGGAAGAGTAAGAGGACACCGGTGAGGGAGAGGGGAGGGAGAGGAGGAGGAAAAGAGGGAGGAGGGGGAGGAGGAGCGAGGAGGAGGAGGAGTAGGGGAGGAGGGAGGAGATGAGGAGGAGGAGGGGGAGGAGGGGGAGGATGGGGGAGGAGGGGGAGGAATGAGGGGGAGGAGGTGGAGGAGGAGGAGGAGAGAGGAGGGAGGAGGTGGAGGGAGGGAGGAGGAGGAGGAGGAGGAAGGAAGGAGTGAGGTGGAGTGGAAGAGGAGGAGGGGCTTGCACATTTGGGACTTCCCTTGGTGCGGACGGATAGACGGAACGAAAAGCAAGAGGACGGTGAGGGAACGGGAGGGAAGGACCGAGAAAGGGTAGGAAAGACGGACAGAGGGAGGAAAGGGAACGGAAAAGAGGAGGAGGAGGAAAGGAGGTAGGAGGAGAGTACAGAGGGAGGTAGGAGTCTTATTATTGCTAATAAAGAGGGAAGGCGGAGGAGGAGGAGAAGACCTAGGCTGGCAGGAAGAGGAGGGGAGTCTAAGGCGGTTAGAGGGCGATCGTACAGACAAGGTTTTTGTTTGATAACCGCGAGCAGGAAGGGAAAAATTGAAAGGGTTAGAATAAAAAAAAACACTGGTTTACCGGTGACACTCAGAAAGAAGAATACTGTACGGCGAGTTTAAGAAAGAGCTCGGAAAAGAAAGAGAAGGAAAATAGGGGGGGGGGGGGAATCCAAGGGTTATTTGGATCTGATACAGAGACAAGGGATTGTAATGAGGGGGGGGATTAGATCAGGGAGGTGAGGATAGGAATCCCGAGGGGGGGACAGAGAGAAGCAAAAAATCGAGGGAGGGATGAGGAGAAGGAGGAGGAAAAAAAAGCAGACCGGACGAGCACGGAGGGGGAGGGCGAGAGGAAACGGAAAGGAAGGGGAGGTAGGAGGGGAAGAGAGGTGCGGAGGTACGAAGGACGGAAAAAAAAAAAAGGGCGGAGGGAGGTGAAGGGACGCGGGAAAGCAAAGAGGGTGGAAAAAAGGGCAGTGTATGGAAGGAAGAGGTGAGGAAGACAGAGGGAAGGGGGGAGGAAGTTAGGTGGTAAGGTGGACCAAAAAAATAAAATGGCGAGGATAGGAGGGAGGAGATAGGGAGGAGGACAAAGAGACGAAAAGGGACGAGAGAAAGGGGTGAAGAGGGCGGCGAGGGGAACGATTGAAACACAGGGAAAAAAAGAGGATGAGAAAATAGGGATGAGCAAATAGGAACAGTAAAAGGAAGAGGAGAGAGGGAGAGGGAGAGAAGGAAAACAAAAAAAAAAAAATACCGGAGGGAAGGAGATGGGCCCGGGGGAAAGGAAGGATGAATGAGGAGACAGAAAGGAAGAGAAGACGGACAGAAGGGAAAGAAGATAGGATAGGAGTAGATCGTAAGGAAAAGATAAAGTTAGGCATTGTGTGCGTGTTCCTCTCTTTCGACCAAAAACCCCACCCACCCACTACACACGCGGGATACAGACACCGCAAGGGACACTATGAAAAAAAAAACACAACAAAAACAAAAAATAAAAAAAAAAAAAAAAAAAAAAAAAAAAACAAAACAAAACAAACACAACAAAAAAAAAAACAAAAAACACAAACCAAAAAAAAAAAAAAACGAATAAACAAAAAAAAACCAAAAAAACTGACGAAAAACAAAAAAAAAAACAAAACCAAAAAAAGAAAAAAAAAAAAAAAACAAACAAAAAACAAAAAAACAAAACAAAAAAAAAAAAAAAAAACCCAAAAAAAAAAAGAAAAAAAAAAAAAAAAAAAAAAAAAATCAAAAAAAAAAAAAAACAAAAAAAGAAAAAAAACAAAAAAAAACGAAAAAAAAAAAACGAACAACAACAGAACGAAATAAAAAAATCAAAAAAACACTTAAAGACACTCAATCAAAAAGAAAATCAGACCACTCCCCCCACCCACAAAAAAAAAAAAAAAAAACAAAAACTCAAACCCCCCAAAAAAAAAAACAAAAAAAACAAAACAAATCAACCATCACGCCAACACCCAATAACCCCCACCCCAGCCCCCCCACCCTACCCCTATCCCCATCCCTCACCCAACCCCTATCCAAAAAAATCAGGCGTCCACAGCAACCCACAAACTATTATCCAGTCCGTCCATCCCTCGCGTCCAGTCACGAACGACTCGTCCAACTTACTCTCCCCCACCGCCACTAACAAGGCAACACCGCCCCGGACACTGTCTCCTTTGAGCCGTGCGACAGTGGACAACGACAACGTGCACGACTAGTCTGACCGTGGCCTGGCTGTGTGCGATACCAACCGTTCTGCCCCGGGACGCAATCCGCCGAAATAGAACCCCATGCCGCATCGGATCGCCCAAAGGTTAATTGTGTCCGAGCGGAAGAGAGAGAGAGAGAGCAGCCGAGAGAAAGAGAGAGGGCGGTGGGGAAGGGTGAGGGAGAGGGAGAGGAAAGGGTCGATGAGAGGAGAGAGGGAGAGGATAGGCGAGAGAGAGGGAGAGGACAGAGAGACGGAGAGAGAGGAGAGGGAGGAAGGGATTTGATGGAGGCGGGAGTACAATGAGAGTTAGAGGGAGAGGAGAGAGCAATAGCGGGGTAGAGGAGAGATGACAGAGAGAGAGATAAAAGAGGATAGAAAGAGAAAAAGAAAGTATGAGAGATGACGAGAAAAGAGAGAGGAGGTGCAGAGAGAGAAAAGGCAGAGAGAGAGAGAGAGAGAGAGAGAGAGAGAGAGAGAGAGAGAGAGAGAGAGAGAGAGAGAGAGAGAGAGAGAGAGAGAGAGAGACAGAGAGAGAGAGAGAAAAAAAAAAAAGAGAAGAGAGAAAAGAGAGAGATAGAAAGTCAAAGAGAACCCAACAAACAAACATACACACACACAAACAGATAGTCCGAAGCAAGGGAAGAGATAACACGTGGTATTTCTCGCTCTGAACAACAGCACCATACCTACCTATCCGTTCACTATACTTGCCTCCTCACTCACCATAAACAGTGTCAGAGACAGAGAGATAATGAAGATGAACAATAATAAGTATAGAAATTACAATAATGACGGTAATTACAGTAGCAACAGCAGTAGCAGGAAGCAGTTGGCAACAACAGTAGAATCTGTTAATTTCCGATTGATATATTATATCTATCTATCTATAACTTCATTTATTTATATCTATATATCTATTTATTTCAATCTATCTGTATACCTAACTCTCTATTTCATCCTTTCTGTTAATTAGTTTATAATTCTATCTTTATTTCCCTTATTTTAAATTGTTTCTTTTTTCTCTCTCTCATCCTCTCTCTCTCTATCTCTTTATGCCTTTATCTCTCTCTCTCTCTCCCCCCCCCTCTCCCCCTCTCCCTCTTCCTCTCCCTCTCTCCCCCCCTCTCTCCCTACTCTTACCGATTCGATTTTTCCATCTCCATTTTCCTTAATCAATTCTATCCGTTTCGTTTGTCTATCATCTTGAAAACTTATTCCCTTTTCATCATTCACTTTCTTTATCCATCGAATTTCTAATCTATACATCTATTTCTTGCCATCTATCTATCTATTTCATCTATCAATTCTTTTCTTGTTTCTCAATTTCTACTTCATTCTACTTATTTTTCTTTCCCTCAATTTTCTGTTTTTTTTTCTTTCTTTCTTTCTTCTGCTTTTTCTCTTCTTTCTTTGTTCCTCTTATATTTCTTTTTCTTTATTGACTTATGAATCTTCATTCTATTATTCCTTCTTTCTATCTGTCTCTTACTTATCAATGTATTCACATTTTCATATATCTCTATACCTATTCATTCATCTACTTATCCCTTTACTTCTATACATCAACTTATTCATAATTTTTTTGTTCAATTATTCAATTATTCATTCATTTATAATCTAATCTCTCATTCCTTAACTACTTTCTTCTCTGTTTTTTTTTATCATTTATATCCATTTATCTATCTATACATCTATTCATATCTTTATTTCCCTATCAATCAACCCCTTATTCCCTATCTACTTCCTCCATATTTTTATCAATTTCTTTGTTGATGCTCTTTTTTTTATTTATTTTTTTGTTTGTTTGTTTGTTTCTGTCCTTGAAAAACCCACAAAACAAAACCAAAACACAAGAGAAAACGAGAACTTTTATCGTTTCGTTGAACAACAAAAAGTCAACAACACTTTAGGAACAGCTGTTGCGTGGACTTTAAATATCGCCAAATTAATCGTGAATTAATCGTTTGAGAAATTAAGTGGTGTTTTTTTCCTGATATTGCGATTGTTATTAATGGGTACTCCTCTTAGAGAGATGATTTAAATTGATGTTATTATATCATAATCAGTATCACGTTCCTCGTTTTTAATTTTCATTGTCATTATTTTTAGCTTTTCTCTTCATTATGGCCTTCATCTTCTTTCACTACTTCATCATCATCATCATCACAATCATCGTCATCACAATCATCTTCATCATCGTCATCGTCATTGTCACAGTCATCCTCATCAATCATTAACACAATCATCATCATCATCACAATAATGATCATCCTCATCATTATCACAATCACCATCATCATCATCGTCATTATTACAATCACAATCATTATCACAATCACCAAGATCATCATTATTATCACCATCATCACCTTAAAATTTAAGATCAAAAGATAATAAATATTAATAATGGATCCATTTCATGTATGTTGCATAAAAAAAAACATAATAATAACATTAACAACAACATGACTTGATAATGAAATTACTAACAGTATTGATGGTATTAGTATTTACAAAATAGTAGTGGTAGTAGTTGTTGTAAAAATATTAATTATGAAAATGATGATGATGATGAAAATGATGATGATGGTGAAAATGATGATGATGGTGAAAATGATGACAAAAACAACACAACAACCGATAAAAGAAGAAGAAAGAGGAAATGAGAGAGAGAGAGGAGACAGAGAGTAGAAGAGAGAAAGGAGAAGACGAGAAAGAAGAGCGAGCGTCTGAGATAGAGGGTATGAAGGAGAAGAGAAGAGAGAGAAGAGAGAGAGAAAGAGAAGAAGAAAGAGAGAATAGAGAGAGAAGAGAGAGAGAGAGAGAGAGAGAGAAAAGAGAAGAGAAGAAAGTGAAAAAGAGAGAATGAGAAGAAAAAAAGTGAAAGAAGAAAGAAAGAGAGCGAGAGAAAGTCGAGAGAAGAGAGGGAGAGAGAAGGAGGAGGAGGGAGTTAGAGGGAGGGAGGTGGGAGGAGGGAGAAGAACTGAGAGAGAGAGAGAGAAAGAGAGACGAAGACTAAGAAGAGAGAGAGAAGGATAGAAGTAAGTAGAAGAAAGAGAGAAGAGATGAGAGAGAGAGAAACAGTGAAAATAGAGAAGAGAGAGGGAGAAAGAGTGAGAGAGAGAGTAAAAGAAAGAAGAGAGAGAAGAAAGAGAGAGACAGAGAAGAGAGAGAGAGAAAGAGAGTATAAGGAGAGAGCGACTAATGAGATAGAGAGAGAAAGAGAAGAGGAGAGAGAAGAATGGAAGAGAGGAGATGTGGAGAGTTGATAAGAGAGACTAGTGAAGAGAGAGAGAGAGTAGAGAGAAGAGAAGAGTGAGAGATAGAGAGAAGAGAGAGAAAGAGGAGAAGAAAGAGAGAGAAGAAGAAAGGGAGAAATGTGAAGAATAAAGGAGAAAAGAAGATAAGACTGTGAGTAGAGAAGAGAAAGAGAGTAGAGAGAAGAGAAGAGAAGAGAGAGAGAGAAAGAGGAGAGTGAGAGAGAGGTGAGGAAGAGAGTATGAGAGAAAAGAGAGAATAGAGGAAGAAGATGAGAAGTGAGAGTGAGAGAGAGATCTGAATGAGAGAGATGGTAAAGTGAGTGAGAGTAAGGAGTGTGAAGAAGAGAGAGAGAAAGAAGAAAAAGATAGAACGAGATAGACAGAGAGAGAGAGAGAGAGAGAAAGGAAGAAGAGAGGAAGAAGAAGAAAAAAGAACAAGAGAAAGAGAGACAGAGAGAGAGAGAGAGAAGAGAGAGAGAGAAGAGAAGAAAGAGAGGGAGAGAGAGAGAAAGAAGAGAGAGAGAGAGAGAGAGAGAGAGAGAAAGAAGAGAGAGAGAGAGAGAAGAGAGAGAGCGAAGAGAAAGAAAGTAGAGAGAGAGCGAGAGAGATAGAACGAGAGCGAAGATAGAGAGAGAAAAGTAGAGAGACGATAAGAAGAGAAGAAGAGAGAGAGAGAGAGAGAGAAGAGAGAGAGAGAGAGAGAGGGGGAGTAGGAGGGAGGGAGAGGGGGAAGGGGAGATGGAGAGGCGAGGGAAGGGAGAGGGATAAGAGAGGGAGAGGGCGAGGAGAGAGAAGAGAGAGAAGAGAGAGTAAGTGGACCGCATATAGAGAGACAGCGTGAGAGAGCGAGAGAGAGCAAGAAGGAGAGAGAGAGAGGAAGGAGAAGAGAGAGAGAGAGAGAGAGAGAGAGAGAGAGAGAGAGAGAGAGAGTCAGAGAGAGAGAGAGATAGAGGAGTGAGCAGAAGGGAGAGGAGAGAAGAGAGGGAGAGATGAGAGTGAGAGAGAGAGAGAGAAGAAAGAATAGTGAAAAGATAGAGCGAGACGAGAGAGAGAGAGAGATAGAGAAGAGAGAGAGAGAGAAGAAGAGAGAGAGAAGAGATGAGAGAGAGAGTAGAGGAGATGAAGATAAGGAAGTAAGAGAATTGCGGGAAGAGAAAGCGAGAAGAATAGAGAGAGAGAGAAAGAGAGAGAGAGAGAGAGAGAGAGAGAGAGTAGAAGAGAGAGAGAATAAGCGAGGGAGAGGGATAGTAGAGAGAGAGAAAGAGAGAGGTGAGGAATAGAAGAGAGAGCTAGAGATGATAGAATAGAGATAGAGAGAGAGAGAGATACAGAGAGGGCAGAGGGAAGAGGAGAAGAAGAAAGGGAGGTGAGGTAAGTAAGAGGAGAGAGAAGCAGGAGAGATAGAGAGAGTCAGAAGAGAGAGGAGTAGAGAAGAGTAGAGAGAGAGAGATGAGGAGAATGATAGAGAGAGAGAGGAGGTGGAGAGCGTAGAAGAGATAGGTGCGAAGGTAGAGAGCTATTAGAAGAGGAGAAGAGAGAGAGAGAAGAAGAGAGAGAGAGAGAGAGCAAGAGAGAAACGAGAGAGAGAGAGAGGAGAGATGGCGATGGAGAGGGAAGAATTAAGAGATAGTAGATGAAGAGTGAGAAGATGAGCGATAGAGAGAGAGAGAGGGAGAGAGAGAAAGAGAGAGGGGAGGAGAGAGAAGATGGAGGGAGGAGGGGAGGCGAGAGAGAGAGGAGAGATAGGAGAGTGAGAGAGAGAGAGAGAGAGAGAGAGAGAGAGAGAGAGAGAGAGAGAGAGAGAGAGAGAGAGAGAGACAGAGAGAGACAGAGAGAGATAGAGAGAGAGAGGGAGAGAGAGATAAATAGAGAGAGCGAGAGAGAGAGCGTGTCCTGTGCTTAAAAATAGATTCCTTTGCGCCACAAAGTATTCCTTTAGGGAAGGGCAAGCACGGGTAGTTGACCCTCTGTGTGTTATGTTGGTGTTGTGTGCCATGTTGTGTGTCATGTTGTATGCCATGTTGTGTGTCATGTTGCGTGCCATGTTGTGTCATGTGTGCCATATGGTATACCATGTTGTGCCATGTTGCGTGTCATGTGTGCCATATGGTATACCATGTTGTGTGTCACGTGTGCCATATTGTGTGTCATGTGTGCCATATGGTATACCATGTTGTGTCATGTTTTGTGCCATGTTGCGTGTCATGTGTGCCATATGGTATACCATGTTGTGTCATGTTTTGTGCCATGTTGCGTGTCATGTGTGCCATATGGTATACCATGTTGTGTGTCACGTGTGCCATATTGTGTGTCATGTGTGCCATATGGTATACCATGTTGTGTCATGTTTTGTGCCATGTTGCGTGTCATGTGTGCCATATGGTATACCATGTTGTGTCATGTTTTGTGCCATGTTGCGTGTCATGTGTGCCATATGGTATACCATGTTGTGTGTCACGTGTGCCATATTGTGTGTCATGTGTGCCATTTGGTATACCATGTTGTGTGTCATGTTGTATACCATGTTGTGTGCCATGTTGTATACCATGATGTGTGTCATGTTGTATGCCATATTGTATACCATGATGTGTGTCATGTGTGCCATATGGTATACCATGTTGTATACCATGATGTGTCATGTTGTGTGCCATGTTCTGTGTTATGTGTGTCATATGGTATACCATGTTGTGTGTCATGCTGTGTGCCATATATTATACCATGTTGTATGTCATGTTGTATACCATGATGTGTGCTATGTTGTATACCATGATGTGTGTCATGTTGTATACCATGATGTGCATCTTGATATACCATGATGTTGCATTTTGGGGGCCATTATAGTATACCATGTTTTTTTGTCCTTTTTATGCCTCACTTTCATCACTTCATCATTGTCATAGTTAAAATGATCATAACAGTTTTTTTTGTCATCACCACACCATCATCACCATCATCATCATCACCTTCCTCATCACCATCCTCAACATCACAATAAAAGAAAAAAAATATCCCATATTTTGCGACTAAAAGATAGCACATACGGAGCAGTAGCCAGTAGCAAGTAGCAGGTAGCGAAGTGGGTCAGGCTACCTCATGACACAATAAGGAGGCATAGTATGTGGGGCATTCCTGGCATAGCTATGAGGTTTGGAGCATGGGGTGAGGGGAGGCATAAGGTTGTCTGGTAATCATGAGGGGAAATATGAGGGGAAAGAAAGGTCAATGAGGGGAATGGGGGGAGATGAGAAGGGAATGGGGGAGATGAGAGGGGAATGGGGGGGGGGGAGGAGGAGGAGGAGGAGGAGGGGAAGGTGGGAGTGAGCTGGGGAGAGATGTGAGGGGAATGGGGAGGAGGAGGGGAAAGTGGGAGTGAGCAGGGGAGAGATATGAGAGGAATGGGGAGGAGGAGGGGAAAGTGGGAAGGAGTGGGGAGGGGGGAGTGAAAGGAGGGATGTTACGGCAGGAGGGAGGAAAGGGAGTGGGTAGGGGGAAGGGAGGAAGGGATAAGATGAAAGGATGGGATGGGATGGGATGGGATGGGAGGATGGTGAAGAGAGAAGTGCGGGTAAGACACAGAGAGAGAGAGAAAGAGAAAGAGAAAGGGAAAGGGAAAGGGAAATAAAAAAAAGAGAAAGAGAAAAAAGAAAGAAAAAGAAAACGAAAACGAAAACGAAAAAGAAAGAGAGAGAGAGAGAAAGTGAAAAAGAGAGAGTGAAGGGGAGGGGAAAACCAACCATTCTTACGTCATGTTTGATGTGCCAAAATCACTTGAGAAAAGAGAGGGAGGGAGGGGAGGGGAGGGGAGGGGAGGAGGGAGGGAGGGAGGGGAGGGGAGGGGAGGGAGGGAGGGAGGGAGAAGGGAGGGAGGGAGGGAGGGAGGGAGGGAGGGAGGGAGGTAGGGGAGAAGGAGGGAGATGCAGATATAATGGATGGGGATGAGTGAGAATACCGTAGAGGGAGCGGGGAGGGAGAAAGCGTGGGGAAAGCGAGGGGAAATAGAGGGAAGGAGAGTAGGTAAAAAGAGGGAAATGATGGAAAACGAGGAGAGAGAGAGAGAGAGAGAGAGAGAGAGAGAGAGAGAGAGAGAGAGAGAGAGAGAGAGAGAGAGAGAGAGAGAGAGAGAGAGAGAGAGAGAGAGAGAGAGAGAGAGGCAGACAGAAAGAGAGAGGCAGACAGACAGAGAAGAGAAGAAAGAAGACAGACAGAAAGAGAAAGAAAAGAAAACAAAAGAAAGGAAAAAGGGGGGGACCAAGAAAGGAAGTAGAAGGGAGGAGAGAGCACACTCCAGAAGAGCACCCTTGAACCAGTGGGAAAAGAGGAGGTATAGGGGATTAGACAAAAAAGGGGAGGAGACAAACGAAGAGAGAGGGGAGAGAGAGGAGAGGGGCAGGGAGAGAGAGGAGAGGAGAGA
>NW_028234443.1:4513321-4515821 GCF_977035675.1 Penaeus japonicus
CAACCCAACACCACAACCCCCTCACACACCCCAACAATACACAAACACAACCCCACCCCACCCCAACAAACACACAAACCCCCTCCCCTCCCCACCCAACAAACACAACCCCCCCCACCCCACCCCAACAAACACACACCCCCCTCCCCACCCCAACAAACACAAACACAACCCCCACCCCACCCCAACAAACACACAACCCCCTCCCCACCCCAACAAACACAAACACAACCCCCACCCCACCCCAACAAACACACAACCCCCTCCCCACCCCAACAAACACAAACACAACCCCCACCCCACCCCAACAAACACACAACCCCCTCCCCACCCCAACAAACACAAACACAACCCCCACCCCCCACCCCAACAAACACAAGCACAAACACACAAATCCAGCTTTTGAATGTATTTTGGGACATTTACCCAGAATTCAGATCCCGCCATCTTGTTTCTGCTTTCAACTTCCGTAAACATGTACTATTCCTCTCAAAACACGTGCGAGGTTAATGTCAAATGAGACACTAAATAATTGCGTCTGAGGTACGGATTGTGATGTAAGTCTGTAATTTACTTCTGAGATTAGATAATTATCTGAATGATTAAAAAAAATAATGATATGATGATGATGATGATGATGATGATGACGATGATGATATGATGATGATGATGATGATAATGATAATGATAATGATGATGATAATGATAATGATAATGATAATAATGATGATGATGATGATGATGATGATGATGATGATGACGATGATGATATGATGATGATGATGATGATGATGATGATGATGATGATGATGATGATGATGATGATGATGATGATGTTGGTGATGATGATGATGCTGATTATGGTGATGATATGATATGTGATAATGATAATGATATGATAATGATAATGATAATGATTATGATAATGATAATGATAATAAGATGATTGATGATGATCGATGAATGTTGATGATGATGAATGTGTTGATGATGATGATTTTTGATGATGATTGATGATGAGAATAATGATGTTGTGATGATAATGTAATGTTAATAATGATGATGTTAATTAAATAATGATACTAATAATAATAATGATATGATAATGATGATGATAATGATGATAATGATGATAATAATAATGATCATACTGATGATGCTAATTATAATGATAATGATAAGAAAAATGACAATAGATTATTAGAAACACATTATCACTGTTACTATCATTACCACTACCTAATAACAACACCGACAATAAATGAAATAATAAAAAAAAAGAAAATCAAATAGTAAAAAAAGCCCCAAAACAACAACAGCAAAAACAAGAACAGCAAAAACAACAATCATGACAACACCAGTTCTTAACCCTTTCCCTAGCGGTGTGTGTCCAACGCAACCCAAATTTCGCGCGCGTTAACAATGCGAGCAAATATTCTTGTAAACACCTCCTGTAATCCTGGCTTGGGGAGTGACGAACGACGTGCTACGCATTGAACTTAAAGAGGGGGAGGGAGGGGAGGAAGGGAGAGGGGGAAGGAGGGGGAGCGGGACAAGAGGAGGGAGAAGATGCGGGAGTTACAGAGAGGGGGAGGGGGAGGGACAGGGAGGGGGAGGGTGGGACCTGTGTGAGGAGAGAGGAGGAGGGAGAGGGGGATTGAGCGGTGAGGGCGGAGTAGTATTGAGGTCGGGGGAGTGGAGAGGTGAGTAGGGAGGGGCGCGATGTTGACGATCAAAATGTAGGTTTGATTTCAGGAGAGGGGAGATGAGGTGAGGGGGAGGGAGAGAGGAGTGTGTGAGGGAGATGGTTAAGACGAGAGATGGAGGGTGAGGGGTGTGAGGAGAGCCAGGGGTTAGAAGCAGGGAAGGCAGTGGGGAGAAGGGCGATTTTAAAGAGAGGGAAGGAGGGGATGATCGGGATGATTTTAAAGAGAGAGTCGAGGGGGAGGGGGAGAGTTTGATAGAGAGGGGAGGGGGAGACAAGGGCGCTAGATGAGAGAGGGAGGTGGGAGGGGGAAGACGGATATGAGAGTGAGGGAGGGGGAGAGGGAGGGGGAGAGGAAGGGGTTAGAGAGAGGGGGGAGGGGGAGGGAGGAAGGGAGGGAGAGAGGGAGAGGGAGAGAGAGGGGGGAAAGAGAGAGGGAAGGGGGGAGAGAGAGAAGGAGGGGTTAGAGAGAGGGGGAGTGGTTTTAGGAGATGGAAGGGGTTAGAGTGGTGTGGGGAGGGGGAGGGAGGAAGAGGAGGGTAATAGAGAGGAGTGGAAAGCGAAGTTAGGAAGAGGGGTTTTAAAGAGAGAGGGAAGGGGGGATGGGATGAGTGGAGGCTGGAGGGTAGAGGGGAGATGGGTTAGAGAGAAGGGTCGGGGAGTAGGGGGAGAGGGGGAGGGGGAGGAGAGAGGAAGAGTAGAGACAGAATTTAGACGAGAGAGAATAGAGAGAGATGGACGAGAAGGGCCGGAGGAGAGAGGAGCATGGAAAGAGTACTAGACAGAAATAAGTAC
>NW_028234443.1:4518321-4520821 GCF_977035675.1 Penaeus japonicus
CCGACGACTCTAATTAAGTTAATTAATTAATTAAGATTCTAATTAAAGGTATAAATGTGACTGAAATAAGATGAACGACATGTAATGACATGCGATTTCGAGACTGAATGTCTTCAGAGGTGTAATGTGATACGTCACTTCGATCACCTCTTCGTCAGATATGACATGACATGACTTCTCTCGCGGCCTTCGGAGGTGTAATGCGACACGTCACTTCGATCACTTCTTCGTCAGACATGACATGACATGACTTCTCTCGCGTTGTGAAGGTGTTTAATCTCATGTCTACTTTTGTCTACGTGGGTGACGCTGTCTCGTACGACCAGACGCGAGGTTCGAGTCTACGATTTCCGGAGGGTTGAGAGAGGGGGGAGGGTAAGTGATGACAGAAAATAAGGGGGGAGGGGTAGAGGAGATAGAGGGAGAGGCGGGGGGAGTGGAGGAGGAGGAGGAGGAGGCGTAGGAGGACGCGTGATTGTATAAGAACTGGGAGGAGTGCGTGAGGGAGGAGTGAGGCGGAAGGGAGGAGAAGGGAGGAGGAGGAAGAGAGGGTGTAGGAGGAGGAAGAGAGGGTGGAGGAGGAGGAGGAAGAAGAGAGGGAGGTGTTAGAGGAGAGGAGGAGAAGAGAGGTGGAGGAGGAGATATATCACCGAGGGGAGGGAATGGAAAAAGAGAAGAGAGAGGGGGGAGGGGGAAAGGAGGAGCTTGGAGGGGGGGGAGGGAGGAGGAGGAAGAGAGGGTGGAGGAGAAGGAGGAGGAGAGGGGAGGAGGAGGAGGGAAGGGTGGAGAAGGGGGAGGGGAAGGGGGAGGGGGGGGAGGGGAGGAGAGGGGAGAAAAAGGGGGGGAAGCAGGAGGAGAAGGAGGATCATAAGGATTGAAGGAGGGGAGGAGGGAGGGAAGAGGGACGGAGGAGGGAAATGAGACGCTGGAGGCTAAGGGGGGAGGGGGACGCGAACTGACGTTAGGAAAAAGAGGAAGACGCACCGAGGAATGAACCAGGAGACACGAGGAATGATAGGAAGGATATGAGGGGGGGGAAAGAAAGGGAGGGAAGGGTTAGGAGAAGAGAGGGGAGGAGGGAGAAGGAGAAGGCCGAGAAGAACGGAGGGAAGGAATTAAAGGAATTAGAGAGAAAGGGAGAGATTCAGAGTAAGGAAGAAGGAAGGAGCGAATAGCCAGAAAGGAAAAAGGGAGAGAGGGAGGAAGAAGGGGGGAAAAGAGGGCTAGAAAATAGAGGCACAAAACCAATGCCTAACACGCTCACTAACCCCCTCACCCTCCCTCCCTCCCCTCCCCTCTCCCCTCACCCCACTAACCCCCCCAACACCCCCCTCCCTCCCCTCCCCCAACTAACCCACCCAACACCCCCTCTACATATATATCTATTTCCAAAGGCTATTTCCGAGCTGAAACAACAGAGCAGCATCGGGGTGAGTTAGTGTAGCGCGCGAGGGGACGGGAGATGAGGCAGGAGTAACCGCAGGTGTTGAGGGGATGTGTGTTCAGTCAGATGAGGGGAGGAGGGGAGGAGGCTTAGGCAGAGCGAAAACAAAATAAATAGACACGAGAACGTATGCACGTAATATGATTCCTCGGCTCAGTAATTTTGATTATTATTATAGCGATAACTATGGCGAGTTCAGGGACGAGAGAAGTAACTATACACGAGAATGTATAGAATATTCTTACTATCAGTAATCTCTATTCATTAACAAGAGTGTAAGTCAAGGACAATTATATGATTACTGATCAAGATCATTTGAAAAAATAAAAAAAAATAAAAAAAATAAAAAAATAAAACTATACAATAGGATCATATTAATAAGATTTGTAGGATCACAATCATTAGCAAAACAATTACTAGCAAGCACTCAAGAGATCCCAAACCTCCGCCAGCACCTAAAAATCCAGCTCTAAAATACCTAAGTTTACCATAATCTATTGAAATTATAATTTCCTAGTAGACGATTTTTTTTACGATGACTCCTTCAACATAAATCCTAAATCAAAATACATATCAAGTTCATTACCAAACCTAATCAAAAGATTCCTAGATCATGGGCAGCTCACCCATAAATTCTAATACCAATCCATCAGTAACGTTCCCTATAATCCTGCTAACAAACAAACAAAAAATGTAGTGAACAAATAAAAAACGATAATTACTCAACTTAAACTCCTTCAGGAAATAAAAATACAATTAATATTAACAAGGGAGTTTATAACGATGGAATTACGTGGGATATAAATAGACGAGAAAGAAACCAAGAAAACAAATATACTGATTATTATCAACACTGAAAACAATGACAATAACAATGACAATACAATAACAATAACAAAGATACAGTAATAACAATGACAATAACAAGGATAAAGCAATAATAATGATAATAACAAAAGTTAAAACACTAACAATGACAGTAACAAAGATCAAACAATAACAATGACAATCACAGAAATAAAACAATAACAATGGCAATAACAACAATGAGGAAAA
>NW_028234443.1:4540821-4543321 GCF_977035675.1 Penaeus japonicus
ATAATAATGACGGTTTTATGACTAAGTACAATTTCACCAAAAAGGAAGAAAGGTATAGAAAACTTTTCTTTTTGAAGTGGAACGCAAATACAGATATGTGCCATTAATTGTTTGAGCCATAATCTTTCACTATAAGAATTAATAATGAGTATGATAATAATAACGATAATGGTAATATTCTGGAGTCAAATTCTAAACCTAAATAAATATAAAATCACAGAAAATGATTAAAGGAAATGAAGACACGTTGCAGAAGGAAAAGATTCATACAAAATAAATATAAGAACACCCATACTCACCCTTCCCCTTTATTCTCATAAGGTGAGTCAATATAAGTCCTTTTTTATTCTTCATCAAAATTTTCAATGTTGTTCATGTGTTCATTCGTGTCAAAAAAAAAAAAAAGAATTCTAAAAATTTAACAATAATGATGATAATAATAATAATAACAATAATCAATAATATAGTTTCTTCTAATCTACTGATATTACTTTTGATCTTGCTATACATGTATGTGGACTTTCTGTGCACTTGTAAATGAGTTAATACTGCTACATATATTCTATATCTTTTTTTTTCTTTTTCTCAAAGAGAAAGAAGATGAGAAATGAAAGGAAAGGAAGGGATACCCTAAAATAACATTATAAAAAGGAGAAAAAGAGACGACAAGAAGAGAGACAGAGAGAAAGAAAAATTAATAGGAAGAAAGAGATGGAACAAGATCGGACATTCTCACAATAAATGGCTGGTGGTGGAACGACGTCACCCTCCCCACCACCCCTAACCCCCTCGAACCCCCCACCCCCCCTCATTACTATCCTTACACCTAGCTGCATCCCCGGAGATCCTCCTCCACCCCCAACCCCACCCCAACTCCCACCCCGGGCCCTAAAGCCTTAGTGAAAGTGCGCGGGAGGCCACACGTATGCTATAACTCGTATAGCTCCTCGTGCTCACGCAGCAGTCTCTTGAGGGACATGGTGATGGTGCGGCCGGGATTGACGACTGGGTGGGGAGCTGCGGTAGCGTCGTGCCAACCATTCTGGTAACTGTTCTCGCGCACCTTGGAGTGGTACGAGCGCCTGCCGTTGTGGCACTGGGATTCGTCGACTTCCATTCTGTCTACCATCGGGCTGGAATGAGGAAGGGCAGTGAGCAAGAGGAGAGATTTGAGATTGGTGTTATTTCAGGGTATTTTCTGCCCTCCACAGTGTTATCACCACAAGCAGAGGTTCCTCGTCTTTTTTTCCAGCCATCCATCTGTAAAGTATCTATATCAAATGCACAAACATAAAGCACAAAGAAAAATAAAAACAAAAAAATATCAGAATACAAATTATTACAAACAAAAAGTTATACAGGTCTTCGGCTGCAATTGAAAAAGCAGTGAGCTGGGTTGTTTGTGTTCTCACTGAGTAAACTCATTTATGAGTAAACTGATTAAGCCTTTTGTATTTCAATTCATTTCTGTATCATCACACAGAAAGAAGGACAAGTCAAATGTTAGCTCCTCCCACATTGGGACGATACTCACTTATCGTTAGTGTAGACATCTTCAAAAGAATAAGAATTAAAAAAAATAATAATAAATAAATAATAATAATAATAATGATGGTAAATTAATAAAAAAATCATCATCATGCTATTGAATCATTCAACATTGCAGTGAGACACCTGTCCTTACTTACTTGGATCACTTTTTCATTTCTATTTTCATTTACTCACTCGACTTTTGAGATGGCTATGACCTCTATCACATGAATTCATTATCATCAAATTTGGTATCCATAATTACCCCCTGATGCAAAGTACCTACCCTGAAATAATAATTCAATCATTCATTCATTCAAACAATAAATAGTAGTAGTAGTGGTAATAAATAATAATAATAATAATAATAATAATAATAATAATAATAATGATAAAAATAATAATAACAATGAGTAAAGAGCAAGATAAAAGTTCCTGGCAACATATCCTTCGGCATGAAGCAGCAAACTAAACACAGTTACTTGCCAATCTTGCACCTTCAACATTTCCCTCTTAAAAGATTACATAACTTTTCCCCTTGAACTTGATTTAATGTGCCTATCATCTGTTTATATCTATCTATCCATTAATGTTAATTAAAGATGATGATGACAATGAAGATTCTTAAGTTGTGTTGTCACATGAGATTCCCTACCAAGAATCGCTACATAATGTACCCACAATACTACTACTACTATTACAACTAACTACTATTACAACTAACTACTACTACAACTACTACTACTGCTAAAACTATTATTACTACCACTACTACTACAACTAACACTATTACTTATATCCCTAATACTACTAATACTATCTAAAACTACTGTTCAAAATCAACCTGTTCAGAATACCACCTAATTCATTCATTAACCCATTAACGATGGGTAACATGTTTTTTCGTCGTACATGACACTGGAGCTCTGGCCTGATGATGGGCATCATGACGTTCGGGGATTTTGATCAC
>NW_028234443.1:4553321-4573321 GCF_977035675.1 Penaeus japonicus
GTCACTAAGCATTATCAGAAATGAACTGAAACCTTCTGAAGTTGATCATAACTGATATCAACAGTACAGTATACAGCAACTTTCATATTTTGAGAGAGGAGTTTCTCTCTCAAAACTTCAGAAACTTTTTTATTTGTTCACTGGCATATGTTCTACTTTGGGGCCTTCAATTTGACATCACAATAAATCTAAAATCTTAGGACTTGCTTGAGCTAACCTATAGTTAATTCTATGGTTATGGCCTATAAGCTTAAGGTTAAGAGTACTTCCCACTTACATTGGTGGACTCTTGGACTCTTTTGCGACCCGTTCGAAAAGAAAGTATGAATTAAAATTGACTAGTTCACAGGGTAACTAACAGATCTCACCGGGCAAAATGATTCATTCTCGATCTTTCTAACAACTGTCCTATTTCTTGGCTGTGACTAGATAAAGATAAAGATTCAACTGATATACTTTTGAGAGGCACAGCTCTTCTGGCAAACCCTTTCATTCTGTAAACTGGTGTTCAATCAGATATAAAATACTGAAATCGAACTATATATATATATTACAATTTGATCCTAGCGACTATGGCACATTATTTCGATATGAGATATCTAAAATATTTTCCTCTATTTCAACTAACATCTCTAGGGATAAATAAAAAATATATTCATTGACATATTCAACACAGACTTTCCTCAGACATCTGACAGACTGGGAATCAATGTACAATGATGTGCAATCCCTCTTTGAGAAGACTGCATGTACAATCTCATCTCAAAGTCATTAAATCTAACTATATAGCATCTAATCCCAAAGACATATGATAATGACAGTTATGAATCAGCACCCTCACAGACACACACACACATATATATAGAGATATATATGGAGAGTATAGAATAGGAATTTCACAATGTCCGACAGAAAATCCAGTCCCCTTTAGCGTAGGAATTTCTAAATGTCCGACAGATAATCCAGTCCCCTTTAACATCGGAATTTCCAAATGTCTGACAAAGATTCCAGTCCCCATTATGAATGAACAGTAAGTACAGAACACCATACAAAAAACAAAATACAAAAAACAAACAAATAAAAAAGGGTTAAGACATTTGGCATCCCTTTGTGCAAAGAACACAGGTTTCTACATAGTAACAGCGACAGCTCGAGCCTTCCTTAACTGCAGCTTTGGGGGCTAGAGGGGGGAGGCCACCACAGCGCACTGTCCGAACTTACTATGCATGGGTCTCCATTCTCTCGATACTGGATTTCATGAGCGCAATGTTCGAGTCGATCTTGGAGAGGAAGTCTGTGGGGTTCGTTTCGGAACAGTCGTGGAGGCCACTGGAGGTGGAAGGCGAGCGGCTGGCCTTTGGGCTGCTGCTCGGCGAGGAGTTGCTTGTGTCGGAACTTCTGCAAGGGGAGAAGAGTGCTGTCAAAATTTTCTGTGTTTTGGGGGGAATTTTTCAGAAAGCTTTCATAAGAGAGAAAAAGGAAAGGAGGGAATGAAGGAAGAGAGAGAGGGTGAGGAAACGATGCAAGGAAGGAAGGAGGAAGGGAAGGAGAGCAGGTGAAAGAAAAACAAAAGAAAAAGAGAAAGAGAAAGAAAGAGAGAATGAGATAGACTGTTATTCATATGTATAAATAGATAACAGATAAACAGAAACTTCAGGATATACAAATACACATAAATACCTATGTAAAAATGTGCATGTGTATGTTTGTTTATAAGTATATGTGTATATGTATATATGTGTAAGTGTATACATACATGTATATGTATGTATGTATGGTGTGTATGTATGTATATATGTATGTTTGTATATATGTTTGTATGTATGTATGCATGTATAAATATTTATATGTATGTATATATATATGTATATATATATATATATATATATATATTATATATATATATATATATATCTATATATTATATGTGTATGTGTATATGTATATATGTATAAATATATAATATATTATGTATAGTAATATATATATATATATATATATATATATATATATATATATATATATATATATCCATATCTAAAACCATCCCCAAAATAACATGGTTCCAATACCTGTCTGAGCCATTGCACTGTGAGCTGGAAGAAGGCGTCTGTGGGGACTGTGCTGAGGAACCAGTTACTGTCTCGTAAACGCTCCGACTGACGGGAACTTCCAAGAAATCGTGGAGAAACATGGCCTCTATGGACCACAATTTGTTATGTTGTTTAAGGCTTTCCATCTGTGAGAGCAAGAGGGAGAACACGTTCAATAAATATATAAATATATAAATATGAAGGGAATGGGGGGGTAAACATGGTAAAAATGGTCACCAGAGCAACACAGGAACAATTGGAATTGAATAATAATTACCTTAAAGAAAGATTAATAGAATGAGAAGCATAAAGGGGGCGGGGACTAAAAAAGAGGGAAAATGAAATTACCCTGATTCTTTTAAGTGCATTTTTCCATATCAAAATACACATAATCTAAACGGATATTATATATGCAGATATATACATATGAACTAATGAACATTATAATTATCTTTAATCATTTTTCTCTACATCATTTTCTTTATCTTTTACTATTCTCCAAATTATATATAAATATCACAACATTAATTGGAATAATTCATGAGCACTATATTAAATACATATTGCATGTCTGTAAGTCAAGCAGTGGATGCACATACTCCTGTTATAAAAAGAAATAAGAAAAAAAAAAAAAGAGAGATAGGAAATGCACATACACACATAGATACAAACAAACAAATAAACAAGCACAAACACACTCTCACTCACTCACTCACTCTTTCTTTTAGCATCGTAGTTTCCAATACCAATTGCATACCAATTCTGAGATATACCAAACAACAGATATGTCATTATCAACAGCACCTCCTTAATCTCAACAAACAAAATCAATCTCTCCACATGCAACAAAAAACACCACAAATAATAAATAAAACAGAATAAAAAACTAATTCAGCATAAAAAACTAGCATAAACACAACCATTCCCATTCCTCCTATAACCAACTGAACAACCAAAGGCTAATATCCTGATCACTGAATGCAGTGACCAGCGAGTGAGTGAAACACTCTCATAAAAACATGGACATACTCATAATAAAACATGGACACACACTCATAATAAAACATGGACACACACTCATAATAAAACATGGACACACACTCATAATAAAACATGGACACACACTCATAATAAAACATGGACACACACTCATAATAAAACATGGACACACACTCATAATAAAACATGGACACTAACAAACCCGATTCATAAAAAAAAACATAATAAAATAGGAGGAGCATGATTAAACAGCACAATGAGACGAGTTGCAACGCAAGTCCCCCCCTAAAAAAGTGGGTCAAGGCGAGTCTCGTGCACACCTGGAGAAAATTAGTATGCAAGGCAGGTCAGGAGAGTTTGTATTGGCATCCCATCTATATGTAGGGTAGTGTGTGAGTGTGTGAGTGTGTGAGTTTGTGTGTGAGTGTGCGAGTGTGAGCGTGTGTGAGTGTGAGCGTGTGTGAGTGTGAGCGTGTGTGAGTGTGAGCGTGTGTGAGTGTGTGAGCGTGTGAGTGTGAATGTTAGTGTGAGAGCATGTGTGTGTGAGAGTGAGTGTGAGTGTGAGTGTGAGTGTGAGTGTGAGTGTGAGTGTGAGTGTGTGTGTGAGTGTGAGAGTGAGAGTGAGAGTGAGTGTGAGTAGAGTGTGAGTGTGAGGGGGAGTGGAGGGGGTGGAGAGGGGAGAGGAGAGAGGGAGAGAGAGAAGAGAGGAGAGAGAGAGAGGAGAAGAGAGAGAGAGAGAGAGAGAGAGAGATGAGAGGAGAGAGAAGAGGAGAGGAAGAGAGGGGAGAGAGAGAGAGAGAGATGGAGAGAGAGAGAGAGAGAGAGAGAGAGAGAGAGAGAGATGTGGAGAGATGGAGGGAGATGGGGAGATGGAGAGAGAGAGAGAGAGGGAGGGAGAGAGAGATGTGGAGAGATGGAGGGAGATGGAGAGATGGAGAGAGAAGAGAGGAGAGATGGAGAAAGAGAGAGAGAGAGATGGAGAGAGAGAGAGATGGAGAGAGGGAGAGAAGGAGGGAGAGATGGAGGCAGAGAAGGAGGGAGAGAGGAGGCAGAGAAAGCGGGAGGGAGGGAGAGAAAGAGGGAGGGAGGGAGAGATGGAGGCAGAGAAAGCGGGAGGGAGGGAGAGAAGGAGGGGGGGAGGGAGGGAGAGAAGGAGGGGGGGAGGGAGGGAGAGGAGGGGGGGTGGGAGGGAGGGAGGGAGGGAGGGAGGGAGAGAGGGAGGGAGAGATAGTGGTAGTAAAGACAAAATACATTACATCAGCTTTAAGACAATCTCCTGACCTTCTTTGCTACTATTACCAATCCAATCATAACCTTAGCAACAATATTTGAATCCCAGAGAAAATTTCTTTCAACAATTTGAGAATTTTTGCACCAAAATCTTTCCATGGCTAGATCTATATCTATATCTATATATCCCTCTCCCTCTCCCCCCCCCCTCTGACTCACTCACTCACTCAAACCACCTGACTGTATCAAGTAGCAAACATGTTCTAACAATCTTACTTTCCCTAACACAAGCCAAGAAGAAAAGGGGATGTAAACAAAATAAACAAATGTCCAAGGGAATAAACACGAGTTAGCAGCTAAGGAGAGTGACATAACTGATGAACGCAAAGGCCTATAGAGAACATAATTAATGTATACAATGGCCTATAAATGACATAATTAATGTATGCAACGGCTTATAGATGACAAAAGTAATGTATGCAACGGCTTATAAATAACATAATTAATGTATGTAATGGCCCATAGATGACAAAATTAATGTATGCAACGGCTTATAAATAACATAATTAATGTATGTAATGGCCCATAGATGACAAAATTAATGTATGCAACGGCCTATAAATTACATAATTAATGTATGCAATGGCCTATAGATGACAAAATTAATGCATGCAATGGCCTATAGATGACAAAATTAATGTATGTAACGGCCTATAGATGACAAAATTAATATATGCAACGGCCCATATATGACAAAATCAACATAAAAAAGAGCCCATAGATAACATAATTACTGTTCACAAAGGCCCAATGATACAAACACACAAACAACAAACCACAAAAGAAAGTCACAGGCAGACAGTAAAGTGTATCCGTTTTACTGGTATCTCATAAGGAGTGATAAGGGAGGTAGGTAACTCTTGTTTAAATAATTACTAACAAGGTTACATGTACAGTAGGTTACTCTCAGTGTTAGGTTGTTACTGATATGGCCTTTCTGAGGACACTTAGGTAATGCCTTTAATTAACACTAGTTTTGTAACAGATGTATGGATGAGGAGGAGGCAGAGGAGGAGGAGGAGGAGGAGAAAAGGAGGAGGAGGAGGAGGAGGAGAAAAGGAGGAGGAGGCGGAGGAAAGGAGGAGGAGGAGGAGGAGGAAAGGAGGAGGAGGAGGAAGGAGGAGGAGGAGGAGGAGGAGGAGGAGGAGGAGGAGGAGAAAAGGAGGAGGAATAGGAGGAGGAGGAAAGGAGGAAGAGGTGGAGGAAAGGAGAAGGAGGAGGAGGAGGAGGAGGAGGAGGAGGAGGAGGAGGAGGAAAGGAGGAGGAAGAGGAGGAAAGGAGGAGGAAAGGAGGAGGAAAGGAGGAGGAGGAGGAGGAGGAGGAGGAGGAGGAGGAGGAGGAGGAGGAGGAGAAAGAGGAAGAAGAAGAAGAAAAAGAAAAAGAATTATAAGAAGAAGAAGAAGAAGAAGGAAAAAAAAAAAAAAAAAAATGTCAACCATCAGATGAAGAAAAAATGAAAATGCAAAACGATGAAAAGAAAAAGACGGACCGAGGCAAGACGCAGAAGAGGAGAAGAGAAGAGAATGGCGAGGGTAGAGCAAAACCACCCAGATCAATAATGTAATCTTTGTTATCTGATAAGAGCTGATCAGAACTGTGGAGAGATACCGACGGAAAAATTACATTGTTCTGGCTTTGTACTCAATAACTTTTTATTGAACTATCATTTTAGTGATTTTTATATTCTCTTGTTTACATAATAGATTATCGTGACAACTGCGTATATAGACATCATGTGCAATCCAAATTTTTGTATTTAATCTTTTTCTTTAACATTCTTTGGTTTTTAGTCATATTAGTTATCAATGTACTAATCTATGTTTAAAAGCATACTAAATATATTGAGTAAAATACAGGACCGACACAGTATTTTCCTAAATTACACATTAAAAAAACACACACACACACACACACACGCACATGCATTCACAGAGAGAGAGAGAGAGAGACAGACAGACAGACAGGAAGACAGACAGACAGAGAGACAGAGAGATAGATAGACAGACAGACAGACAGACAGACAGAGAGACAGAGAGACAGACTGACAGACATACAGACACACACACACACATATGAACATACCAAAAAAAATCAGAGGAGTAGGAACATGGTGGAGGAGGTGGAGGAGGAGGAGGAGGAGGAGGAGGAGGAGGAGGAGGAGGAGGAGGAGGAGGAGGAGGAGGAGGAGGAGGAGGAGGAGGAGGAGGAGGAGGAGGAGGAGGAGGAGGAGGAGGGGGTAATTTCATCATTCTCTTTGTCATTATTACATCTATAACAACTATCATGACAACTGCATATATAGACATCATACAAAATCCAATTATTATAACTTTTTTTCACATTCTTTGGTTTTTAGTCATTTTAGTTATCAATGTACTACAGAGGATGGATATATACAATGTAATATGGAGATCTACAAAGACCCAGACAAATGAAATTAAGCAACCCCATATTTCCTATAGTTATATTGATGTTTTTTTTATATCTATCTCTATCTCTATTTCCTACAGGTATATTGATGTTTTTGCATCTCTATCTCTATCTCTCTCTATCTCTATTTCCTACAGGTATATTGATGTTTTTTGCATCTCTATCTATCTCTATCTCTATTACCTACAGTTATATTGATGTTTTTTGCATATCTATCTCTATCTCTATCTCTATCTCTATCTCTATCTCTCTCTATCTCTATTTCTTATAGGTATATTGATGTCTTTTGCATCTCTATCTCTATCTCTATCTATCTCTTCTCTCTAACTCTATCTCTCTCATTCCGACCTAACGACTGATCTGCAGGTCTGCCAGCTACGGAGAAGAAGACCTGAGGGGAATAATACATCACCTAAGTCCTTGAATACAGTCTATCCTCTTACATATTCATCTTGAGAACCAACTGCTGATCTGATTGAGTTTAGTTAGTGCGTTGATTCTGTTCGTTCTTCTGAATTCCTTGGTTATCCATAAAAAAAACGACAGATGCTATTGTAACGTACCTTGTCAAAACATCCATGATATTCATCCCGTTTAACAAAATTGTCACTGCACATTTTCAAGAAAATTCAAGCACTTTCTGTTGGTAAAATCACAATCCAGAAGATTTGTCGATAAAATCACAATCCAGAAGATAATTTTGTATATTCCTCTAATCTGAAATATCTCTAATCCACTTTGTTCATGCTTGTCACTTGACAGTTGTTGCCTTTTTTCTGTCCTTTGTCGATCTTATACATCACTGCATGACTCCGGTTTTCTTTTCATGCCTTTAAAATAATGGAGACAAGACCGAACACTGGTTTCTTTCAATAGAAATTCATTCTCAGCAAAATAGCAATGTCATTTTCATTCTAAGCTTATTACATGGTTGTGTCTTTTTGGGTAAATTGTAAATGATGGAGGAGGAGGTGGAGGAGGAGGAGGAGGAGGAGGAGGAGGAGGAGGAGGAGGAGGAGGAGGAGGGAGGGGGGGGAGGAGGAGGAGGAGGAGGAGGAGGAGGAGGAGGTGGAGGAGGAGGAGGAGGAGGAGATGCGCAGGTGTAAATCACTAATCTTTGAAAATAAAATTAATATGTACCAACTGTGACGAACCTAATGAATCTAGAGACTAGAGATGTCATGATTTAACATACACTCTTATGATGCAGGCTGCCTCTGTGCTGCATTAGGAGATATGGCAGAGGGGGGGAGGTAGAGGAGGAGGAGGAGGAGGAGGAGGAGGAGGAGGAGGAGGAGGAGGAGGAGGAGGAGGAGGAGGAGGAGGAGGAGGAGGAGGAGGAGGAGGAGGAGGAGTTGGGGGTGGGAAAGGGGGTGGAGGAGGTGGAGGACATAGAGGAGGTGGAGGATGTAGAGGAGGTAGAGTAGAGGAGGTAGAGTAGAGGAGGTAGAGTAGAGGAGGTAGAGTAGGTGGAGGAGGTGGAGGAGGTAGAGGATGTAGAGGAGGTAGAGAAGAAGGTAGAGAAGGAGGCAGAAGAGGAGGAGGAACTGGAGGTGGAGGAGATGGGTTGTCAATGGGAAGACTAGTTGTACTTGAGAAAGACTCAATAACACAATGACTTAATAAATGATGATTCAAACCAGCAGTGCTTTAAGAAACCCCGTATAATACAATGACTTAATGATATCATAATCTTCTATACTTCTGTAGTATAATGGCTTAATGAAATCACAAAATTCTATTAACATACACACCAAAAAATATAAGAGAGAAAACTGGCCCATACTCACACAATACAAACTAACGGGGAAACAAGAATAAAGCTAAGATTAATGATAAGAACACCATTTGAGATGCTGTACCTGAAACACTAAACCACACCCATGCCTCTGTTTAATATGGTTTAATTTATTCCTTCCATGGATATTACTTAAGATGGGGATTTGCATACACCAACAACATTTCACAGGAATGTTGTGTCTACCTTTGGATAAGCCCTAAATCCAATTACTGCTTCATTTCTTAACAAAGCAAGACAAATGATAATTTCCCACCCATAAAAGGACGTCATTAAGTGACAAGAGTACCGGGGTAATTTTCATACTTGTGTTTTTCATGATGAATTTTAGGCCTCTAAGTCTCACTGGCAGCATCGCTAGTTGTATAAAATTACTTCTACTACTATTTATTTCACTATTATTTCTACTACTCTCACTGCGAGTACCACCTCAAATAACAAAGGGCTGTTCTCCACATCATAAAGACGTTAATAACCCAAGAATGAGAAAGAAAATAAAATCTCCAACACCTTTACCCTCATCTACTAGAACTTTTCATTATCAGTCATGACTCCTTCACGTCAAGGATATCACAGATACATATGCAAGAGCTCCGAGATTGTTGCTATCAAGTCCTTGGCATGACATATTACAAGACTTAAAATATACAGTAATGTCTTTTGAATTATTTTCTTAAAGGGAAGAAAATGATAAATTATTAACACTACTTTCCATTCTCTAGGATTTATCACTTGCTTTTAGGACCCTGACAGTGTATATTCATAAAGAATATCAATCAGGAGAAACAAAAAGTCCCATACATACTTATTAAAGTTGGGAAAGAATTTAATACACCGTATAATGAATATTGAGAAAACAAAACACAAGTTTCTTCTTTGGCGTCACACTGATTGATTGTCTTCCACGTGTGAAATCAAGCAAGAAGTAAATCAGCAAAAGACTGTAAACATTATTGTAAATTACACACACAGGATCGTAAAATGTGATAAAAAATAAAAGAATTAGACTAATCTAAATATAATTCACCATCATTCACTTGTGTGGAAAACATGAGAAACTTTAATATCAAAATTAACAAGAACACAAGAGAAAAGTCAAGGCCTACACTTCATCAAGTAAATCTTCACGCCGAGTCAAAACACAGTAACAATAAATAAAACCAATATCCACACGGATTAAACCTTAAACCAAAACTAACAAGCACAAACATTGTCTAAAGATAAAACTAAAAAGACAAAAAAAAAAGTTTAAGCTCGTTAGCCGGAAAATCTCATCGAAATCCCCCTTTGGCGACCAAACCCGAGATCAATACGCTGCGAAATAGTTCTCGCCCCGAAAGATCTTCTCAGCTCAGGCTCGCAAAATGCAAACTGAAGAATAGCAACGAGATAGTGAATTCCATCAATGAAATAATGTATATAGATTTATTTCTGTGATGAAGAATGTATATTTATTTCATGAGCTTCATTTTAAAGGTGTGCAAAAAATTGTATTTGTCTTACTCTTCTATAAAAATTCAACCTATTTATCATTAATAAGTAAATATATCTATTATATGCCATTCTCCAAAAAAAAAATAGACTCCTAACTATAAAACAACACTAAGAAAAAAAAAAAAAAAAAAAAAAAAACATGAGCACACAACTCAGCTTCAACAAAATCCCCAGATGAATATTCTACGTCTATATTAATGCATAAATTAACCGTGGCTATGGACAAAGATGAAAAAGAGATCAATAATGTTAATGCATGTTGCCCACACCCACCACCTCCCTACCAAAGAAGAGAAAAAGGGAAAAACAAACATATATGACTTTATATGACTTATTTTACACGGTTTTCCCTTTCTTGTTATAATTATAGCCTTTATAACAATTGAATTTCAAAGATATTCAACAAAGTCTTGTTCAAAATGAAACAAATATAAAAAAATAATGAAAATCTGTACATTATTCACTTTTCCATTCACTCACACCCTAATATCATATTTATAATAACTACAATAACGGTAAAGGTTTTTGATAAAGTGATGTGAGCGATCCCTTTAAAACACGTTATAAAAAATGACTTCGAAAACACAACGGCAATTCTTTTTTCCAAATACGCAAATATAGGCCGACATTTTTCACTCCTAAAGTCTTCCCACATTAAAAAAAAGGGTTTTCAATACACGCACATCACAAACAATATAATGCAACATATTAAAAACAAACATGCATAGACTCACAATCCCTCACACTTTCACACACACCATAACACTATATCTCAAGAGATGAATCAACCTAAAATAATAAGTAAATCACATCACTATAACTCAAACACAAAGTAAACACCATAATAAAATATACAAACACAAACACTACCACACAATCTACCATAAACAACATACACACTCACACACCATACCTCAATCCGTCATAACACAATAATGAAACAAACACACACGCTAAAAACACAAACAAACACACGAAAAAACAACACATAATACACCCACCCACACCCACCCAAAATTACACACACACACCATAAAAACAAACACTATAAACACACACACACACCCATTCAAAGACTAACACAGTCCTTTCAACACTATACCTCAATCCCACTTAGAACTAAAATAACTAAACAAAAACACACAAACACCATACAAAAATAACACATAACAAACACACACACACCGTAAACCCCCCCTTCCCCCCTACACACAAACACCATAAACCCAAAGACACACGTAAAAAAACACCATACATACACAAAAAAACACAACAAAAACACAACAAACAAACACACTCACATAACCCCCCCCCCTCTACACAAACAGAAACACACACACGCACTCAAAAACAAAAACAAAAAAATAATCCAAATCCCCAAAACTCCCTGAATCCCTCACCGTAACGCCATATCTCAAAGCAATTCCCTGCAACGTGTCCTGCTTGGAGACCCTGTGCTTGATGATGTTCTCCGGTCTCTTCATGTTGACTGTGGTGCTGCCGTAGCGTCTGTGGGGCTTATTTGAGGAGCCCAGAAGTCCTTTCTCCTCGCTCCTTCTCGTCGCCATCCTTGTCACTTGGCTTCTGACTGGGGGGGGGAGGGAGGAGGGGTGGATAGGAGAGGGGGGAGGAGGGGGGAGGGAGGGGTGGGGTGGGGAGGGGGGTGAGGGTAGGTGGGGCGGGGGCGGGGTTGGGTGAGGGAGGGGGGAGGAGGGAGGGGGAAGGAGGAAGGAGGATACAGGTGAGATGGTCTAGGGGGAGGGAGGGAGGGGAGGGTAGGGGGTAAGTGGGACGGGATAGGGAGAGAGAGAGAGAGAGAGACAGGGTGAGGGGAGGGGATGGGATTAGGGATGGGATAGTGGACGGGGGAGGGTCAGAGGTATAGGTAAGGGGGGTAGGAGGGGAGGATAGGTGGGTGGAGGATGGGCGTGGGACCCCCAGGGAGGGAGGATGGTGGTGATGGAGCATGCGCGATAATGATCGAATTTTAACTACTCTCTATGTCCTTGTCTTTCGTTTTCTTTTATCTTTTATGAATTGATTCCATTCCTCGTCTATCCTTCTTCGCTTTTATCTCCCCTTTTCCAAGATTCGAGATTTAATAAGCTGTGAAAAAGGACTTACTTATATTCTTGTTGTGTATAAATTATCATTTCAAGTTTCGTTTTCTTTTCAAGGTACAGAGAGAGTGGTAGGGAATATCGTACCATTTTGGTCTAAAATTGTTGGATTGGGTTTATGTTTTTGTGCGGGGTATAGTGTGTATTGTGTGTGTGTGGGGGGGTGTTATTGTGTATGTTGTGTGAGTGTTGGGGGTATTGTAGTGTTTGTAAGTATGTGTGTATATGTGTGTGTGTGTGTTTCTGTGTGTGTGTGTTTGTGTGTGAGTGTGTTTCTGTGTGTGTGTGTGTGTGTGTGTTTGTGTTTGTGTGTGTGTGTTTGTGTGTGTGTGTGTGCGTGTTTATGCATATGCTCGTGCACGTGCGTGTTCGTGGGTGCGTGCGCGCGTGCGCGTGCGTGTGTGTTTCATACCAGTATCATTGATGTAATATCTAACATCATGAACTTTATAACCCTAACCCCTAAAATCCGTATATAATTCCAACCCAACTCACATAAATAAATCAAACTCCGCTAAAAGGCAGCCATCAACAAACCCATTAAAGGAATACCTGGCAACACAAAACCTTATTTTCCGACCTTGACAGGAAAGCACGTGACCAATTAACCTTCTCCCTTGACAGGTGGCACAAAATTGGCAGGCAACCTTGTCAAGTGTGTATTTTGCATGATTTGTTGTTGTTGTTGTGCACGTGGGTAAAATGATGGTGGATTTAATTTTATAAGAGTGTGGTGTGGGTTGCTTATTTTCGTAGGGAGAGAGTAGAGTGTAAGTGAAAGTTATGGTGCTGATGGTGACTGTAATGCTGATGATGGTAATAGGGTGATATCAGTGAAATTATAATAATTTGGGTAATGATGGTGGTGATGATGACAATAACTGATTTGATAATGATAATATTAATGATAATGATAGTTATAACGATAATGATAATAATAAAGAGAATGATAATGATTATCATTATCAATATTACAATAATGGTAGTAGTAATAATAAAAGATAATAATGATAAAGATAGCGATAATAATTATAATCCTTACCATCATTATGATGACAAGTAATGATAATGATAATAATAATGATAACAACAACAATAATGAAAATAATGATAATAATGATGCATTGTTGTTGTTCTTGTTATTATCATTTCTGACATTATTGTCATTACTATTATCATACTGTTCATTATCTTTATATTATCAGTATCATAAATATCATAATTACTATGATTATCATTATTCCTAATAATATTATGATTATCACCATTATTGTATTATAATTTTTAATTATTGTTATTGTTATAATCATTATTATAATTATTATTAGTATAATTTCCACAATAAATTTTAGAATCATTACCATTGTTGTCCCTTCATATTCACATTATTATCATTATCATTATTATTATCATCATAATTATATTTCTCTGAATAAAGGTACTTGTTACCATTGTTATTACTATCATTATCATTATGATAATCATTATTATAATTATACTTTGGATAAACTTAATTGTTATTATTATACCAGTGATCATTGCTATTATCACGATTATTATCAATATTATTGTTGTTATTAGCATTTATATTTTAGTTAATCCTTTACATATTACATATCATAATCGCCATTACTATTATCATCATCATTTCCATCATCATTATCATCATCACCATTATCATCATAGATTTTATGATGATAATTGTTGTCATTATTATCACTGTCACCCTCATTATGTTTACCACAAGTAAGGTAATTATAATCTTAATTAGCATTGCCAGGGGCATCGTTATCATCACCATCTCTTTTATAAGCATTGATAAATTCAAAAGTATTCATGTATTTGTATTCATATATACTTTATTATTATCATTATTAGTCTCTCTCTCTCTCTCTCTCACTCTCTCTCTCTCTCTCTCTGTCTGTCTGTCTGTCTGTCTCTCTCTCTCTCGCTCTCTCTCTCTATATATATATGTGTGTGTGTGTGTGTGTGTGTGTGTATGTGTGTGTGTGTGTGTGTGTATATATATATATATATATATATATCTATATATATATATATATATATATATATATATATATATATATATATCCGTCCCTGTTTACATCTCTCTCTATCCCTCCCTCCCTCCACCCTTAAATCCATCGAGGTTGTGATTTCCTGTAAAGCTTCCCACTCCATTTCAGTCTAATCAGTGAGTGAGTGAACCATCTAACCTGAATATGATCGGTTCCAGAACAGCTGCGCCAAATAAGATCTTTTTTAATCCACTGATCACAGACTGGTTTGATCATTTGATAATTCACGCATGGTTATCTTGAGTTCATTCTCTCGTTTTACTGGTTTCTGAACGAACGTGTTTAAATTGTTTTTCTTTTGTTGTGTTTATTTTTTTATTAAGATTTCTTTGTGGGTATATTAGTGTCATATCTTCTGCTTCCTTTGATATGAATGAGGCAAGGAGGGGAAAAATAATACAATTATATGTGTATATGTATATATAAATAAATAAATAAATATATATATATATATATGTATATGTATGTATGTATGTATATATATATATATATATATATATATATATATATATATGTATGTATATATGTATGTATGTATATATATATATATATATATATATATATATATATATGTATGTATATATATACAAATATATATACATATATAATTGTATTATATATGTATATATACACATACATATATAAATATATATATATAAATAAATAAATATATATATATATATATGTGTGTGTGTGTGTGTGTGTGTGTGTGTGTGTGTGTGTGTGTGTGTATGTATGTATGTATGTCTGCATGTGTGTGTGTGTGTGTGTGTATGTCTGCATGTGTGCGTGTGCGTATGCGTGTGAGTGTGTGTATGTGTGAAAACATTCTGTACCTATCTTTTATAGCGCATCGTAACAGTTCACTTCCATTCCCTAACGGCCCATTTTCAAACCTTCCCAATAAACCACCCAATTTATCCCGGAATGAAATGCAATAAATGCAATAACCAGGCAATATCTTTTTACTATTTTCCCATCAAGCACGAATCAACCATCGCCATAGCCTAACCTTGAAATATAACTTTGGAATGCAAGGGTATGTAGAACAAACCTTGATACTAGTTTTCGCTTTCAATTAGTATTAAGAACATATAGACGGTTACTAATTGTTATTCCTCATCACATGTTATCCTGGATTCGTTTTTGAATTAAACAATTTGTTCATTTGTTTATTGATTTTTTGAAATGTATATTCTATCGTGCTATGAGGTGATCATTGGTATTCACTATAGCTACAATTCAGTTTTTTCTCTTTTCTTTATTTGTTTATATGAATTTAGAAAGTAAGTGCGTAGGGTAAGGATGTGTATTGAAGGAGGGGGAGGGGGGAGGATTGCATGAGCCCCCACCCTCGTTCTTCATGTATTATATCCAAGGTGCCATTTTGCCCTCCCACCTCTCTCTATCTATCTATTTATCTCTCTCTCTTTCTTCCCCCTCCTCTCTCTCTCTCTCTTTCCGCCCCCCCCCCCCTCTCTCTCTATCTCTCTCTTTCTCCCCCCCCCCTCTCTCTCTCTCTCTCTTTCTTCCCCCCCTCTCTCTCTCTGACTCTCTCTCTCCTCTCTCACCTTCTTAAGAATAACCATTGTAATTTATGGAATAAAGTTTTTGAATTTGAATTTGAATTTGAATTCTCATTTCGGCAACCAACCAAAATTTCGAAATTCGCAATTGAACAAATTACTCTCCCTATTCTCTCTCTCTCTCTCAATCTATCTGTACATCTATCCAAGGATTATCACTACCCAACCCTAGCCTTGACCTCTTTTCTATTCATTTCACTATCATCGAAACTAAAGACTGTTATTCGTCTCTCCAACATTATATTACACATAGAAACACGCCCAACTACAACACATACACGTATATAGGCCTATACATGCGCAGACACAGACACACACAGACACATACATACATACATACCTACACACACACACACCCACACGAACACTAACACAAATATCCATAAACACACTCTAACGTACACATTCTACCTCCCAAATTACAGCTTAACACACATACAGTGACTCTCAAAACACACTGTAACACATACAATGCTCCCAAAACACAGCCCAACACATACAAATACCCCCCCCCCCCCCCAAAAAAAAAAAAATGCAACACACACCCAATGACCCCCCCCCCCTCAAAAAAGACACCCCAAGAGAGAGAGAAAAAAAAAATCCCCACACGCATAAGACACGCTAACCCACTAACACACAAATGAATGAAACCATTAGGTATCGACCTCCAGTGCCCAATAAACCTTAAAAGAAATCTGGACTCAGTGATAAAGGTTCGATTGCAAGGACTCGTGTGCTCGAGTCATGCATCGTGGATTTGCACATGGAAATCACGCATGAAGGTAATGCAAGGGGTCATGTGAGGGTATAATGTTATGCAGTTGCAGTGCTATAATACATTTTGCAATTTGGAAATTTTGTTTATTTATTTATTTCTTACTCTCTTTTTTTTTCTTCTTCTTCTTAAGTAATGGGCGGTGTTTGGTTCGAAAAAAATTGGTGTTATTATTGTTGTAATTGTCATTGATATTATGATTATTATTTTGTCTATCATTATTATTGGTGCTGTATTTGCTGATGTTATTTTACTGTTGTTGTGGTTCCTGTTGTCCTTATTCTTATTTTTTATCTTATACTACTTCCCATAATCATTTAGCATACAACTTTAACACAATTCGCACTGCCTGCAAGGCATACCAATATATCCATAATTCAAAGACTCCATATAAAAAGAGAAAAAAACACACAGCAAAACAAACAAACAAAACAAAAACAAAACAACAACAGATATACCATCAATAAATAAATAGACCAAAGAAAGTGATACCCATGTGGCTGCGAATACCTTATTCGGACAACCGCGAGTCCGAATAAGCGTTGACCATGTGACTAAGGAAGGTCTTTTGCGAAGCATGTTTCGTATCACCTGGATAGGCCCCGAGGAAGGAAGAGGGAGGGAGGATGGAGGAGGGGGAAGGAGAGGAAAAGGAGGAGAGGGAGAAGATGAAGTTGAAGTAGAGGAAAGGAGAGAGAGGAAGAAGTAGAGGGAAAGGGAGAGGAAAGAGAGAGAGAGAGAGAGTGAGAGAAGTAGAAATAGAGGGAAAGAGAGAGAGAGAGAAGTAGAAGTAGAGGGAAAGAGAGAGAGAGAGAGGAAGGGGGAGGGAAAGGAGAAAGGTGGAGAAAGAGAGTGAAAGGAAGAAGAAGAGCAAGTCCGAGACTGAGAGAGATACATGAAGAGAGAAGAATCGGAGACAGAGACAGGGAAAGTACTTAGGTGCCTGACTGACCTTCCGATGGAAGGTATGGTGCACTGATTCTAGTCCGTACCTTTGCAGTGACGCTGTCTCAGTTGATGTTGAATGAACCTTATTTTTTCGCATATGATTTCTTCTGTTAACCGATTTATTTGACCGATTGATAAGAGTTTCGCTAAAGAGTTTATGTCAAGTATGTGACATAAATCCCCCACCAGTGATGGTATTATCCACACACACACACACACAATTACCCATCGCTTACATACACACCTTCAAAAACATAAACCTCCCCACCTCACGTGTGTATATACCCCATTCAAGTAATATAAAGCTAACCTTTTCTTAGCAAGGATAAATAACACCAGTATTCGATTCGCATCTCAGCCACGTGACATAACTCGTGGTGAACCGCACAAGGTTATTTCGAGGTTCATGGGGATCTCGTGTCTTTGCAGGTGATGGTATTTGTGAGATGGTATGGCGGGTCGTTAGATACGGGTCCTTTTGTTGCTGGTATGGTGTGTCGTTTGAGATCTTTGAGTTGGAAGGGTGTGGTTATAGGTATGGGTATGCTTTGCCTGTATGGTTATGTATGCTTATGTCTTTTTATGTATGTGTGTACATAGATAAATATACGTTCATATATATATTTTTATATATAATTTTGTACATGCATGTACACGAAATCCCAAATATTTGCAAATATATTATGAGAAAGAGATTTTTCACGGCACTGACCCACAAACGATGTTTTCTTTTGGGTTAGCTTAGTCTCGATGACAGAAACTCATAAACCGCTACAGAAACAAAAACAAAAAGTGTTGTTATCCATGAATCAATGAACAGGTTAGTTTCGAACCGCTTCGGCTCTCCAAACACCTCTATCCTGCGCCATTTTGCAGACGTCCACAAAACCCCTACCACTTAAGTTTCTTTTGATGTTATCGCCGTACTTTGTCTTTGGTTTACCTCTTAGTTCTAATCATAAAAACGCTCCAACGAACGGATTCTTTTCAAAATTATATTTTCTTAGAATGTGTCCAGCGAATCCCATCTTCCTTCTGTTCATGGTTGTCAGCATTGTTTCATTATAATTAATTTTGTTTAGTATCCATTCACTTGTTTTCTCTTTCATCCAGCTAACAGGGAAAAGCCTGCGATAACACCACATTTCAAATGCATGTTTTTCTCTTTACTATCAACACAAATGCCTTTATCTTTTTGAACTATGGCCATATTTCATCGCCTTTTGGCTGTTCCTAGCCTTATTATTTCATTTGTATCGTCATAGTCAGATGTTATTAGTGACCCGAAGGAGATAAATTCATTTATATTTTCAATCATTTCGTTGTTGTTTGATACTATATTTTCGATCAAAAGTATTGGGACATTTTGTATTTTATTGATTTGTTATAATTAATATTGATTTTTTTATTCTAGGAAACACAAGGCTTCTTTAACGGAAAAGATCCATCTATCTATATATACACATATGTATATACATATGCATTTACATATATATATGCATATAAGTATAAATATAAGTCAATAAACACACACATATATATACATATACATATATATATATATATATATATATATATATATATATATATATATATATGTATGTATGTATATATGTATACGTGTGTATATGTGTATGTTTATTATTATTTATTCATTTATATACATTACAGAAAGATTAATCATTTATGACATCAAACCGTTATGCTAAACTCCAATGCTTATGTGTCCTTGTTACATATTTGACAAAAGAACAAACTAAGGATTCCTCTTGATGCAAGCAGTCTTGCATATATCGTCGATATATGCAATCTTGCCTTCGTCATTCTCTTCAAATATCATTTTTACGATGATTTTAGATGATAGACTGAATTCTAATCTTCCTTAAGTGACCATCGTTCAATATCGTTATTAAATCCCTTTTGTTTTGGTTTCGAAATCGGAGTGTTCCCGTCCGGTATTTTCAAAAATGGAACGGTACATTTCTTATCTTGAGATTTCTTGGTCACCTATTTATCACCTATTCTAAAAGGTAGACGAAGATCTGCGCAGTGGTATATAGTTAACTTAGTGTGCTTTGTATGTATGTCGTCACTTAACTGTTTAATTAAAACGACAGTTGCGAAATATCAGACCTTTTGCAACATTAACTCCATAAAAAAAAAATGCTCGTTATTTCTAAACTAGCAAGTATGTGACATGTATACAACCCGAATGAAGATGAAGAGGGAACATAGAGAACATAAGAAATTTTGTCCCTACGAAAATTTAATGATGCAATTTTTATTTATTTATTTATTTATTCATTTATTTATTTTTATTTTTTAAGAAGAAGAAGCGAAAGGAAATATATATATACATATGTGTGTGTAAAACATGCGCTCGTAAACC
>NW_028234443.1:4583321-4588321 GCF_977035675.1 Penaeus japonicus
GGAAAGTCACAGGACAGTCTGCTTTTCAGGGAAAGTCACAAAGACAGCCTGCTTTTCAGGGAAAGTCACAAGACAGTCTGCTTTTCAGGGAAAGTCACAGGACAGTCTGCTTTTCAGGGAAAGTCACAAAGACAGCCTGCTTTTCAGGGAAAGTCACAAGACAGTCTGCTTTTCAGGGAAAGTCACAAGACAGTCTGCTTTTCAGGGAAAGTCACAGGACAGTCTGCTTTTCAGGGAAAGTCACAGGACAGTCTGCTTTTCAGGGAAAGTCACAGGACAGTCTGCTTTTCAGGGAAAGTCACAGGACAGTCTGCTTTTCAGGGAAAGTCACAGGACAGTCTGCTTTTCAGGGAAAGTCACAAAGACAGCCTGCTTTTCAGGGAAAGTCACAGGACAGTCTGCTTTTCAGGGAAAGTCACAGGACAGTCTGCTTTTCAGGGAAAGTCACAGGACAGTCTGCTTTTCAGGGAAAGTCACAAGACAGTCTGCTTTTCAGGGAAAGTCACAGGACAGTCTGCTTTTCAGGGAAAGTCACAGGACAGTCTGCTTTTCAGGGAAAGTCACAGGACAGTCTGCTTTTCAGGGAAAGTCACAGGACAGTCTGCTTTTCAGGGAAAGTCACAGGACAGTCTGCTTTTCAGGGAAAGTCACAGGACAGTCTGCTTTTCAGGGAAAGTCACAGGACAGTCTGCTTTTCAGGGAAAGTCACAGGACAGTCTGCTTTTCAGGGAAAGTCACAAAGACAGTCTGCTTTTCAGGGAAAGTCACAGGACAGTCTGCTTTTCAGGGAAAGTCACAAGACAGTCTGCTTTTCAGGGAAAGTCACAAGACAGTCTGCTTTCTAGGAAAGTCACAGGACAGTCTGCTTTTCAGGGAAAGTCACAGGACAGTCTGCTTTTCAGGGAAAGTCACAGGACAGTCTGCTTTTCAGGGAAAGTCACAGACAGTCTGCTTCAGGAAAGTCACAGGACAGTCTGCTTTTCAGGGAAGTCACAGGACAGTCTGCTTTTCAGGAAAGTCACAGACAGTCTGCTTTTCAGGAAAGTCACAGGACAGTCTGCTTTCAGGAAAGTCAGCTTTTCAGGAAAGTCACAGGACAGTCTGCTTTTCAGGAAAGTCACAGACAGCTGCTTTTCAGGGAAAGTCACAGGACAGTTTCAGGATGCTTTCAGGGAAAGTCACAGACAGTCTGCTTTTCAGGAAAGTCACAGGACAGTCTTCTTTTAAGAAAAGTCACAGGACAGTCTGCTTTAAGGGAAAGTCACAGGACAGTCTGCTTTTCAGGGAAAGTCACAGGACAGTCTGCTTTTCAGGGAAAGTCACAGGACAGCCTGCTTTTCAGGAAAGTCACAGACATCTGCTTTTCAGGAAGTCACAGGACAGTCCTGCTTTTCAGGGAAAGTCACAGGACAGTCTGCTTTTCAGGAAAGTCACAGACAGTCTGCTTTCAGGGAAAGTCACAGGACAGTCTGCTTTTCAGGAAAGTCACAGGACAGTCTGCTTTTCAGGAAAGTCACAGACAGTCTGCTTTTCAGGGAAAGTCACAGGACAGTCTTTTTCTGGAAAGTCACAAAGACAGCCTGCTTTTCAGGGAAAGTCACAAAGACAGCCTGCTTTTCAGGGAAAGTCACAGGACAGTCTGCTTTTCAGGGAAAGTCACAGGACAGTCTGCTTTTCAGGGAAAGTCACAGGACAGTCTGCTTTTCAGGGAAAGTCACAGACAGTCTGCTTTCAGGGAAAGTCACAGGACAGTCTGCTTTTCAGGAAAGTCACAGACAGTCTGCTTTTCAGGTCACAGACAGTCTGCTTTCAGGAAAGTCACAGACAGTCTTTTCAGGAAAGTCACAGGACATTGCTCAGGGAAAGTCACAGACATCTGCTTTTTCAGGAAAGTCACAGACACGCTTTTCAGGAAAGTCACAGACAGTCTGCTTTCAGGAAAGTCACAGACATCTGCTTTTCAGGAAAGTCACAGGACAGTCGCTTTTCAGGAAAGTCACAGGACAGTCTGCTTTCAGAAAGTCACTTCAGGAAAGTCACAGGACAGTCCTGCTTTCAGGAAAGTCACAGACAGTCTGCTTTTCAGGGAAAGTCACAGGACAGCCTGCTTTTCAGGAAAGTCACAGGACAGTCTGCTTTTCAGGAAAGTCACAGTCTGCTTTTCAGAAAGTCACAGGACAGTCTGCTTTTCAGGAAAGACAGCCTGCTTTTCAGGGAAAGTCACAGACAGTCTGCTTTTCAGGGAAGTCACAGACAGTGCTTTTCAGGAAAGTCACAGGACAGTCTGCTTTTCAGGAAAGTCATGCTTTTCAGGAAAGTCACAGACAGTCTGCTTTCAGGGAAAGTCACAGGACAGTCTGCTTTGAAGTCACAGACAGTCTGCTTTTCAGGAAAGTCAAAAAGACAGCCTGCTTTTCAGGGAAAGTCACAAAGACAGCCTGCTTTTCAGGAAAGTCACAGACAGTCTGCTTTGAAAGTCAAAGACAGTCTGCTTTTCAGGGAAATTCAGGAAAGTCCACAGACAGCCTGCTTTTCAGGGAAGTCACAAGGAAAGTCAGACTGCTTTTCAGGAATCACAGACAGTCTGCTTTTCAGGGAAAGTCACAGGACAGTCTGCTTTCAGGGAAGTCACAGGACATGCTTCAGGGAAAGTCACAGACAGTCTGCTTTTCAGGGAAAGTCACAAAGTCTGCTTTTCAGGAAAGTCACAAAGACAGCCTGCTTTTCAGAAAGTCACAAGACAGTCTGCTTTTCAGGGAAAGTCACAGGACAGTCTCTTTTCAGGGAAAGTCACAGGACAGTCTGCTTTTCAGGAAAGTCAGGACAGTCTGCTTTTCAGGGAAAGTCACTTTTCAGGGAAAGTCACAAGACAGTCTGCTTTTCAGGGAAAGTCACAGGACAGTCTGCTTTTCAGGGAAAGTCACAGGACAGTCTGCTTTTCAGGGAAAGTCACAGGACAGTCTGCTTTTCAGGGAAAGTCACAGGACAGTCTGCTTTTCAGGGAAAGTCACAGGACAGTCTGCTTTTCAGGGAAAGTCACAAAGACAGCCTGCTTTTCAGGGAAAGTCACAAAGACAGCCTGCTTTTCAGGGAAAGTCACAGGACAGTCTGCTTTTCAGGGAAAGTCACAGGACAGTCTGCTTTTCAGGGAAAGTCACAGGACAGTCTGCTTTTCAGGGAAAGTCACAGGACAGTCTGCTTTTCAGGAAAGTCACAGGACAGTCTGCTTTTCAGGGAAAGTCACAGGACAGTCTGCTTTTCAGGGAAAGTCACAGGACAGTCTGCTTTTCAGGGAAAGTCACAGGACAGTCTGCTTTTCAGGGAAAGTCACAGGACAGTCTGCTTTTCAGGGAAAGTCACAGGACAGTCTGCTTTTCAGGGAAAGTCACTGGACAGTCTGCTTTTCAGGGAAAGTCACAGGACAGTCTGCTTTTCAGGGAAAGTAACAGGACAGTCTGTTTTTCAGGGAAAGTCACAGGACAGTCTGCTTTTCAGGGAAAGTCACAGGACAGTCTGCTTTTCAGGGAAAGTCACAGGACAGTCTGCTTTTCAGGGAAAGTCACAGGACAGTCTGCTTTTCAGGGAAAGTCACAGGACAGTCTGCTTTTCAGGGAAAGTAACAGGACAGTCTGCTTTTCAGGGAAAGTAACAGGACAGTCTGTTTTTCAGGGAAAGTCACAGGACAGTCTGCTTTTCAGGGAAAGTCACAGGACAGTCTGCTTTTCAGGGAAAGTCACAGGACAGTCTGCTTTTCAGGGAAAGTCACAGGACAGTCTGCTTTTCAGGGAAAGTCACTGGACAGTCTGCTTTTCAGGGAAAGTCACAGGACAGTCTGCTTTTCAGGGAAAGTCACAGGACAGTCTGTTTTTCAGGGAAAGTCACAGGACAGTCTGCTTTTCAGGGAAAGTCACAGGACAGTCTGCTTTTCAGGGAAAGTAACAGGACAGTCTGCTTTTCAGGGAAAGTAACAGGACAGTCTGTTTTTCAGGGAAAGTCACTGGACAGTCTGCTTTTCAGGGAAAGTCACAGGACAGTCTGCTTTTCAGGGAAAGTAACAGGACAGTCTGTTTTTCAAGGAAAGTCACAGGACAGTCTGCTTTTCAGGGAAAGTCACAGGACAGTCTGCTTTTCAGGGAAAGTCACAGGACAGTCTGCTTTTCAGGGAAAGTCACAGGACAGTCTGCTTTTCAGGGAAAGTCACAGGACAGTCTGCTTTTCAGGGAAAGTCACAGGACAGTCTGCTTTTCAGGGAAAGTCACAGGACAGTCTGCTTTTCAGGGAAAGTAACAGGACAGTCTGTTTTTCAGGGAAAGTCACTGGACAGTCTGCTTTTCAGGGAAAGTCACAGGACAGTCTGCTTTTCAGGGAAAGTAACAGGACAGTCTGCTTTTCAGGGAAAGTCACAGGACAGTCTGCTTTTCAGGGAAAGTCACAGGACAGTCTGCTTTTCAGGGAAAGTCACAGGACAGTCTGCTTTTCAGGGAAAGTCACAGGAGAGTCTGCTTTTCAGGGAAAGTCACAGGACAGTCTGCTTTTCAGGCTATTTGGTATAAACACACGTACGATCACATCCAGCATCCAAGTGACACTTATCAATGTCTAGGTAAATATTTACCGCAAGGAAAAATAAGAAGGAAAATTAAACCAGTGAAATAACTTCTGTCTCTCTCTCTCTCTCTCTCTCTCTCTCTCTCTCTCTCTCTCTCTCTCTCTCTCTCTCTCTCTCTCTCTCTCTCTCTCTCTGTAAAAGGAAATATAAGAAAGAAAATTAAACATAGCCCTAATAAACCATTCCAGGAGGGACACAAAAGTGAAAATGACACAGAGAGAAGATCCTCCAGACATGCCAGTGAAATAACCAGCATGAACAAGGACAAAGAGAGTGCATAACCAGAATAACAAAATAAGACGCATTCTTCCCCACGGGTTCGTGACGTCAGAGGGGCACATGGGACTTAAAACTTCAAAGGCAACACACACACCAGACGGGCATACACACA